>NW_020665189.1:2357757-2362753 GCF_002925995.2 Terrapene triunguis | reverse complement strand
CACAGCGCCCCCTGCTGGGAGAGGCTGGGGCTGGAGTACCTGGGAGCGCCCCACAGCCAATGCTCCTGCCCCATTCCTCACAGCGCCCCCTGCTGGGAGAGGCTGCAGATGGTGTACCTGGGAGCTCCCCACAGCTAGTGCTCCTGCCCCATTCTTCATAGTGCCCTCTGCTGGCAAAGGTGGAGAGCTGTTGTGATAATTGGGCGTACAAATGTAACCTGTTTGTGAACCTAATTGTGGGAAGTGGCTAAAGATTTATGAAATGTTCTGATAACAATGAAGGTTGATGGGAAAAGGTGCAAAAGGGAGACAGGGAAAATGAATTAATCCAAATGAAAAGGCCTCCTGCTATCACTCAAGGATTGTGCTAGGATCAGGCCTGGTGAACAAGAGACATGTTGGACTGGAAATCAATGGACCAAAATTGGTGTGTTGGCAATATGGTTGCCAACTTTCTAATCACACAAACTTGAACACTCTTGTCCCGCCCCCTGACCCGTCCCTTCCCTTCTGAGGCTCTCCCCCTGCCCCACCCCTTCTCACTCCATCCCCCACTCCCTCCATCTCTCACTCTCCCCCACCCTCACTCACTTTTACCAGACTGGGACAGGGGATTAGGGTGCGGGAGGAGGTGAGGGCTCCAGCTGGGGGTGTGGGCTCCAGGGTGGGGCCAGAAATGAGAGGTTCAGGGTGTGGGAGAGGGCTCCAGGCTAGGGCAGTGGGTTGGGGTGCGGGAGGGGGTGAGGGCTCTGGCTGGGGGTGTGGGCTCTGGGGTGCAGGAGGGGGCTGTGGGCTAGGGGTTCAGGGTGCAGGCTCTGGGAGGGAGTTTGGGTGCAGAAGGGGGCCCATATGGCATCACTGCCTCCACTGGCTCTGGCTGAATCCCAACCACCACCTGGGATGGGAGACTGCTTCTCCCCCCTCCATGTGTCCTTTTTCTTCCCTACTTTATTTCTACTCTTTCCCCCTTCCCCTTTTTCCTTCTTTCTAATATGAGTCTGGCTTAACCGGACAAGACTGCATATTTTGCAACACTTCTGTGAGCCTGGCATCAAAGAAGCAGCTCAAAGCAATGTCCTAAACAGCCTGATACTGATATTTGTTTGCCAGGTCTCAGGGCAGCAGTTTTGTTCCAGCAGCGAGGCTGCGAGTGAAAGTCAACACCAGAGCCAGAAGCTGCATTTTCTGCCCTCGCTGTTCTCATCTCTCCCCTTTGGTGTGTGTTCGGCTTGTTTTGTTTTCTAGAAAACAGGATCAGGCTTTAACAACAGCTCCGCTAACGTCTCTTTTCCCCCGAAAGGCCAGTTATTACCATCTCTAATACCATCTAAGAGACTCCAGCAAGGGGCTTTTCCTTCTAAAGACTCTCCAGCTAAGGGGAAGGGACCCAGGGATGTGGTTACACTGACAGCCTGACTTAATACTTCACATTTCAAACGCTTGAACTGTTTTTCCTCCTTTGCTGGATCTTCAATAACAGGCTCTTTAAAGGGGTGTTGCCACTGTAAGATGCAGGCTGGGGCCTCTGGGTAGCAAACCCAGACCCTTGTTTAACCCTGTTTAGTGCTGGACAGTGAGTGGGTCATGTTAACAACTCTGACTCTTCGGGCTCATATATTCCACCTAAGTTAACAGAACAGAGCTCCCCCGACAGCCAGCTCTGCTGTCCCGCTCCCTACAGCGCCCCCTTCTGGGGAAGGCTGGGACTGGAGTGACTCTGAGCTCCCTAGAGCTGGTGCTCCTATGCTGTTCTTTATAGAGCCTCCTGCTGGAGCTGCCCCTGGCTGGAGCTCCCTCACAGCCCCAGACACTGACTGCAGGGCAGGCCAGCCCAGCACAAAGAGCGCGTGGCTAGCAGGCTCAGGCCTCAGCGAGCTGTCCCACCTGGAGTCGTTGGTCTCACTTCGGCCCCGCTGCCAGTCTTTCTTCAGGAACTGACTCGCCAGCCTCTGCAGTGCCTGCAAACAAACCCTAGATCAGCCACTGCTGCGTCTTCTCTCCCGGCCCCACCTGGGGCTCCCAGCCAAGGAGGGGAGGGGGCTTCTCCCGGACAGGGCTTGCACCAGGGCACCAAGCTCCTCTGCCTGCTGTTTTGTTCCCAGCAATGCCCCACTCAGAGAACAAAAACACAGCTGTTCCTATGCACACTGCACAGGTCCCAGCAACGCCCCCAGGGCACACTTCCCACACCAGGACAGTCAGAAGAGCTGGGAATGAGCACGGCACTGACCAGGGCTGTGCAGACATTCAGCCGGGTACAGAGTCAAGTGCATTGTCTCTAACCATGATCCCTCCCCGCCCCCCCCGCCCTCCAGCGCCTCCCTCTGGGAGAGGCCAGCAATGGAGCAGCGAGGAGCCGGCACTAATGCACCTCTCCTTCCAAAGTTTGGCCACTGCTCTCTGCCAGGGACTCTGCCCCTTTGGGTCTTTTGCTGCCTGCGACAACAATGAGATGGGAGTGAGAAATGGAGGGGCCGTGCAAGCGAGGGGACAGAATGAGTGGGGCAGGAGGCCAGCAACAGAACGAGGCAGCTGGAGAGCGAGAGAACAAGTATCTATTACAGGGGAACCCTGGTCTGCGAGGGAGGCAGAAAACGAGGCAGCTGAGCGGAGCAGGGGCGATGGAGTCACAAACCAAGAGCAGGCCTACGCTCAGAAGGCTTCACCAGGGTGGTTATACCGCTGTCCTACACTGGCAACGTGCTCCTCATGTGGACGCAGCTCAGCCTGGCAAACTGCATTTGGATTAGCCCAGCTTCATCCAGCCCCCTCAGCGAAATAAGCCACTCTGGCAAAGATGCAGTCTGCTGGTATGACGAGGATTTGTGTTATCATCGCAGTGCAGCTGTGTCTGCACTAGGGGTCTGGCCGGCACCACTTGGGCTATACAAATCCTGCTGACCGACACGGCTAGGCCGGTGAAGTCTGTCGTAGAGATGGGCCAACGACACAATCAGCTGCGTCCTCGAGGTAGGATTGGGTGGGGGCAGGGAGGGGAACCAGCCACCGAGACGAGGAAGCCAACGGAGGGCAAGAGGCCAGCAATGACCCTGCTTCCAGCACAGAGAAGTATGTGGGCAGCTGGCACAGGCTCCTGAGGGGGATCAGGACCTGGCACAGCCCCCTCCAGCCCCGGGTCTGTGGCCCGACTGCACAGCCGCCTTACACATTGTGAGCACCTCTCAGAGAAAGCAGGTAGCTCTGCTGCAGGGGCACATCTCCCTCCTGAGCACCACGCAGAAACACAGGCCTGCTCGAGGCAGGAAGCTTGGCAAACTCTGCTGAGGCTGTGGCATCATTACACAATTGGTTGGCGAGACAATGCCCACCCCCGCCCGATGCAGCAGGCGCAGCCCATCCCCTCTGTGGCACCCACTAAGGGCTGTCCACGCAGGGGTGTTGCACTGGTTTAACCCAGGACATGAAATTCTCGTGTGGATGCTCTTATTCTGGTTTAAACCAGCCTTTTGTCTGTTTCGGTTCACTTGAGTGGGGACAGGTTCAGGCTACATGGAAATGAGCCGCTTGGGAAGAAAAATTGTCCACGGCTGGGTCTGCACCACTTTAACGACACCACTTTCACAACCAGTTCAAATGAACCCAGGGCATCCTTCCTGTGTGGTCACAGCCCAAAGAACACGGACGTCACGCAAGTGACACTTGTAGCTACCGGGAGGCCTGCATGTCACCTCCAGGAGAGGCCCCGTTCTCCCAGTGAGCTCGAGAGCACAGAGCCCTGGGGAGGAGGTGGGAGTGGAAGAACCCAGCTCTGGCTGACGCTGGTCGCACAGTCTCTTTGGCTAAGGGGACTGACTCGGTGAGCCCCAGTGCCCACAGGGTCCCAGATCTTAGACATTAGAACATGCTGGCTCAGCTGGCAGAGTCAGCAGCTCTCAGGAGCCTCCTAGCAACAGGGACACTATAGAGCTGCTGCCAGGGGACCGCAGCGAGATGTCAGCCTGGACAATAAGCCTCTGAATAACGTGATCTGGAAACGGAACGGTCCTGCTGCTCCTGGGCCTGCTCACCCACCACGGGGGGAAACAAGCACCAGGATTAAAGCTAATAACAAACAGTGGCAGTTTTCGGGAGTGAGAGCAGCTAGAGATAAAGGAGCAAGGTCAGAGCCCTCTGGGCAAGCTGGAGAGCCAGCAGCGTGCCAGAGTTTAAGGCTATGAAACAGCTCGACCAGTCAGCCAATTCACTTGCACCTTCCAAAATATTCTCCTTCAACCCCAGACTAAACCCAAGACGTGTCAGAGCTAGAGGAGGGTCTAGGGGGTTTCAGGAGTGACAGCGAGTTCCCTTCTCTGCCCCATCTCTCAAACTCGGCTGAGAGTCGTGACCAGCTTGTAGCATGGGAAAAGGTGCCCAGCCAGGCCGCCCCAGGGGCCAGTTCAGAAGACTGTGTAGCAGCCTGGCAAATGGGGGCTTGCTGACAACACAGAATGATCTATTCTATGGTAATCAAGGCTGAGAGATTCAACCTAGGAAATGGGACATGGCAGCAGATGGAATCAACACAGACAGGTGGAACGCAACACACAGTGGGGCCACATCAGGTACTCACACACTGCAGGGCGGGGAGTTAGCAGTAATCTCTCGAGCTAGGCCTAGGAATCAACGTGGGCAGTGATGACGTCTGCTCAGCGCCCAGCAGCAGCCAGGAGAGAGAAGAAGAAGTTAGGTCGGAGCAGGGGCAGGCTGGAAATAATACAGGAAGGATGTCATGTGCACAGAAGACACCTCTGTGCTCGCTCGCCTACCCACCTCACCAGAGGAGCGGGCCAGACAAGGAGACAGGCGGCCGGAGCAGCCGCGAGAGGAAGCAACACAGATCAGGGCCCTTTCACTTTGGAGAGGAGAAAAGAAAAAGGCACAGACAGGCCCCAGCCCACAGTCACAGGGGCACGCAGCCCCCCTCTCTAGGGTGTCCCCATCACCCCGTCCCCTGTCACAGGGGCACACAGCCCCCCTCTCGGGGGTGTCCCCAGCA
>NW_020665189.1:2337024-2357747 GCF_002925995.2 Terrapene triunguis | reverse complement strand
CCCTGTCACAGGGGCACACAGCCCCCCTCTCGGGGGTGTCCCCAGCATCCTATGCCCTGTTACAGGGGTTCGCAGCCCCCCCTCTTGGGGTTGTGCCTAGCACCCTATGCCCTGTCACAGGGGCACACAGCCCCCCTCTCAGGGGTGTCCCTTAGTCTCGATTCCCTGGAAGGAGCCCGCATGTGCATCTCTCTCAGGGTGTTCCCAGGTGCCCTACTCAGCTTTGCTCGCTGCGCTCACCCACTTGGGGATACTGTCTCGGCTCCTGGCCAGCAGTGCCATCAGCACACAGAGGGCCTCCCACTCTCTGCGTAGCCACCACTCCCTCCACCTGCCCTTCTCCACTTCCTCTTGAGTAAAGGCAATTTGAACAGGGCCTGGCAGCAATCCTATCCTCCCTCATGCGGGCATGCCCCATATCCTCATGGTGTCACCATTAGAAGCCCCAGCTTCCTTGTTAGTCAGCTCCTCCTCAGAGCAGCCATGTGTCTAACCTCATAGGCATCTCACAGCCCCACCACAGAGCCAACGGGGCCAGAGCCTCCACCAGCCCCAGTAGCAGGGCTGCCACTTGCTGGTGGGTCACACTTCTTGTCTTCCTTCCACTCACTCACAGGGGCACACAGCCCCCCTCTCGGGGGTGTCCCCAGCACCCACGTAGTCACCTCTGCGCTCTTTCAGGAGAGCTTACGCTCAAGCCCCTCTGGGAAGTCTGGCCCACCAAGGGCACTGAGCACTCGGGAACCCTGACCTTTAACACCACAGGCTGACCCAGTACTCCTCCCCTCATTCCTTCATGCCTGCCGGCTTCTTCCTGCACTCCTCCTGTCTCCATGAATCCTTCTCTTGCTGAGTCTATCGCACTCTCTCTATTACCCCCAACTCTTTGGGACGCTCATTCTCTTTCCACCCTTTCAAACCCTCTCCTGGTGCCTTCAAGTCTCTTCCCTTCCTCCCCTTGCAGGCTCAGCATTTAGTTCTCCCTTGGGGGCTGCAGTTCGGGTGGGCTGGTGTTATTTATTGCCCTTTGTAGCAGAAGCTCTGTACCAAGAAAACACAACGTAATACTGGATAACGAACACTCCTGAGAAGGCCAGTTAGAGGCTTTCATTGCCCAAGGACCAGGTGGCACATGAAGTAAAAAGGCTAATGTTCTGAATGAATCAAAGGAAAGGATTCTCTGCAAACCTACGGAACTCACTGCAGCAGGACATTTGAGGCAAACCACTTAAGAAGAACCTGCCACTTAAAAGAGCAGCACACACCATGGCCCTAGCAAGGAGAACAGGGAAAGTGGGCCCCATTACCAAGTCCTTGAAAGATACTAGCCATTCCATATCCACTCTCTGCAAGATGGAGATTGGACTGGGACTTTACAAAAGGATTCTCCAGCGTCAGGGCACAAGGTGAAGCTCAGCCAGGCTCAGAGAGGAATTTGCTTCCAAGGGGTAACAATGTGGACACAACACATAGCGTGATGGGCATTTCACATCAGACCAGTGACCTGCTTAGAAATTACAGTGCCTCTGTTTCTATTGCAGGTGGGAGGGAGCTATCAGGGTGGGGGAAATCGGGAGGAGGAAATCCAGAGTAAGGGGGATGGGGAGCCAGCGGGGGGAGCTGTGAGAGTGCAGGAGGCATAAGGGTTTTGCTGAACGAACACAGACTCCTCCTTGGGCCCACTTCTACAAACACTCAGTCCCAGTCACGACCTGGCTGGCTCCAGTGTGGCCGTGTGGGCAAATTACTGCAGGATCAGGCCCTCTCTAGATATTTCGTTTGCACCCACCGCCATGGTCTCTCTCTAGCGCCGGAAGAAAACAGCCCAGCAGAAGGGACCGGATGCCCCTGCCTAGGGGTGGGTGCAGAGTCATTTATCCTGGATGCGTTCTCATGTGTGACCTATGCCCGAGGAGAAGCTGCTGGGCCAGGTGGGAGCAGAAGGAGAGGAGGGGCAGCAACACTCACTGCTGGTGGGACTCACCAGAGCCGTGAGGGTTAAACATGCACCCCCATCCCCCTCTGGCAGTCTCCCACCCAGCACTGCAGGCAGCAGGACGGAGAGAGCAGAAGTGTGCTGTGTCAGCCTGGCAGAGATGCTCCCCCCGACCAGGTGCTGAGCAGCCCTGCTCCATGTGGCTGTTATGCCCAGGGCTCTACACATCACCCAGATGGTCTCCCCAATGACAGCTCCGTGCTGGTGCCAGCTGACACCAGAGGAGGCATCGCTGCTGGGCAAGGTAGCGATGGAACCCGGACGCTGCATGGCCCCAGCTCGGGTACCGCCGGCAAAGGAGGGCTGACTCACAGCCTGTCCGGCGGAGGAATGGCGAGAGCTCCCCGCTCAGTTACACCATGTCCAATGCCAATAGACCCTTTTGGACTCTAGTGGAAGGGTCCAAGCCTGCAGAGTTCCATGGGGACGGAGGGACCCAGCACCTTGCTGGACGGGGCCAAGCCTGGCTTTCCCCAAACTTCAGCCCAAGGAATAGATGTATGACATGTGACCCGAACTCTGATCTCCTGCTAACAGACCTGACTCGTCCCTGGGCTTCGAGCCTCCCTCGCATGCATTCTGATGGCTCCACGGTACCCATGTGCCCAAATAACCAAAGCTTGGGGAACAAGACGATGACAGCTGCACATCTCGTCCTTCACCAGACCCCCCCCAGCAGCTCCGGGGTTCATTCCACAGCTCGGAAGAACACTGGCTTTGAATGGGTGGAACAGGCCAACCTTATTCCTCCCACTTGGCATGACGTTACTGTGAGCTCTGAGCCATGACGAACAGACCATGACTAAGGCTGGTTGTCAAACTGTTTTGACTTCTTGCCCTAATTGCCTTTGAGTCACCCCTGCCACGGCCTGTGATTAGCCCCATGGGATTCAGATTACATACACTGGTACCGGAATGCGCTCAGTGATGTCTCGGAACAGAGGCAGAGACGTGGCCCCTCCTTACCTGCCCATACTCCCGCTCGATGGCAGATCTCTGCTTGCTGTAGGACCTGCAGGGAGAGCACATGGTGGTAAGTGGCAGCATGCACATGGCCCAGGACATGCCCAGAGCCCCTCATCCTTCATCTATCAGCACGGCTTCGTTGCAGCTCCCCATGCACCCTGCATGGCCCCCGGGACACCACACCCATGTGTCCTGGGGACTGACTGCATCGGAGCTGGTAAAAGGGCATGGAGCCTTTCACCTCCACGGCACCCATCCCAACACACTCCAGGTGATAAGCCAATGGAAGCTGTTCCCACATGAGGGCCGCTCAATGGCCCACAGGTGGAACAAGTGACTGAGTCCCAGATCAGTCCCTGGTCAGTACAGGTCCTCACCATGTAAAGCACCATCACAACCGGCACCAGCCAGCACAGGCACCAAACGAATGGGCCCACCTCAGGGTGGCACAGGGGGAAGGGGGGACCAATGGGCCCTGCAGATGACACACCGCATCGGGGAGGGGCGGAGGGGACGGGATGAATGGGCCCCGCAGATGACACACTGTGTCGGGGCAGAGGAAGCGTATTGCCACTGCCTACACCTTACAGGGCTGAGGGTTCTGTCTCCAGCCTTGGCAGTCAGTGACCTCTTAATAGCTGCTAAATACATTTTAAATTATCGTCACTTTAACATATCCCCACTACTGCTGTCCCCCGCCCTGCATTCCCATGGGTCTCTTCCGGCACCATCACCAGGAGCTGCTGGTGAACAGCACAGGCTGCCCAGAGGTTTTCTGCTTCGCAGCTTCGTCTCCTTCCCCTACTGTGAAGAAGGAAAAAGACTCCACCTAGCTCATTGCCCAAACGAGGGATGTCCCGGGGGGAGGGGTACAGCCTGACTGAGTTTGCAGGTCTCAGCCAGAAGGATCAGCCTGGGGGCCTGACAGCGAGGCACAAGGCGCAGGACAGCCACAGCCACTC
The DNA here is from genome assembly GCF_002925995.2 of Terrapene triunguis. Classification (NCBI taxonomy): domain Eukaryota; kingdom Metazoa; phylum Chordata; order Testudines; family Emydidae; genus Terrapene; species Terrapene triunguis. Next base: position 2,353,823 of record NW_020665189.1, on the reverse strand, counting down.
TCTGCTAGTCCCTGATCCAGGACAGCTTTGGCCTCTGGTACCTGATGTCCTCCAACAGCTCTGTCTCCCGCTGCTGCTTACTCTGCAGGCTAGACAGCTGCTCTATGAAGCGCACTTTCACCTCCTGGGTCAATTTCACCTGCCAATGAAGGAGTTCTTAGGTCAGGGCCCGGACTTGTGCTCTGCACCCCGGGCCTCACACCCTCTGCAGCACGAGCGGCCCCCGCGATCAGCTCGCCGCTGTCCACACCACAGACCGCTACCCGCGCCCGGGGCCTGACTTGCAGACCCTGCTAAGCAGGAACCCAGGAATAGCCTGGAAAAGCAGGAGCCGAGAGGGGACAGGACAGGGTGCTGCAGGGGAGGGCCGAGCGCGGCCACTGCCCACCGCCTGGACCCACAGCCCACCCCGGACAGTGCCGGTCTGGGCACCGGGCTCCTCTACCCCGCTCCCCAGCCGCGTCCTGACCCACCTTACGGGGAGGCGGCTGCATCGTCCCGAATGCGCTGCGCCGCGTCCTGCCGCGGCCGGGGTTGGGGGGAGCCCGGAACTGCCGGGATCCGCCCCCGCCTGCCGGCTCCGCCCCGGCCGGGCCCGGGCTCCTCCCAGCCGCCGGGCGCAGCTCCACGGGCACAGCCAGCGCCTCCGGCCCGCGGCGCAGGGAGGGCAGTGATTCCAGGCGGGGACTGGGCACGGACCGGCAGGGAGGGGGCGCCGCCGAGCTTGGCACAGAGGGAGCCCTGGGTACAGACTGGCAGGGGGTGGCCCTGGTCACAGACCGGCAGGGAGGAGGCGCTGGGCTGGGCATAGAGGGAGACCTGGGCACAGACCGGTAAGGAAAGGTGCTGGGCTGGCCACAGAGGGAGCCCTGGGCACAGACCGGCAGGGAGGGGGCGCTGGGCTGGGCACAGACTGGCAGGGAGGGGCACTGGGCACAGACCAGCAGGGTGGGGGCATTGGGCTGGCCACAGACTGGCAGGGAGGGGGTGCTGGGCTGGGTACAGAGGGAGCCCTGGGCACAGACCGGCAGGGAGGGGGCGCTGGGCTGGGCACAGAGGGAGCCCTGGGCACAGACTGGCAGGGAGGAGGCGCTGGGCTGGGCACAGAGGGAGCCCTGGGTACAGACTGGCAGGGAGGGGCACTGGGCACAGACCGGCAGGGAGGGGGTGCTGGGCACAGAGGGAGCCCTGGGCACAGACCTGCAGAGAGACCTTGCAGCCAGCCTTGCCCTGGACTTACCGCCACCTGGTGCTTCCTGTGGGAGCCCACTCCTGCCTCAGCCTGGCAGAACCCGTCTGTTCTCTCTCCATCTCATCCAGCTGGATCCCCCACACCAAGGGCTCTTGGGACCAGCTGGTGGGACAGGCCTCTGCCTGGTTGGGAGGGATCTCATCTGGAAAATGTACAGTAGGGGCCCCCAGCAACCCTTCCCTCCCCATCAAAGCTAGTTTGGCTACAACATCTGTTTGCCTGGAGCTAGAGCTCTGCCCCAGGTATACCCCTCACCCTGCCCTGGCCCAGAGGTGGGAACAGTGTGGGACTCACACATACCTGAGTCCTGCGGGAGCTGGGCCCTTGGGGTAACTGGCTCTGGCTCTCTTCTGATGCCTGTGATACTCCATAGGAAAGTGAGGGTTGGCACATTTGTGCCAATGCAGTTACGGGGGAGGGGCAGCATGACCAACACAGAGGACATCCCTCCAATTGTGGGGTGGGTAAGAGCTGCGGCCTCAGCTCCTGGTGTGGTTCCAATTCCTGGGAGGCTCCTTGGGCCGGGAGTCTGGACAGGGCCGGAGGACAGGGTTCAGCAGCAGTGCCGCAGTATGTGAGGACCTGGCTGGCCAGGTAGCCAGCACAACTGTTCCCTGCACCCCAGGCCTGGTGGTTATCCTGGCCAGCCTTAAGGGACTGAACAACAGTTCCTCCCTTTGAGGGGAGGGATAGCTCAGTGGTTTGAGCATTAGCTTGTTAAACCCAGGGTTATGAGTTCAATGCTTGAGGGGGCCATTTAGGGAACTGGGGTAAAAATCTGTCTGGGGATTGGGCCCCCTTTGAGCAGGGGGTTGGATTAGATGATTTCCTGAGGTCCCTTTCAACCCTGATATTCTATGATTCTTCCTCTCCAGCTCCCTCTTTCTGTCTCATACCATTCCTATCTGAGGCATTGCCACCTATGTGTTCCCACCTCATTTCCTGGGTCTCATTAATATTGCCCAAGCTTCCCTTTGCTCCACCTTCTCCGCACAAGGAGCTTCCCTGCTCCCAGGGATCTGACTGGGGATGGGGCTGAGGGTGCTTCATGGGACAGGGACAGCCTGGGGTTTGGCCCACAGGTGCCAGGCTGGAGAAGAGGTGTGTGATAAACCCTGGAGCAGGGGTTTTGGTTTGGTGGCAATTCTGAAAAATAGAAGAAAAACACTGGGTTCAGGTCCAGCCGAATCTGAACTGGTTTGGGATTGTTAGTGAATCGAAAAAGCCATTTGGGGTCTGTTCCAGAGCGGGGACGCCCTGGGGTGGCACTGGGCATGTGAAGCTATTGGTTAGCCTGGCCCTGGGAAAGAGGGCTGGGGAGCAGGGCAGTTCTCAGTCCTGGGACTGAAACATTCCAAGCCCGCAATCTGGAGGAGCTTCGGGGAACCTGTCACTGAGGCATGTCCGGGCTGGGAGGCTCCTCACCATCTTTGAAGAGTAGCTGTGGCTCACTCATCCCCTGCAGCACCCATGGCCCGAATGCTGTTTCTCTCTGTCCCTGTGCCATACACAGTTACAAGGCCTAAGACCCCTGGCTGAGCGGGGCAGTGTCAGCCCCTAGCACTGTGCCCTCACCTGCTGCTCCAGAGTAATCTGGCCCGTGGTGCTGAGCTACACAGGTCAGTGACTAGTAGTGAGTATTAGTTAAATCCCCAGGGCCGGGCATTTGCTCAGTCCTGCATTTTCTGCTGTTACTTTAAACCAGGGGTGGGCAAACTACAGCCCACAGGCCACATCCGGCCCGCGGGACCGTCCTGCCCAGCCCCTGCGCTCCTGGCCTGGGAGGCTAGCCCCCGGCCCCTCCCCTGCTGTCCCTCCTCCCCTGCAGCCTCAGCTCGCTCACTCCGCTGCTGGTGCAATGCTCTGGGCGGTGGGGTTGTGAGCTCCTGGGGCAGCGCAGCTGCAGAGCCCGGCCTGACCCGGTCTCTGTGCTGCGTGGTGGCAGTGGCAGTGGCGTGGCCCAGTTCCAGCCGGGCGGCGCAGCTGTAGTGCCACCAGCCACCGGTGCTCCAGGCAGCACGGTAAGGGGGCACAGAGCAGGGGAGGTTGGATAGAGGGCAGGGGAGTTCGGGGTGGTGGTCTGGGGGTGGGGGTGTGGATAGGGGTCGGGGCGGTTGGGGGGGGAATAGGGGGTTGAATGGGGGCAGGGGTCCCGTGGGGGCAGTCAGGAAGGAGGGGGGTTGGATGGGGCGGCAGGGGACAGTCAGGGGCAGGAGTTCCGGGGGCAGACAGGGAGAAGGGGTGGCTGGATGGGGCAGGGGTCCTGGGGGGGCCGTCAGGAATGAGAGGAGGGGTTGGATGGGGTGGCGGGGGTCTGGGGGTGGTCAGGGGACAGGGAGCGGAGGTGTGTGGATGGGGCAGGGGTCCCGGTGTGGGGCCGTCAGGGAACAGGGGGCGTTGGATGGGGCAGGAGTCCCGGGGCAGATAGGAGGTGGGGGCCGGGCCACGACCCCCTCCCCTAACCGGCCCTCCATACAATTTCCGAAACCTGATGCGGCCCTCAGGCCAAAAAGTTTGCCCGCCCCTGCTTTAAACCAATCCATGGGTCAACGCTGCTCTCCCCACTGTGCTCTAGTGACTTGCCCGCTATGACCTTTCAGCGCTCAGGCACTTCCAGGCTCTTCTCACCTAAACAAGGCCAGAACTTTGTAGCTGGGCAAATCCCTCTTCTGATTCCTAGCCCAGAAACACAGCCTGACTTATCATCTCAATTCATCCGAGACTAGCCAGTCTCCCTGCAGAGGCAGGTTTCGGCTGGTTCTCTGGGTGGGCAAACGGGAATTTGCAGCTAGCTCTAGCATTGGAACTGTTTTGTAACGTTAACCATGATGATCACACCCAGCATGTCAGCTGACATGCTAGGACCTGATCCTGTAGCCAGATCCAGGGTGGCGAGCCCAATGGGGCTCTCAAGGACACCGGTGGGGCTCCCAACTCTGAGGTGCAAAATATGGGCCATGTGGGCTGATCCTGAGCCCATAACACTGGCCAGCTGGCAGTGGGCACTGAGCACCCATCCAGCTTTCCTGGGACAGCTACCTCAAAAAATGGATGCTCCTGAGAAAACCTGGACAGGTGGCAGCCCTACTGTGGTGTCCTGCTGCACAGATCTGACCAGGCCTCAGTGAGTTTATTGGTGGTTTAAATGACAGAGGCTGGGGCCCCCTGCTCCAGGCCCATTCTCAGTCTTGCCCCAGGCCTAGCCTGACCTCCAGGAAAAGGTGCCATGGGGCCTCACTGCTTCTGAGCTCTGCCATGTTCTCCACCCCAGGCCAGTTCTCTGAAGCCTGGTGCTAGCTCTGATGTTGCTAGGCCTGGTTCCTGCAGTGTCCCTGCGGTGTCCTGTTCCACCAGCCCAGCTCTTCGGAACACTCTGAAAATAGAATTGGTTGAATAATGCAGAAAATTCCTGAATAATTTATTCCCTGAATAACAGTATTATTCACCATCTCCATTATTCAGCCAGCTGCACAGGGCTGGAGCTCAGGGCTTTTTGCTGTTCAGAAGGCTCCACGCTGCGGGAACATTGAACTGCCCCGTCTGCCCCAGTCCTGCTGGGAGGCGGCAGGATTTTCTGCTCTCTTTGCTGGTGCTTTATTGGTGTAAGGTGGCTGCAGGCGAGAGAGGCCCTGGGCAACAGCGCAGCAGCCTGAGCTGTTAGTTATGGCTTGAAATATGGGGGTGAGAAGATAGGAGCCACAGTGCACGGTCACCCTGCTGGCCTTTCTCTAGGGGACCCACAAAGAGTGCCCAGGGAGTTGGGCCAGTGGCTCCTTCTCCCTTCTTCCCATTGCTCGTTCCTCCCGCCCCCAGTATCTCACTGCAGGAAGCTGCCCGATTGGCTGGTCAGGGAAGGATGGGCGGGAGAAGGGAGTCGTGGCCAAGTTTTCTAAAGTGCTCAGCCCCCAGAGGAGGATGAGAGCCGTGGGGGCTGCTGGGGGTTGTGCTGCTTTGACAGCCTGCTGCTAAGGAGGTGCCTGCACTGGCCAGCTCACGAGAAAGCTAAAGGCAGCAGGAGGTTGGGGGCGGCGCGGGTTGGAGAGCAGACCAGGAAGCTGCATATAGAGGTGGGCTGTAGTGCTGCAAGATTCACACTCGGTGCTGCAGCTTGGCCCTGCTCTATTGGCTCCTCTCTGTGCATCACTGGTACGCCAGCAATGGGGCAAGTGGGGATGAGTTAGTCCATCCCTGCACCACGGTGTTGGGGGGTGGGGGGGAATGCAGGAGGGGAGTTCCCCTTGCAGCAGCTGCTGCAGCTAAAGCAATGACGGGTGCTCCCACACCGCAGCAGCGGCCTGAGTGAGCGGCAACCAGCTCGGTGCAAGCCTCAGCGAGAGCTGGACGTCTTAGCAAGCAGCCACAGCATTTCTGGGAGCCTGCAGCACACTGTCCTACCCCACCATGCATCCGATCCCTGCCCATCCTAGTCATTCCATGATTCACAGCTCTCTGGGACTCACCCATCTGTCACTGGACCTTACAGTGTGTGCACCCTGGGGAAAAGTCCTCCCGGGTGTGTAAAGGAGAGCAAGGAGTTTCCAGAGGCTTCCCCTCAGAAAAGGACCCGGTTCTCTATGAAATGCTCCAGATGTCTAGAGTAATTTCTACAGGCCCCTGTTAAACGGCTAGAGAACCCAGTGGTTTAATCCTTATTCCAGTCTGTTGGTCTGTCCCACAAGGGCATGGGGTGGGGAGGAGTCTTTGGCCAGCCAAAGGAACTGCTTGTTCCTTTCAGCCCCAGTAACTGGTTGCTGGCCGCGTATGTTTCCAAGGGACCTGGGCCAGATTTTTAAAGCTGCAGAGAGGGACTTTCCAAAGTGCCTTGGTGCAGCTAAATACCTTTACAAATATGTTACACTGCTGAGCTATGATTCTGCTGCTTAGGGCCCAGCGCTGGCTCCCCGGGCTGACTACAGAGTGTCTCACAAACTGCTGGCTGCCATGCGTGCCTATGGCATGTCTATGTCTCTGGCTCTCCCTGGCAGGTGTAGGCATTTGAAAATCCGGACCCCCTGTCTGGTTGCCATTACGCCACCTTGGCTGTATGCCCCCAGAGACATGCTGTGGCTGGGAGCATTTCAGGCCTGCTCTGTCAGCCCCTCAGGTGTGAGCGCCTGCCCTGGGCGTTCAAATGCAGAATCACAGAGACCAGGGCCAGCTCCAGCTTTTTTGCCGCCCCAAGCAGTGAAGAAGAAAAAAAGAAAAACCTGATTGAGCTGCCGCCAAAGTGCCGCCGAAGAGGAAGAGAGTGAGTGAAGGACCCGCCGCCAAATTGCCGCCAAAGACCCAGACGTGCCGCCCCAACAACGGACGGACATGCCACCCCTTTCTATTGGCCGCCCCAGGCACCCGCTTCCTTCGCTGGTGCCTGGAGCCGGCCCTGCCAGAGACCTTGCCCAGCAAGGAAAGAGGAAGAGAAAGCGATAGAAAAGGAACCAGAAGGAGACGTCTAGCATCTGTGTCATCACTGTGACTCTCCCCTCAGAGGCTGTCCCCTCATCCAGCACTCTACAGAGCCTGGCAAGGCACCATGCATGTGCTGCACTCGCTGCTCCGGTTCAGAGAAAGCCAAGCCCGCCTGAGCTGCAAACATGATGTCCCTGCAGTCTGGGCCATGCTCTGCAGCTCTCTGCACTTCACTCCTGCTCGCCTGCATCTGGCTGGGCTGGGCTGAGCAATGCCCGACAGGTAAGCGCCCTGCGAGGCTCCTTTGCTCCACACAGTGAGGAGGTTTGCCCCCCACCCCCGCTTCAAGCCATCCCAACGCCCTGGGGGTCTCCCCTCTTGGGCTTACTGCAGCGGGGGGCAGGGAGAAATTCTGGGGGGGAGACTCTCTCAGTCCTGGCTGGGTAGAATTGGACACACTGCTCCTAAGGCTGCGTAAGGCAAATGGGTTCTTCCTTCTCCCTGCCTAGGTGCCGAGCTGCCTGGTGGGTGAGGCCAAGGCCCCGCGGGGTGAATGCGTTGCCACGGCTTCCTGTTTGGTGCAAGGATTTCTTGCTCCCAGAGGCCTCGGCTGGACACCTGTCTGATGAAATTCCCACCCATAGTCCAGGGCTCGTCCTGCATTGGGACTGAGCCCTCCTGTCCCCACTATGATCGGCTGGCCCAGCCGCTATTTGCTGTCAGGATGTCAGGGCCCGTGAGCTCTGTTATGACTGAGGACTGCTATTGCCGAGGCTGTGGAGCAGGGATGTGCCCGCCCATTTGGAGCTGGGAGCGTTTGGGGCAGCTGTTTGTTTATCTCAGAGCAGTGGCTCTCAAACTTTCTGGACAACTGGACCCCTTTCAGGAGTCTGATTTGTCTTGTGTACCCCAAGTTTCACCTCACTTAAAAACTACTTGCTTATAAAATCAGACATAAAAATGCAAAAGTGACTCAGCACACTGTTACTGAACAACTTTCTCATTTTTACCATATAATTATAAAATAAATCAATTGGGATATAAATATTGTCCTTACATTTCAGTGTACAGTATATAGGGCAGTATAAACAAGTCATTTTCTGTATGAAATTTTAATTTGTACTGACTTCACTAGTGCTTTTTCTGTAGCCTGTTGTAAAAATAGGCAAATATCTAGATGAGTTGATGTACCCCCTGGAAGATCTCTGCATGCCCCCAGGAGTGCACGTACCACTGTCTTAGAGACAGATTGAGACTTCGCTGGGGTTGGGGGAGGAGGGATGTGGGCCGTGCACTTCCTTCTTCTCAGCTGGTAGACTTTCCAAATGAAAAAGCCATGGGCTTGTGGGCAGGGCTCCCTTCCTCCACCTCGGCTGGGTAGAAATAACACCAAATGCCCCTGCTGACCTGCAATGCTCCCTGCCTGGTCCGAGAGCCAAGGGGCAGGCTTGGGCGCAGGCTGCAGGAAATCCATCCAGCTGGGTCTGAAACATGACCAAGGAACATTGGGGGCTGCTGATCGGCTCCTACGTCCATCTTCAGGCACCTAAAGGAGTGGTTTGATTTTCAAAGGTGCTGAGCTCCCACTGAAGTCATGACTACTTCCTGGATGCGGCAGTGTCCAACGCTCTCGGCCACTCGACCAGCTGCCATAGAATCCAATGGCTGTAAAGGAGGCTGGGGGAGGAGGACGGCTCAGCTTTATGGAGCACAGTGTGAGCAGCGCTGTGCTCATGTACATACCTTGCAATGCCATGCATTCTTTATGCCCGTGCCAGAGGGGATGTTACAAGTCGATACATTAAGCTCAACTGCGTGGAGCCAGCTACTTGGCTCCACGCAGCTGAGCTTAATGCATCGACTTGTAACATCCTCTCTGGCACGGGTATAAAGAATGCACAAATGCATTAACCATCCAACCTGCACCCTCTGCCAGACTCCAGTCAGCACTAATGCCTGCGTCCTGGCAAAAATCTCTGTGTTTAGCAAGAGCAAACAGAGACCACGATCCCAACCGCTGTCTGCAGAGTCTCTCTCTCTCTCCTGAGCCCTGCAATCCTGCTGGGGCTGCAATCACCCCTGTGTGTGAGGGGAGCTGCAGGCACCTCCCTGCTCTTCACACAGGTTGCTATCTCGGTTGGCTCAGGTGCCATGGGAAATATAGCTGTATCTCTGATGTCGCTATATCTGCCTCCCCGGGGCTGTCAGCGCAGCCCAGGTCCCCCTTTCCAGTGGGGCAGTTGGACATGGCTTTCCTCGCTGTGTCAGCCCAGATAACGCTCTGGTCGCATCTTGGCTTGGCAATCAGTGAATTGTGTGCTCAGTTCCTCTTTCCTCAGTTCCTTGTCGGCTGTTCCCATCACACAGGCTGCTGCCAGTGCTGTCCGCTGGGGTATTCCACCTGACCAGTGCAGCTCCTCGCCAAGTTCTGAGCAGCCGTGGTCAGGCTGCTTACTCAGGCTTTTCGCTGGGCTGTGCGGCTGAGGTCACATACTCCAACAGCCAGCCTTTGCTCAGACTCAGCACTAGTGAGTTGGGCGCCATTACCAGTTGTCACTTGCAGCTGGGGCTGTGTTAGTGTCTGCGAGAGGATCCAGCTCCCAAAAGCCCAGCCATCAGCTCTTACCGAGTGGTCTGGCCATTTTCCTACAGCTCAGGCCATTCTCACTTGGTCCAAGTTTGGGTTGCCACATGACGTGTTATACGTGGCTCCTTTGCTTGGCCTTTCACAAGAGCTCCAATTTCCAACCCCCCCCCCTCGTGGCGCCTCTCAAGCGTTGCGGACACTCGTGTCTGCGGCTCAATTGCTAGCAGGCCGAAGTCTCAGGCCTCAGAACTCAGCATCTGCTGGATCTTGCCCCTTGGGGTGTGGCCCCATGCTACACACACATTTCCTCCCCAATCCCTACCACTGACAGCACCAGGGGCTTTCCCATCTAGCCATCCTGTTGGAGCTTCAGGGCCATGGGGCCTCATTTTGGTACTGATGGTATTGAATCTGTGTCAGGCATGGCTCTGACACACAGGAATTCAGCAGAGCGACTTTGCTCAGGTTCTGCACTGAAGGTTGCTAAGGCAGGAGTTCGGGCCCATCTTGTAGGGCACTTCCAGGCTGTGTGGTGCAGCAGCAGCAACGAAGCATTAGGCTGACAGCAGATGTTGAGTCTTTGCTGTCTGCACAACATTAAGAAAGAGGAAGCCACACAGGCACTGTTGGTGACTGATTTTAGTAACCACATGCAAAGCAGGCCTAGCTATATATACACGCACTGTTGCTCTGTTAAGATCTGGTGGCTTCTGCAATCGAGGACCGGGAGACTCACTGTCCAATGCCCATCCATTACACAAGGCGTTCTGAAGATATTTTCTAGAAGGGCATGGTGCCCCTGAACTAGTACTGGCCCTTGGATTCACCCTGGAGCATAAACATGTGCTCTCCCAGAACCTCAGCAAAAGTGTGAACCTTCTGGGTTACGGTTAACTGTCTCAGGGGTAGCACGGAACATACAGACACTTTGCGCAGAGCTCCATAACACTGGTGCTCTTTACTAAATCACACACAAGAAATACACAGATTAGGGTTGTTGATTAATTGCCGTTAACTCACGCGGTTAACTCAAAAAAATTCATTGCGATAAAAAAAATTCATTGCGATTAATTGCAATTTTAATCACACTGTTAATCAATATGACAGGTTTCAGAGTAGCAGCCGTGTTAGTCTGTATCCGCAAAAAGAACAGGAGTACTTGTGGCACCTTAGAGACTAACAAATTTATTAGAGCATAAACTTTCGTGGGCTACAACCCACTTCTTCGGATGCATATAGAGTGAAACATATATTGAGGAGATATATATACACACATACAGAGAGCATGAACAGGTGGGAGTTGTCTTACCAACTCTGAGAGGTCAACTCCCACCTGTTCATGCTCTCTGTATGTGTGTATATATATCTCCTCAATATATGTTTCACTCTATATGCATCCGAAGAAGTGGGTTGTAGCCCTCGAAAGCTTATGCTCTAATAAATTTGTTAGTCTCTAAGGTGCCACAAGTACTCCTGTTCTTTTTGTTAATCAATAGAATACCATTGAAATTTATTAAATATTTTGGATGCTTTTCTACATTTTCAAATATATTGATTTCAGTTACAACACAGAATACAAAGTATACACTGCTTACTTTATATTATTATTTTTGATAACAAATATTTGCACTATAAAAATGATAAAAGAAATAGTATTTTTTCAATTCACCTCATACAAGTACTGTAGTGCAATCTCTTTATCATGAAAATGCAACTTACAAATGTAGAATTTTTTTTGTTACATAACTGCACTCACAAACAAATCAATGCAAAACTTTAGAGCCTACGAGTCCACTCAGTCCTACTTCTTTTTCAGCCAATTGCTAAGACAAGCAAGTTTGTTTACATTTACAGGAGATAATGCTGCCTGCTTCTTATTTACAGTGTCACCAGAAAGTGAGAACAGGTGTTCACATGGGACTTTTGTAGCCAGCATTGCAGGGTATTTACGTGCCAGATATGCTAAACATTCGTATGCCCCTTCATGCTTCGGCCACCATTCCAGAGGACATGCTTCTATGCTGCTGATGCTCATTAAAAAAATAATGCATTAATTAAATTTGTGACCGAACTCTTTGGGGGAGAATTGTATGTCTCCGGCTCTGTTTTACCCACATTCTGCCATATATTTCATGTTATAGTAGTCTCAGATTACTCAGCACATGTTCATTTTAAGAACACTTTTGCTGCAGATTTGACAAAACACAAAGTAGGTACCAATGTGAGATTTCTAAAGACAGCTACAGCACTCAACCCAAGGTTTAAGAATCTGAAGTGCCTGCCAAAATCTGAGAGGGACGAGGTGTGGAGCATGCTTTCAGAAGTCTTAAAAGATCAACACTCTGATGCGGAAACTACATTACCCGAACCACCAAAAAAGAAAATCAACCTTCTGCTGGTGGCATCTGACTCAGATTATGAAAATGAACATGCGTCAGTCCGCACTGCTTTGGATCATTATCGAGCAGAACCTGTCATCAGCATGGATGCATGTCCTCTGGAATGGTGGATGAAGCATGAAGGGACATAGGAATCTTTAGCACACCTGGCACGTAAATATCTTGGGACGCCGGCTGCAACAGTGCCATGCGAACACCTGTTCTCACTTTCAAGTGACATTGTGAACAAGAAGCAGGCAGCATTATCTTCTGCAAATGTAAACAAACTTGTTTGTCTGAGTGACTGGCTGAACAAGAAATAAACCCTATCTGCATTTCCCCCCATTCAGCTCCTTGGGAGGCCATCTTCAGGTAGATGGGTCCCCCCACATTTTTAAACTGGTGAAAAATGACCAGAAAGAGAGAGAACACACACACACACAATCAGCTTCTGCCCTTTATACCTGCAGTCAGGTGAGCCCCAGCAGGTGACTTTGTTGCCAGACAACTGCTCCCCTGACAGACCAGTTCTCCAAGGTAAAATCCAGCCTTTTGTCCAAGGGGCTTCCTTTTACAATGGAGGCCCATCACGATTTAATGTACTTCTGCTGTCCTAGGAGGAGGAGACAGCAGCTCATGGTGGATACACAGAGCCCAGGGGGCATTCCTGATTAAGTTGTACACGTTGGTTTCCAAAATCACTGCAACACTAGAGCAAGTAGAGCAGGTCAACATGGTTTTGAACAAAAAAATCCTGGCTGGATTTTATCGGAACTCCAAGAGATCAGGTCCATTTGGCTAGAAGTTTTCAGTGGAAAAATGATGCCACTTTCCAGACAAAACATTTCAGTATTTTGTGTTTCATTTTGATGTTTGGAAACTGAAAAACAACAACAAAAATGGTTTCCAATTTGGTTTGAGTATTTTGGGGACTTCCACTGGTAAAAGGGGTGTTTGCCAGAGTTGTGCCCAGTTCCTGCTCCTTTGCATCTCAGTGATTTGTAGTTTCTGCACTGGCATCAGGGCTGGGTGGTGAGTACTTGACTCTGTTTGATAGGTTTGTCATGTGCCTTGCAAACCAAGACGCTGTCTGGGAATGGCACACATTGGTGGGCAGACTGGCAGAGGTCACTGTCAATCCTCAGCACCCCCTTGTGGCAAAACCAGGCAACACAGCAACTCTGCCTCAGTTTCCCTATTCCTTTGATGTACCAATTGCCATCTAGCCTGCTTGTTGGGTCTTTGATGTCACCTCAGCCTTCTGGCCAGGTTGTTGCTAGTTCTTTCCCCTTTCAGGATGGTAAAGAGTCCACAACGTCAGGAGGCCAGATGCCCTAGATGAAGGGCTCACAGTCCCTGGCCTCTTTGGGCCTGGCTTGCTTTTTCAAGGCTTTAATAACCCAGGTGTAAGGGCCTGGGACGTAGGCTAGGTCTACACTGCAGCGGGGGTCCGACCTAAGATACGCAACTTCAGCTACGTGAATACCGTAGCTGAAGTTGCGTATTTTAGGTCGACTTACCTGGCTGTGAGGACGGGGGAAAGTCGACCGCTGCTGCGCTGCCGCCGACTCCACTGCCGCCTCTTGCCGCGGTGGATTTCCGGAGTCGACGGCAGAGCGATCAGGGATCGATTTTATCGCGTCTTCACTAGACGCGATAAGTCGATCCCAGAACATCGATTGCCTGCCGCCGGACCCTCCGGTAAGTGTAGATGTACCCGTAGGCAATCTGGCCTAGCAGTCACAGCTGGGGTGGTGGCCACACATCAAGGATGGCCATGAGGCGGCAGTCAGCAAGCAGGGACTGGATTAATCACTAGAGCCATGATCAATAGGCAAGTGTCAGGGTCAGGCAGGGGTGGAAAGCTGAGGTAGCCAGGCTGGGGTCAGAGACAGAGATCAGGAAGCCAGGCACAGTCTGGAGCCAGAAGTCTGTGTTTCTATCCAGACAACTTCCTGGGTCACCCTCCAGGCTTAAATAGTGAGCATGGGCCAATCAGAAGCCTGAAGGGTGCTATCACTATGGCCCCTTTGGGCAGTACTTCCTGTGGTGCCTAATCTTCCTGTGGTGCTCAGCATGGCCTCCTGGTGGTGACGTGGAAACGTCAGCCAGTCCAATCTCGGTCTCCCGCCCTAGTTCCTTGCAAATGGCTGAACTATTTTGGCTGCAACTTCCCCCCCAGAGTTCAGCCTGAGGCAGGCACCCTGCGTGGACAATTTCAGCCCAAGTGGATAAGTTTGGTAAAGCTGTAGGGAACTGAAAACAGGGCCCTGTAACAGGACGCGCTGGGCAACCTTAATAACAGGTGGTGCTACCAGCCCGGTCCACCCTGTGAAAAGTCCACTGCTATTTTCCTGTGTACGTTTCCCCTTAACTTCACCCCATTGCTCCTAGTCGGACCCACTTCTGTCTGCTCTGCCTTTGGTGTGCTCCCACTCAGATCCCTGTGGCTGGGGAGTGTGGCCCTGCTTAGCCATTGCTTCTTAGGCAAGCTAGGCTTTCTTCTTTCCTGACCAGGAAAGGCTGAGCTGCGTTGCACATACCCTGGGGTGAGGGGTAGGGGCAGAGGGCGTGCTGCTGTAACACACGTCAAACTCCGATAGTGCACTCTGTGGGCACAGGATTCTTGCTCAGTCCTGCTAGAACGAACACCTGCAATCAGAGCAGCAAGAGATTCAGGGTCTGTCTGGAGCAGGGCTCAGATGGAATTGTCTCAAACACAGTTTAACGTGGCAACTCAGTAGCCTACTACCACGAGCCCCATGGTTAAAGTGCTCTGCTCCCAGCGGTCAAGGCCAGGCCTACCACACAGAATACCAACAAACTGCCGCTAATTCCCTGTAACAGTGTCTGTCTGGTACTTTGAACCAGGCTTTAGTTAAGCATTAGCTGCTCTCGAACGCTTTAAAGCATAAACTCCACGCAGCCAGCTGTAATGCACAGCAGAGCGCCAGGCTTCTCCACAGAACAGGGCTCAGACTAACTGCCCCTGGGCCACAGCAACCCCAGCCACCCAGGCACACTGCGTCCCGACATCACAACCTCTGGGGAGCACAGGCTGTGTGTGTCTGGCTGCGTGTTCTGGGAGGGTGGGGGGCCAGCAAGTTGAGACACTGTGAAAACCTCAGTGAGCAGTGGAAGCTCACAGCATGCCCCTGGTGCATCTGCCACTTTGCAGCGTGTCCGGGCTGCTGCTGCTGGGCTGGCATCATCCTTTGATCTAGGAGATTTTCGACTGAGTCCTTGGGCTTCTCCTCACAACTCTGGCAGCTCTCAGCAGGCTGGGCCCAGGGGAAGGGCTGTCAGGGGCTTGGGTCCTTCCTTCTTTTTGAATATGGTTCTTGACACCTAACCTGGAGCCTGGCCGGCCCAGTCCTGGGGATGGAGGCCGTGCTGGGCCAGTCCATCTGGCCCTGACCTGATGCCAGGAGTCCTTGGAGGAAGCCCTGACCCCGCCGTCCTCTGCCTGCAACCAGCTCCTTGCTCCAGAGATGACGGGGGCTAGGTGATGGATTCTTTGGGGCTCAGTGTGCAGGGATCAGCTCACCAGGGTGGGAAGGCTCCGGGGGGGAGGGGGCACAGCAGTGGCTCTCAGTGCCCCCTCCTGGTCACTGCTTACACATCCACCCCAGAGCTTCAGCAACAGCCTCTGGGAGCCTGGGATTCGAAGGCAGGGCCATGTGCCCGCAGTGCCTGTATAGCAGGGCTCATGGCTGGGTCTGGAGAGCACATCCATGCCACTCATTTCTCCCCCGCCCGGGACACGAGCAGGGGTGGGATGCTCTGTGGCTCTGCCATGGCTGCCCTGCACAGTGCCCCCTGCAGGAGGCAGCCATAACACAGACAGGGGAGACAGTGTGTCCTCTGGGGAGCGCCCCCAAGATGGGGCATTGCCTGGGTCTGCCCTCTGCACACCCCAGCCCGCTCCCAAATGGGGTCCCCCTCACTCAGTCCACAGGGTCTGCCCCTGCAGCAGCTCCCTTCTTCCCCTGCGCTTCTAGCACTCTGCGTGCTCCCGGCCTCACCAGCATGGGCAAGACTGGGGAGACCCCGCTGCAAGCAGCCGAGAGCAGGGGCTGAGCCCTGCCAGCATCTCCTCCCTCCCCCTCCCATGGCTCGGGGTTCTGTGCCATCCCTGCCCCCCCATACACCACCTTCCCCTGCTTTTCCCCTCTAATCCCCCACTGCTTCTCTGCCATCTCCTTGGGGGGGGGCTGCTGTCCCATTTCATGCTGACCCCATCTCCCCCCACCTCTCCCTCACCATGTGCTGTGCATGTCCTGGTGCTGCGTCCTCTTTCCTGGTCCCCACACCTGCTCTCCTTGCTCCCCCCAAGCTGACTGCGCCAGCCTCCGCGCCATGCAGGTCACGCAGACACGGCCCTCTTTGCCACCCGCTTGGCTTCCTCAGCTCCCCCCGGCTGCCCATCCCTGCTCCTATTCCAAGTCCACCTCAGCGCCTCCCTCTGGTTCCCCCACACCGAGCGCCCCTCCCCCAAATGCTTGTCCTGCCTTTGGAGTGGCAGGGTGACACTGGCAGCTCCTCAGGGCAGGCACCCAGCCTGGTAATGCAACCCTGCTCCTCAGCTGGAGCAAGAGCCATCCCCTACCCTCAACAAACATCTGCCCCCCAAGAAGTTGCCCCCGCCCTCCCCATGGAGCTGCCGAGGGGGGAGGGGTGTGATCAGTGTGGTATATTACCGGTACTTGGTGTCTCTTTGGCCAGGGCTGGGTGATGGGTCTAGGGCGGCTCCTGCTGGGCTGCAATGGGGATAATCCCGGGGGTGAAAGGGCTCCAGGCAGAGCCCAGCCTGGTATTCCAGTGCCCGGGAGCTCAGATCTGTCAGTGGGAGAGCTGAGCTCTGAGGCTAGATAGAGCTCTTCCTCAGCTGGCAAAGGGCCTCAGGCCAGGGTAAGGCAACCCAGCTCCATCACTTGGGGTGAAAAATCCACCCCCCGAGCCTCGTGTGAAGCCGATCTCCCCCGGTGTGGACAGTGCTCTGGGGACAGACTCCTTCCAGCGCCTGCCTGGTGGGGGATTAATGGCAGCGCTGGGAGGACCCGCCCCATGCGCCAGTGGCTACACTGAAGCACTGCAGCGCAGTCAGGGCCGGCTCCAGGCACCAGGCACCCAAGCTGGTGCTTGGGGCGGCACCTGGAGGGGGGCGGCGGCGCAG
>NW_020665189.1:2302737-2332024 GCF_002925995.2 Terrapene triunguis | reverse complement strand
CCCACACAGGCACTGTGCCACAGGAACCACACACAGCCATCGCATACACCTCCCACGCAGACAGTCATGCACACTGGAGCCACCCAGACACACACACCTCCCACGCAGACACCCAGGCACAATGCATGTTTGCAAAAATTTGCCTCCTTCCTGTAATTTAGTTTCTGCTTTTCCCTTCTCGGTGACTTCCCTTTGCTTTGCAGAGCTGGGCTCAGGCACAATCTCCTCCTCCTGCCTCAGTTGCCCTGCCCATGACCCAGGGCAGGCTCCAGTCCCATGCCCTCCTGTGGAGGTATTGGAGCTGGCGTGTCCCCCTGCTGTGGGTGCAGTGCTCTGGGGGCAGACACTGCTCTGGCTCAATGCCTTAAGGGGCAGAGCCGACTTCTGCATCCCACTAACTGCCTTTAGCTGACACCACCTGGCCTAGGCAGGAGAGCTGGAGGAACCCTGGGAGGGCAGGGCTGGAGGCTTGAATGCTGTGTCCCGTCCTGGGGTGGCTCGCTGGGCTCCTCTGGGTCGGGGGAGGTGGGGACATGGCAGCCAGCCCTGGGAATGCCAGATGGGGAGCAAGGCAGGAGTGTCCAGAGAGGGCTCAGGTATCACAGGACATTACCTGCAGCTGGCACTGCCATGCAAGGTCACGTGACTTGCTGCCCAGGCCCGTCCGCCTGGCACTCGTTCTTCTTGAGGATGATGCTGCTGAGCTCCTGCATGAGTTTCTCGTTGATGGGCATGGGCAGCTGGGCACTCCTCTTCCTGGTGCCGTCCTGCAGGGGTTCGGGGCTGGGAGACAGCTCCAGAGGAAGGGGCAGCTGCGCAGCGCGTGGGGGGTTCCGGGTCCAGTTCTGCTCCCTCCCCAGGGCAGGCAGCGTGCGGGGCAGATCCATGTTTCTCTCGAGCGAGGCTGTTTGGGTGGCTCTGAGCCCAGGGGACTTGTCCCACTCCGGGGTCTTTTCAGGCTCCAGGGTCAGATCTCTTTCAAGGGAAAGCGACTTGGTGAAGTGGGCGCCAGATGGTCTCTGCTCTGGGCTGATGGGCCGTGCAGAGTGAAGTGCTGGGGGCGCAGGCTGCTCTGGGAACAGGGCCGGCTTCTTTGATCTGTCCACGGCGGGCACCTGGGAGAGCTCGGCCAGGAGGCCTCCATCCAGCCGCAGTGGGGCCAGCACTGGGAAGTCACCCACCTCCTCATAGACAGGCTCTGTGTCCACTGCCTCCTCCTGCTGCTCCTCTACCGAGTCCTGGTGCATCTTCATGGGCTGGGCGAGGGCCAAGGGGAGAGAGGTGAAAGGACTGGATATCATGCCCCGTGCCTCCTGAGCGAGTCCCCTGCAGCAGGGGCCCAGACCCAGGGAACACTGCGCAGGACTGATCCCTCCCCACACGGGCTGGGGGGCAGAGAAAGAGCAGCAGGTACCTACGGGCCCTCACTGTGCACCAAGCACAGGAGCCATGGGAGCAGCAGGTGGCTGCCGGGGAGCGGGGGCAGGGCCTTTCTGGGACGTCTGCCAGCGATGGGTGTGTGTGTGTGTGCAAGCCCCAGGCTGCTTCAGGGGGAGCTGCTGGGTCCAAGTGGCTCCTGTGCCTGACTCACATCAGGGAATCTAGCCTCCCCCAGGCCTGGGCTGGCCCTAGGCAGGAGGGGCTTCTCCTGCCTCACTGCCACTCTGGGGCCTTCTCAGCTACCAGCTCTGCACGTGCCCCAGACAAGGCTGGGAGCAGCCATGAGCTAGGACAAAGGGTGTGTCCCCTGGCCAGCTCCATCCCAGGCAGACTCCCCCTCTGCCCAGCCTATCACCACCCTCAATGCCTACCAAGCCAGACTTTGTCTGAGTGAAAGGGGCCCATGTCCGGGCACCCAGAGCAGGGCAGAGGCCAAGCCCGAGCTGGAGTGATCAGCTGGATGGATAGAAGCTATTCAGCACCAATCGGAGCGATTCTGAGTGCCAGGCCCTGCCTCTCCCAGCCCAGCTCAGCCATGCTGCCTCCACCCCCCCGGCTCCTTCCCTGCTTGTGAGGAGACTCTGGCGGGGATCCAGACAGAGCACAAAGCCATGCAGAACCAGCCCGCCCCCCAGCTCTAGCCACCTGGCATGCTCCTTCCACATGCGCTCAGACCCCCGCGGGCAGCCCTGGGCTGGCATGATGGGGCCAGCTGGCTCCAAACACATGGGAGGAAAGGGCCTTTCCTGCTGACACCCCAGAAGGGCCCTGGGGGCGACCTGACCTGAGCAGTGACATCGCAGCACAGAGCACCTGGGGGGCTCTCAGCAACAGCAGGGAGTGTTAGAATGATGCTAACGCCTGCCTGGCACTCGCTGGATGGGGCTGCATCGCCCATCTCTGGGCTGGGATGCGGCAGCTGTTGGACAGCACATGGTAACAGCCATTTGGGGCAGCAAAGAAAGGGGACTCCCATGCCCAACTGAAGGAGCAGGGGAATCTAGGGAGGCCAAGTGGACTGACCCAGATTCGAATTTGGCCAGGACACCAAAGCTTGAGAGAAGGGGCATGGGATCTCTAAGGAGTGCAAGTGGCTAGGGCCTCCACTTTCCAGTCCATGCTCCTCAGAGCTAGGTTCCCAGCCCATGCACAGCCTCCAGGCATGGCACTGCACAGGCCATGCCTGGTTGGCACTACCAGGAAAGCAAATTGCCCATGCGGTGTGAGCGGAGGCCCTGGAGTGCAGTGGAAGTGTTGTGTCTGCAGCTAATCCAGAGCTCCCCGGGCTACCCAGGGCATGGCATGGCCCGGCAAGGCACACAGCAAGGCACCCTGCGGAAACATGCAGCCCACATACAGATACTTACAAAGAACATAGACAAAGTTCTTCGCGTGTGCAGGCGGCGCTAGAAACAGAGGGAGATGGGGAGAATAAGCGACCGCCAGTGCAGAGGGGTCAGGCTGCAGGAAAGGGGAAAGCAAACCCCTCACGTGGGGCCAGGCAGAACACACTGCTACGCACAGGGGTGCACGCTCACTGCGCAGCAGGGCTGGGACTTCTGCACAGACACAGCCCAACCCACAGGTACTGCCCCCCCACAGACACAGCCCGGGGGCAGTCCCCCTCACAGACACGGCCCCACTCACTCCATCCCCCCGTCCCTCTGTCGCTTGCTCTTCCCACCCTCACTCACTCGCTCATTTTCACCGGGCTGGCTAAGGGGGTTGGGATGCGAGAGGGATTGAGGGCTCCGGCTGGGGGTGCAGGCTCTGGGGTGGGGCCAGAAATGAGGAGTTCTGGGTGCAGGAGGGGGCTCCGGGCTGGGGGTGGAGCCGAGGGGTTCAGAGTACGGGAGGGGGCTCTGAGTGAGACAGGGGGTTGGGGTGTGGAAGGAGGTACGGGCTCTGGGCTGGGGGTGTCGGTTCTGGGGTGGGGCCAGAAATGAGGGGTTCAGGGTGTGGGAGGGTGCTCTGGGTTGGGGCAGAGGGTTGGAGTGCTGGGGGGGCGTGAGGGCTCCGTCTGGGGATGTGGGCTCTGGGCGGAGCTGGGGATGAGGGGTTTGGAGGGCGGGAGGGGGATCAGGGCTGGGGCAAGGGGTTGGGACACGGGGCGGGGAGTGAGAGCTCTGGCTGGGAGTGCAGGCTCTGGGGCAGGGCTGGAGATGAGGGGTTTGGAGGGCAGGAGGGGGAACAGGGCTGGGGCTCGGGCAGGGGGTTGGGGCCCGGGAGGGGGTCAGGGGCTCAGGCTCTGGGCAGCGCTTACCTCAAGCAGCTCCCAGAAGCAGCAGCATGTCCCCCCTCCTGCTTCTATGCGGAGGTGCGGCCAGGCGGCTCTACGCGCTGCCCCGTCCGCAGGCACCATCCCCGCAACTCCCATTGGCCACAGTTCCCAGCGAACGGGAGCTGAGGGGGCAGCGCTTGGGGTGGGGGCAGCGTGCAGAGCCTCATGGCTGCCCCTATGCATAGTAGCCGGAGGGGGATATGCCGGCTACTTCCTGGGAGCTGCGTTGCATGGAGGCTAGAAGGGAGCCTGCCAGCCCCGCTGTGCGGCGCCACCAACCGGACAGTCAACCGGACAGCAGTGCTGACCAGAGCCACCAGGATCCCTTTTCGACCAGGTGTTCTGGTTGAAAACCAGACACCTGGTCACCATAGCTGCCCTCCCCCCGCAGACACGGCCCCGCCGGTAGCACACCCCCCCGCCCCCCCGCAGACGCAGCCCTGCCCGCCAACACTGCCCCGCAGGCAGCCCCCTCCCGCAGACATGGCGCCACAGGTAGGCCCCCCGCAGACGCAGCCCCGCCCGCAAACATAGCCCCACCTGCACAGTGCCCAGCCCCAGCCTCACTCACACCCAGATCACCCCTGCCCAGCCAGGCCCAGCTCTCACACCCATGGCACAGAGAGGCAGCCCTGCACGACGGACACAGCCTGCAGCACCCCTGCGTGGTTCACTGGTTCTCCCGAGCCTGTCTGGAGCCGGGTGGGGGTGTTTGCAGGTGGCGCAGTGGGCTGGCAGCCTGTCACTGCAAGGCTCTGGGGGTGCTGGCGCTGCCTTACCAGGGTCTGGTTGGCAGAGAGCATGGTGGCATCTGTATTGTCTCCCCGCAGAGGGATCAGGGGCATGGTGCCAAACTTCTGCTTGGTGAGGTCGGAGGAGGAGCGCCGTCTCATGATCACTGGGCGCAGGTCGTCGTGCTGCATGAGAGTGCCAACACGTCACTGCTTGGCGTTCCCAGCCCCCACCCTGCCCCAGGCCCACTGCATGCCTGGCACACCGGCTCTCACCCACCTGAGCCTTCAGAATGCTGGTGGTCCAGTCCCACAGCTCGGCCTGCCCCGCACACACCAGGTACCTGCAGAGCCAGAGGAGACACTGGCTGGATTTTGGGGATCTGGCACCTGCTGCTACCCACAGAGGAAGGTGCTACCGAGGGCAGCTCGCTGTAATGACATCATCCAGCTGCAGGGCCCTGCCTGCCTGGCTCTCAGCTTCCCCAGGGGCTGGCTGAAGATGGGAAGTTCCCCACACAGAGGCCAGGGGGCTGGGAGCCCAGCAGGGATCAGCTCACCCCACAGCCCAGGGAGCTCACTCTAACTAGCGCCAATGCCAGCACTGCCTCCGTGTAGTGCTGAGAGCTTTGTGCACAGTCACAATCCGCCAACGTTCTGGCTCCCCCAGCTACACGGCATGGGCATGTGAGGGGAGAGAGCCGGCAGCCCAGCCCTGCCCCCCAGACTCCCTGGCTGTGGGGCAGTTACCATTCTCAGCCTTCATGCTGCACAGCCACAGGGGTCACATGCCAGGCCAGAGGGACTGAAGGGGAAAGAAAAGGGAAGCGGTTTGGCTGGTGTCATGCAGCTGGCTTGTATCCCTAGCAGTACTGCCAGCTACCAGCCCTGAGCTGGGCCTGGCTGCTGGGCCTGCCGGCTGCTCAGCACTACTCCAGCAGAGTACAGGGGCAGGGACAGCACTCTGGGGGCTGGCAGTGGTGGCGGGGGGTGCACAGCTGTCCCAGGGATACTGTGTAGAGCAGTGTGAGATGCAATGAGCTCATGGGGGCAGTGGGAACATGCCATCAGGACCACACACCCTGGCAGGCTCACTGGATGGGGACTCAGACCGTGAGAAAGGACATGGGGATGTACAAGCATCTGGCCCATCACAGGGGATGGGCTGGGGCCAGCAGACTCTCGACTGGAACCGGGGGTGCAGGAGGCCACGTGCTGGGCACTCTTAAAGGTGCAGCTCATGGTGGGCCCTGGAGCCCCAGAGCAAATCTGGGCAGTCTGGAAAGCTCATGTGGGGAGTAGTGAATTCATGGGCAGAGGCCAGTGCACACGTGTGTGTATTCAGCACAGGGAGCAGGGGCCAGTGGGGGAGAGTGGGATGGGGGGCAGGGAGCAGGCAATGTCCATGCTGCTGATGCTCTGCAGTCTGTGCCACCAGGATGGGCAGCTAGTGGCTCTGGCAGAACCTGTCTGCTCTCAGATTCCAGCTCCCTGCGTCAGGTTCCTGACCCCTAGTTGCCGGGGATCCCGAGCAGCAGGCCATGGCTACAGGGACCCCGACATCCTGCGCCCCTGGGGCGAGGGGACCCCATGAGGTACTCACAGCTGCTGCTTGTCCAGGATCAGAGTGAATCCCCACCTAGAGCAGAGGGACACAAGGCACAATCAGGCCAGGGCAGGTGCTAGAGTCAGAGCTCCGGGTGGGGGGGGGTTGAACTGGGGGGGTCGCAGTGTCCGAGCTGGGGCAGACTGGCAGGTCCCTACCAGGCTGGCTCTGGAGCTGGGGCACTGCAGCTGGGTGATGGGATTAGAGCTCACCTGGCACAAGGGGGGTCGAATCAGGGCTCCTCCTGGCGGAGGTCACGCCCGAGGCTGTAGGACAAGTCTGGGGTAGGGTTAGGGGTAGTGCCTGCAAACAGGGCCGGGAAGTGGGGGTGCTGACAGATGCCAGGCACAGTGCTGGGGCCGGCTCTGGGCAGAGGGTGTGGGGAGGTTACCATCAGTGCAGGCGTTACCGCTAGGAAGGGTCCTGCACCCCGAGCCCGACTCTTACTGGGACGGCGGCTTCAGCTTCTTCCGAATCCCCATGTAAACCTTGGCCATGTTGAGGGGCCACTCCCGCTCCGGCCGGGCACTCTGGAAAGAGAAAGCCAGACACTCAGCCCTGCCCCCATGGACATTCCCCATCCCCCCAGCCCTGCCCTGCCCTCCCCGTCTGCACACCTCCCCTCCCCTCCCCTCCCCTCGCCCCGGCCTGCCCTCCTCTTTCTGCCGGCTCTCCTCCCCTTCCCAAGCCCTACACTCTGCTCTCTGCCAGCACCCCTCCCACACTAGCCCAGCCCTTCCAGCCTCACTGGCACCCCTCTCTTCCTCTCCCTGAGGCTTCCTATCCCCACCTGCACCCCTCTCAACCAGCCCCAGGGATGGGACAGGGCTTCACACTCTGCACAGGGGGAAAGGGCCCCAAGTATCGGGTGTGTGAGGGGCACAGAGAGAATCCAGAACCTTCCCCTGGCACAAGCTGGCTGAACGGCCGCCTCTCAGAGCCAGGTCTGGCAGTCCCTCCCCCCGGACCGCACGCCCCATTCCCGTGGCTGGAGGCAGGGCAGGGCGTTGGCTTGCCTGCCCGATCTCTGGGAGAGCTTTCCACCACAGGAGAGGGGGGCCCTGATCCCAGGGGCTGTGGCAGGCCCCCTCCTAGCCCAGTGCTGCACCCGTGTCTGGACTGCCCTGGAGCGCCAGGTCTGGGTCCTGCTTTACCCTTTTCTCCTTCAGCAGCAGCAGCTTGTGATCCTGGATGACAAAGTATCGCTCCTGAAACTTGCAGCCCAGGAGTTTGGGGGGCTCCTCCCGACACTTCAGCACCCCACACTTGGGGGTCTCGCGCTTGGCACCTGCATGACAGGGGAGAACAAGGGGGTGAGGAATGTCCTCGGCACCCAGAGAGAGGGCCTGGGCAGGGCAGGAGCAGGCTGGGGATGGGGATTAGGAGCGGAAGGGGTCAGGGTGTGTGTGTGTGACAGACAATGGTGGGGGGCAAACAGTAGGAGCAGGGGGGTGTCAGACAATAGGAGCAGAGGAGGAATCAAAGTCCCCCTCGCCCTGGCTCTGTCCCCCTGGTTTCCCTGCAGGAGTCGCTGTTTCACAGCCCTGGCTAGCTCCGAGCATCACTAACAGGACAAGTCTCTTTTCACCTCCAGGGTGTGAGACACAACAGGCACTGACTGCCCCCCTGCAGGCAGCCTCAGCATAGGCCACAGACTGGGCGGGCCACGGGGACCAGCCAGTGCTGCTGCTCTGGGTCCCATGGCTGGGCTGGGCCAGGGCCAAGGGCCAGAGCCATGGGCAAGGCAGGGCCTGACAGAGGTCATGGGCAGGGGGATCTGTTGCTGAGCCAGGCTGGGGCCATGGGGAGGGGGAGCTGGGGCTGGGGCCGGACTGGGGCCATGGTCAGGGGAAGCTGGGCCCGGGGCCATGGTCAGGGGAAGCTGAGGCTGGGGCTGGACTGGAGCCATGGGTAGGGGAGCTGGGGCTGGGGCCATGGGCAGAGGGAGCTGGGGCCAGGGCCGGGGCTGGACTGGGGCCATGGGCAGCAGGAGCTGGCCTTGCTCCGTGTGCTGCACCTTGCTCTGCAGGAATGGCCCTGGGCTCAAGCAGGGCCTTGCAGCCCAGTCAAGGCAGGTGGTGCTTACCTGTGAAGAGACAGCTGCCTTGTCCAATGGGAACCTTCCTCACCAGCAGGTAGGCAGTACTGGGCTCAGGCAGCTTGCACCACTGCAGAGCCTGCTCCAGGACCTTCTCCTTGGGGTGCAGGGGACGCTCTACAGAGAGGAAAGGAGGCCGTTTGCACCCCGGGCAGCAGAGGAACTGCCGTGGGCCCTGAGGCCAGGGAGGGTCCAGCTCCCTCAGCAGGGCCAGGCCCGCCACAGCCCAGACAGGGCCAGTGCTGCCATGCTGTGCCAGGGCCCAGGGCTGTCAGAAGGCATGGGCACCCCCTGCCTCTGCAGCATCTGGGGCCGCGGAGACAGGGAGAGGGGATCCAAGGTGAGAGCGCTGCATGGACGGAGTGGTCCAACCTTCCTCCCCCACAGCCCTATGGGCCCCCTCCCAGCCCCCACCCCCAATGGTGAGTGACCACCCCCGCTCCCATGGAGAAGTGCTGCCGCCATTCAGCCCCCCACTCCAATGACGAGAGGCCACCCCCATCCCTCCCCCTGTCTCCACTGCCACTCACCCAGCCCCCACCCCCATGGTGAGGTGCTCCCCCCGCTACTCACCTGTCCCCCCATCCCAATAGAGAGACAACACTCCCGTCATCCAACCAGCCCCCCCAATGGAGAAGCACCCCTGTCACCCAGCCCCCACAGTGGAGAAGCGCCCCCGTCACTCAACCAGCCCCCACCCCCAATGAAGAAGCACCCCTGTCACCCAACCAGGCCCCCCAATGGAGAAACATCCCTGTCATTCAACCCGCCCCCACCCCCAATGGAGAAGCACCCCGTCACCCAGCCAGCCCCCCAATGGAGAAGCACCCCCGTCACTCAACCAGCCCCCACCCCCAATGGAGAAGCACCCCTGTCACCTAGCCAGCCCCCCCAATGGAGAAGCACCCCTGTCACCCAGCCAGCCCCCAGCCCCCCCAGTGGAGAAGCGCCCCCATCACCCAGCCAGCCCCCAGCACGCCCAGTGAAGAGACGCCCCCGTCACTCACCCAGCTCCCCATTCTCCAGGGCCTCAAAGGTCAGCCAGATGTCCAGGCTCGCTGGCATGTTGCGCATCTCCAGTACCTGATTGGTCAGCTCCTCCGCCGTCATGGTAGGCGACACCTATGGGAAGCGCAGAGATCAGCTCATCCCCAGTCCCCACCCCGGCCAAGGCCTGAGCCTTCTCTGGGTGCCACCGAGTCTGCCGGCAGCAGAATGGGAATTAGCCAGAGAGTGGCGCCCCCACCCACCAGGCACTGGGAGATCTCCCCACCCTGCAGGGCAGCTCCGGCCCCCTGAAGGCTCCCACCCAGCTGACAGCAAGGCCGGGATATGGAGGGTGGGCCATGCAGCTGCCCTGCCCAAGCCATGGCTGCAGCCAAGACATGCTCACTCACCTTCAGGGTGACACAGCAGTCTGGCAGCTTCTGCTCCAGGTAAACCTCAATGATGAGATCTCCAGCCTGTGAGAGCTGCGGGGAGAGAGGGCAGAGGGTGGGCAAAGCCTGGGCGAAGTGCTGGACTGGGAGACTGCCACGGGTGGGTCTGAGCCAGCAGCTCTCAGCGTCTGCCTGCAGGGAGCTGGGGAAGGGGATGCTTGCATGCAGAGTGGCTGCACGCTGTGACCAGTGCCCGGGGTGAGAAGGGTGGGAGTTACAGAGCAGGTTAGGGGCCCCACCCATCAGGGAGAGGGCGAAGGCCTGGGGCAGGGTGAGGCGGGGAGGCAGGGCCCTTTCCTGTTCCTGGGGAGGCCTCGTAAGAGATGATCTCATTGCAGAGCAAACACAGGGCCCATTGTGTGGCTTGGGCAGCCCATGCTGGAGCTGGGATCTATGCAGGGACAGAGGACTTGCAGCCATGGGCCTGTGGTGGGCTGCTCTCCAGCCATCTGCCTCCACCATGGAAGCTCACCCATGTCCATGGGCCCAGGCAGAGGCCGATGGACAAATCAGCAGGAGGATCCAAGACATGGGGAGTGCATGGCGCCAGTACCTGCACATCCCTCCAGGTGGTGATGAGGCTGTTCTCTAGATCCATCTGCGACACCTGGTCCTCGTCAATCTAGCGGGCAAGAGAAGGGACGTGAGGTGCAGGAGGGAGAGAAGACAGTGCTGGGGGAGGCGGGGCAAGAGGGGGGCTTACGTTGAAAATGCGGACGTAGTTATCAATCAGGTCCTCCATCACCTTGACCTCGTGCTCCCCTTTGCCGTCTGTCTGGAAAAGGCTGGGAGCAAAGAGCAGTGACAGGTTCTTGGTGCTCATCTGATTGAAGTCAGCACATTTCTGCACGCTGCGAGCCGGGGCAGAGAGAGAGAGAGAGTTCTCAGAGTGTGCCCAGCAGCCCCAGCATGGGACGAGGCTGGGCCGTTCAGAACCACCCATCCAGCTGCTGGAGTCAGGCAGAACTTCTTGTCTAAACCTTTTTCTATTTCCATGGGGGGAAAAGGTCACAGGGTTATGAAATTTTCCACTTTTTTTCATCAAAATGTAAAATTAAAAACTTTAATTTCAACACTTTGAATGTCAAGTTTTTGGCCTTTTGTTCTTCCCTCTTTTGGCCACTGAATGCACTTGAACGTGCGATGGCCTCGGAGTGGGTTTCCCCCACTTCTTCCAATTTCCCTCTGTGTTCTTTGTAACATTTCCACCTTTGGAAAAGTCACATAGCAGCAAAGGGCAGAACTGACTGGCATCTGGCTGCTCCATGACTCCTCCGGTGTTGGGAAAGTTCTGAAAAGTTACAAATAAAAGGAAGATGGAAAGAAGATGAAAGTGTGAAGCCCCAACTATGGGACATTTTCTGGCAAAATAGAACCAGAAGATAACAACTGGGGAGAAAGGGGAAAAAAACCTCACAAAGATTACAGAATGCTAACCCTGCAAGCTGGTCTGTACCGACCTCTGAGAAATGCAGACAAGTCACCTTCGGTTGCACGATTGCTTGCCATTTTTTGCTGCCAGAGGGAAGGCCCAGCCCCAGACTAACTGCACGGTCCTCCCAGCCTGTCCGCACAGCTCAGAGACAGGGGCGTGTCCCAGGGCCATTTGTCAAACTCTATACCTGTATCACCCACCACTGGCATTGGCCACTCCATATCCCCAGGGGACCCAGAGACCCTGAAGCTAGGTGGGAAGTGAAGGGGGCAGACAGTGCACACGGCATGTCTGGACTGAACCATGTCAGCCGGTGACGCTCCCCCGATTTCCTAGACCATGCTGTTTCCTGAGGAAGTGACATATGCACACTGCCCGAGGAGGGACAGACTGACCGGTAGAGGTGACCAATCAGAGCAGCCAGTGTCCTGCGGTTGAGGCGGGGCAGGCGGTTGATCAGCTCCTTGTAGCGCTCCAGCCGTTGGGGCTTCGGGGCTATTGCTGGAGGAAGCAGATGGTCATAAACACAACACTGCGCAAAGGCACAACTACCATCACCGGGCATGAGCTGCTGGCCCCAGGCCATGCATGGACTGGCAGGAAGCTGTGCCCCAACTTACCCACACTCACACCAATCACCCGGCCCCTCGTGGGGCCAGTGCTCCAGGTCAGACTGGGATAATTCCCACCCTCTGTGCATTGGTGCAAATGATGGAGCCAGGGGCAGGGGGAGAATGGGGCCCAGAGCGCCCCCCACCAGCGGAGCTCAGCACTGGGCTAGCCTAGGTCTGTCTCTGCCATGTGGCCCTTGGTGGCAGGAGAAGGGGCGTCAGGGTGAGAGGGAGCCCAAGGGAGAGAACAGCTGCTGCGTGGTGAGGCCGGGGGACGGCGGGGGGGACGGCAGGGAGATGGGTACCCGCAGCCTCCTTCCACTGGGGGTGCAGCTCCGAGGTGAAGACGGGGTCCTCAAGCTCCCGGAAGAATCTCTTCAGCACATCGGTCACGTCCTCAATGAAGTTGTCGCTGATGCGCAGCTTTACATTGCGGGCATCCCTGCGGAACTGCTCCATCAGCACCTTGATCCGGGATTTGGCCCCGTTCTTCCGGTAAATGCCTTCATGTCGCAGTCCTGTGGGCAGAGCGCGCGAGAGAGAGACCATGTCGTGGGAGCTGCGTGCTAAAGGGGGAGCCCGGATCAGCGCCACCAATGCAGGGGTGGGGCAGGTAGTGGACTAATGGGGAATGTGCCCTCCCAGCTCTAGATCTCTGTGTGTGTGTGTGCGGGGGTTGGCGGTGGCATAAGCAGGTAGATCACAGTGTGCCCTCCGAGGCCCAGATCAGTGTGTGTGCGTGTGGGGGGTAGCTTGGAGCATGCCCTTGCAGCCTGCTCCCAGTGGCTGCCCCATGCCATCTCAGGAGATGCCTGACGGACAAGTGGGCAGCTCTGCACTGCCCCTGAGGCAGTGCCACCTGCTGCAGAGGAGAACATGGCACAGGGTGTGACATTGTTGACATAATCTGTAACCATATAGATCACTGTTGCAACCACTGTTATATATTTGCAGCAAATATTGTACAAAGGTTGTCGTGTGAGTTGTCTATGGGAAGGTTATGATTTGCTGGTTATGATTATGCTATATCTATATCATTTTTGTAGTTGAAGTTATGAATATTGGCTCTATACTGTCTGTATTTCAAACTTATGCTGTGCTTCTAGGTGACACCCGAGACAAGTTGGTGTCAGCTCAGGCTAGCCTGCTTGATGGCTCATTAAGGACCATCAGCTATACAACTGACCCATTGAAAGAAGGCAGATACACCTTTCAGAGTAGCAGCCCTATTAGTCTGTATCCGCAAAAAGAACAGGAGTACTTGTGGCACCTTAGGCCTTGGCTACACTCGGGCAGCGCTGTGAAGTGCGAGTGTAGTCGCGCCGCCAGCGCTGCGAGAGAGCTCTCGCAGCGCTGTATGTACTCCACCTCTCCGAGGGGAATAGTTTGCAGTGCTGCGAGCGAGCGTGCAGCACTGCATGCTCTGATTACACTGGCTCTTTACAGCGCTGTACTCGCTGCGCTCAGGGGGGTGTTTTTTCACACCCCTGAGCACAGCAAGTTGCAGCGCTGTACACCGCCAGTGTAGCCAAGGCCTTAGAGACTAACAAATTTGTGACTCAGCAAGGTATACAGAGACATGCCTATGGACAGAACTCTAAGGTTTTTTTCTTGCCATGTGCCCGAATGCTTGTCTTTGGAACAAAGAAAGAGAGGCCACATGACAAGAGACTATAAAAGGCTGCTGCAGCTCCTCCATCTTGTCTTCAATCCTGCTTCAGACCTCTGGTGGGACTTTGCTGCAAACTGAAGCTCTGAACAAAGGACTGAATGACCCATCCCAGCTGTGGATGTACTCCAGAGACTTGATTTGAGCCTGCAGTTTATTCCATCACTGCTGCAAGCCTGAACCAAAAACGTTGCCATTACTTTGTGTAATTAATTCCATTTAACCAATTCTAGCTCTCATCTATATCTTTTTCCTTTTATGAATAAACCTTTAGATTTTAGATTCTAAAGGATTGGCAACAGTGTGATTTGTGGGTAAGATCTGATTTGTATATTGACTTGGATCTGGGGCTTGGTCTTTTGGGATCGAGAGAACTTTTTTTTCTTTTACTGGGGTATTGGTTTTCATAACCATTTGTCCCCATAACAAGTGGCACTGGTGGTGATACTGGGAAACTGGAGTGTCTAAGGGAATTGCTTGTGTGACTTGTGGTTAGCCAGTGGGGTAAAACCAAAGTCCTCTCTGTCTGGTTGGTTTGGTTTGCCTTAGAGGTGGAAAAACCCCAGCCTTGGGCTGTAACTGCCCTGTTTTAAGCAATTTGTCCTGAATTGGCACTCTCAGTTGGGTCCCACCAAGGGCAGCATCGTTACACAGGGCTCCTGGCAGCACTGCCAGCACCCAGCAGGAGGCGCCAGGCCAGCCCCGAGCAGAGGGGCTCACCGTATTGGGTGATGAAGGCAATGCAGCTGTCCACGAGGATGGGGATATCACTCCTGCTGAGCTGCTGGTCACGCAGGGCGTTGCCCCGTCCCCCCGCCGAGGCCTGGATGTCCGCACACCATGCTGCGAAGTCCATCCGTGTCACCCCCTGCAGGTAAAAGGTCCTGAGGACAGGGCAGAGAGCAGGGGATGAAACCCAGCTGGGGACACAGTGCAGGACCTGACTCCCACAGCACCCCCACCCCAGCTCCGTTCCTGCCCCTGGCACACCCCACTGCCCTGGTGCAGGCACGGGAGAGCTGGCTGGCTCCTCCCACCAGACACAGGCCTGTCTACAGGCACGGCCCCTGCCCAAGCCCCAGGGGGCAGGGCAGACATTTAGGGGAGACCCAGGGGGTGGAGGGGCATAGCTTGGAGCATGCCCTCCCAGGCCCAGATCGGCTAACCCCAGTGGGGCTCAGAGCAATGGGGGGAATTAGACAAAAGGAAAATCTAGGGTGAGCCTCAGGTTGCCCCCCGTGATGAGGGGCCCCACTGCGGAGCTGTTCAGCCTGCGCTGGCCCAGCAAACACAGCACTGCTCCCGCCCTGGGGCAAGGATTAGATTCCCCCGCCCCCATGCAGGCTCATGCAGGCTCCTCCCCCAGCTGTGCCCAGACTCCACTCCCTGGGAGTCCACTGACCAGGCTGTCTGTGTGTTTATTCCCCGCCCCTGCCAAGCTTAGTCTGCTCCAGACCCTGGGCCAGTAACACCTCCTTGCAGGCAGGAGGCGCTGCCCATCTGCCCAGGGCATCCCGCGAGAGGGCGGCTGGGGTTCAGCCTGCGCCATGTCCCGGCAGAGCTCACCTCCCCATCTCCACCAGGATCAGCACCTCCTTCTTCTCAGGAGTCTCAGTGAGGGGGACCACGCCTGCACAGGAGCAAATGGAGACTTCAGATGCAAATCCCACCTAGGGGCCAGGGAGAGACCTCGCGCAGTGCCGGGCCCCCACTGAGCCCCTCAGGGTCAGCTAGAAGGATCCCGATGCTTTACATACTGTGTACGTGCAATCACTGACCCAGCACCAGAATGCAGCCTCTGGGGTGGGGCATGGCTGGTGGTGAACAGCGCTCAGCCACACAGCACAAGGCTCACTGACCCAGCACCGCAATGCAGCCCTACTGGGGTGGGGCACAGCTGCTGTTTCCCACAGTTGGAACAGGCGAGGGCTGTACTCACTGAGCTCCTGCAGCCTCCGGAGGTTGATGCTGTCCTCGGCTGCGCCCTCCTCCCCCGGGCAGAAGAACAGGTGGGCTTTCTGCAGGATGAAGAAGCCCTGCAGCCACTGCTCAGGACTGAGCATGGATCTGCAGCGCAACTGTCCCACTCTCTGGAACTCGTAGCCCAGCAGGCAGTGACAGCTGAGCGGTGTGAACCACTGCATGGGATGGAGAGACCAGTTAGATCTGGACTGAGTGCAGGGTGAGGGCATCGCAGAGGGCTGTGCCCCAGTTTGGGTGGCTGGGGGTGGGGACAGGAACAAGGCGAAGGACTATGCCCTGCATTGGGGATGGAACCAGGGCAGAACACTATACCCTGCGTGTGTGTGTGGAGGGGGACAGTGCCAGGGCGGGGGGCTATGCCCTATGTGGTGGGTAGGAGGGATGCTGATTGGATCCTGGACCCCCCCAGCCAGCAGCATGCCAGTTTGGGGGCGGGTCTGTCATGCCAGGGAGATGAGGCAAGTTAGTGCTGCAGCTCTCAGCAGCAGTTTCCCAGCCTGACCCATGGCTGGTGCTGCTAGGCACGGTGCCGCACTGGGCCTGTGCCCTGGGTGACCGTGTCACACACCTTGCCGATGGCGCTGGCCCAGGCCTGCAGGGTGTCCAGCCCGTCAGCTCCCAGCTGCTGCACTTTGTCGCCACTCAGGAAAAGCTCCAAGGTGAAGCGGAACCTGTAGATGAAGGCAAAGGCATAGGGGGGCAGGGCTCCCCCAGCAGCCCAGTGCCCTGCCCCCCACAGCCTTTGCACTCTGGTCCAGCAGTGAAAATGACCCTTCCCAAGGCCTAAGCCTGGGCCGTACTGAGCTCTGCTGCATGGAGGCCATGGCCCTGAGGACTGGCCCTGCTCATGGGGCTGGCTAGGCCCAGGGCGCAAGGCCAGCAGGTGGCCGGAGGGCAGCTGGCCCTTCCAAATGGCCCAGCTCTAGCTGCCTCCCTGCACACAGAAGCCAGAATGCGACTCCCCCAGGCAGCAGGAGCAGGGGGCCCAGGGTCACTAGGTAGCCTTCACTGGGACATCTGCAGCACCAAGCAGGAGACCCCAGTGGTGAGGGTTTGGGCCCAGTGGGGCGAACTCAGAGGGCCTGGTTATAGATAGCCTCATGAGGCAGGGA
Source organism: Terrapene triunguis (assembly GCF_002925995.2). NCBI lineage: Eukaryota > Metazoa > Chordata > Testudines > Emydidae > Terrapene > Terrapene triunguis. The sequence goes on along the minus strand of NW_020665189.1, from coordinate 2,315,619 downwards.
GCTTCCTGCGGGGACTCAGCAGGCCCAGCCCCTGCACCACAGCCCCTTCAGCATAAGGGCATAGTGCCCCTTCACTGCTAATCCCCCTGCCTCCCCAGTGCATGTCCCCGGAACTGCTCGGACCCCAAGGTGGCTGCCTGCCTCTTCCAGCAGGGCAGTGCCGTGCCATGCCCAAGCCCCTGCCTGCACCCAGTGCCTGGGGGTCTCGCTGCCTCTGATCCACTCACCACATGGGGGCTCCGGCGAGGGCCTGGACCCTGGGGGATTTCGGGGAGTAACCTGCCTGTGCTCCGGCCAGGATGCCGATTGAGGTGGAAGAAGGTGGGCGTTCCCCCGGGGTGCAGACGGGGAAGGGGCATGTCCCCTCGGGGCAGGGTACCTGTCTGGAGGCCCAGGACTGGCCAGTCCATCTGCTCTGCTCACGCCCAGCGAGACCATGTCAGCCAGCTCAACCTTCCCCACTAACTCAGAACACTTGTCAGTCTCGTAGAAGAGGAGAGACTTCTCCAGGGAGCACCAGACGCGGTGCAGTTCTGCAGGGAACACACTGTCAGCAAGGGCAGGTCCCTGCCACACCGAGCAGCCTCTCTCCATCCTAGCCACCATGGGGCCTGGCCCATACCTACCATCTCTGCTCTTCCTGGTGCTGGAGAGCTTGGAGAGGGCTGGTGCCTTGTAGAGGTAGCCACTGTGCACCACAGGCTGGGTGATCTCATTGTAGACCCCTTCCAGACTCAGCTCCTGCGCACTGGGGCTCCCTGCCAAACACAATAACCTAAGAATGGCCATACTGGGTGTGACGTTATTGACATGAACTGTGACTGTATAGATCATTGTTGCAACCAGGGTCCTATGGTGGCACCAGGTCTTGTACAGAAGAGGTCAAGTGGGGGTGTCTATGGAAAGGTTGTAGTTTGCTGGTTATGATTATGCTGTCTGTATGTGTGTATCATTTTTGTACTTGAAGTTATGAATATTGGCTATGTACTTGTATCTCAGTGTGTTTGATTCTGAGTAGCCTCAGTGAAGCATTTGTTCAGCTTCTTGAGAAAGGGCTATTCTCAATAAATGCCCAATCAAGAAACACTTAACTGACAATGGACTTTGGGAGATGCCAATCCACATCTGAACTTTCCTGGGAACATTCAAACTAACATGTAAACAATGGTGTCGAACTGCAAAAAGCTGAATCATTCATGGACACGTGAGTTGCCCAGGTGGCTACAAACTCCATCTTGTTGCTGTGATTTTGCACAGAACAAAGGGGTTTCCACCCACAAGGAGAGAATATAAAAGGCCCTGGAAGCCTCTCCATTTTGTCTTCAGCTGGCTTAAGGGATGGCCTCTCCACCCCCCAAGAAATGCCTGAAAGAAACTGGAACAAAGGACAGTAACTATGAGGGTGTGAGTGATTGCTGGGCCCAGACTAGGAAGGAGTCCAGTCTGTGAAAGAAGCTTATTGGAACAGCTCTAAGGGTGAGATTTACCTGTATGCAGTTTCTTAATGTATTAGGCTTAGACTTGCTTGTTTTGTTTCATTTTGCTTGGTAACTTACTTTGTTCTGTCTGTTATTACTTGGAACCACTTAAATCCTACTTTTTATACTTAATACAATCACTTTTGCTTATTATTGAACCCAGAGTTAGTGACTAATACCTGGGGGAGCAAACAGCTGTGCATATCTATCAGTGTTATAGAGGACAGACAATTTATGAGTTTACCCTGTATACGCTTTATACAGAGTAAAATGGATTCATTTGGGGTTTAGGCTCCCAGAAAGACTGAATACTGGGTCCTGGGAAAGTCTCTGTTAACTAAGAAACCCCTGAACTGCAGGGGGGTGTGGCCCAACCTCTTGGTCTGTGCTGTAATTGACTGGAGTGTCTTACTCAGCAACACAAGAGTGGAAGGAAGCCTTCTCTGGCAGGGGGGTTTGTTCTCAGTGGTACCCCAGCACATCTAGTGACAGTCTTAAGGGGGTTTCTGTGACCGAAGCTGTCACACTGGGTCAGAGCAATGGTTCATCTAGCCCAGTGTCCTGTCTTCTGACAGTGGCCAATGCCAGGTGCTTCAGAGGGAATGAACAGAACAGGGCAATTATTGAGTGATCCATCCCCTGTTGTCCTCTCCCAGCTTCTGTCAGTCAGAGGCTAGGGACACGCAGAGCTTGGGATTGCATCACTGACCATCTTGTCTGATAGCCATTGATGGACCTATCCTCCAGGAATTTATATAGTTCTGTTTTGAACCCTATTATACGTTGGCCTTCACAACATCCCCTGGCAATGAGTTCTACGGGTTGACTGTGAGTTGTTTGAAGAAATACATCCTTGTGGGGTTTTTTTACCTGCTGCCTATTAATTTCATTGGGTGACCCCAGCTTTTATGTTATGTGAAGTGGTCAATAGCACTTCCCTAGCCACTTTTTCCACACCATTCCTGATTTTATAGACCTCTATCATATCCTCCCTTGGTCATCTCTTTTCTGAGATGAACAATCCCAGTCTTTTTAATCTCTCCTATGAAGCTGTTCCATACCCCTAAATCATTTTTGTTGCCCTTTGAATTTTTTCCAATTCTAATATCTCTTTTTGACATGGGTGACCAGAATTGCATGCAGTATTCAAGGTGTGGGCTTCTGCACGAAAAAATTATTATGCGCACAATATTTTAAAATTCTGCAAATGTTATTTGTCAAATAAATGTGGAGGCTCCAGCATGGCATTGGGGAGCACAGGCCACTGGCTGCACAGAGGTGGGAGATCACTGTGCAGGTCCCCCTCAGGACACGGACTCAGTGATGAGGCTGCACCCAATGCACACAGCGCAAAGACCGGGCCTGCCCCAGAAACTTCCCAGGGCCCTGCCCCTCGGTGCCAGGTGCACCTGGTGTGGGCAGGCAAGCTCAGCAAAGCAGGATCCAAGTGTGGAGGGGCTTAGTGTGGGAGGATCCAGGTGTAGGTTGAGAGGGCTCTGTGTGGGACAATCTGGGTCCAGGTGGCTCAGTGGGGGATCTGGGTGTGGGGGGATCTGGATGCACAGGGACTTGTTGGGGGGTTCTGGGTGCAACAGTAATGGGACTCTGCAGGGGGGTCTAGGTGAAGGTGGTTAAGGCTCAGCAGGGGAGGTCTGGGTGTGGGGGTCTCAGTGGGGGATTCCAGATGCTGTGGGAGTGGGGCTCAGTGGGGTGGGGATCCATGTGCAGTAGGTTGGGGTTTGGTAGGGTGAGGATTTGGGTGCAGGTGGCTTGTCAGGGTGGTCCAGGTGCAGTGGGAGTGGGCTCGTCAGAGGGGGTTCTGGGTATGAGGGGGTCTGGATGCACGGGGATTGGGCGGATGGCGGAGCAGCTCCCAGTACAGTGATACCTCCCCCTGCAGCTCAGGAATGATGGGCGCAGGAAGCGTGCGGCAGTGGGAGGGGGAGTTTGCAGAGCTTCCTACAGCCAGGGGAGAAATCTGGGGGTGGGTCTGACACGGCCCCGAATGCCGTGCAGGGGAAGAGGAAGTTCCATCCTCCTCAGCCCAGCCGGGACTAGCAGCTGAGCCCGGCACAGGATAGGAGCCACCAGTCGGGTCTTCTTCAGTCCAGCCCACTGCCCCACAGTGATTTACCTCTCTGCTGGCTGCCCTTGGCACCCGAAACGTATTGCTGGGGAGGGTCGTATGACCGCTCTTATGACTTCCCTTTGCTTCCCTGTCAGAAAGTCATTTTTCTACAGGGAAGCAAAGAAATATGTGGGGGACATAAATTTTGTGCAGTGGTGCAGAATTCCCCCAGGAGTAGCATTTATATGGTGGCATTATGATATTTACTGTTTTATCTTCTATCCCTTTCCTAATGGTTCCTAAAATTCTGTTAGCTTTTTGATTACTGCTGCACAATGAGCAGAAATTTTCAGAGGACTATTCACAATGACTCCAAGATCTCTTTCCTGATGGATAACAGCTAATTTAGATTCCATCATTTTGATATGTATAGTTGAGATGATGTTTTCCAATGTGCATTACTTTGCATTTATCAACATTAAATTTCATTTGCCATTTTGTTACCCAGTTACCCAGTTTTGTGACGTCCCTTTGTAACTCTTTGCAGTCTGCTTTGGACTTAACTATCTTGAGTAGTTTTGTATTGTCTTCAAATTTTGCAACCTCACTGTTTGCCCCTTTTTCCAGATCATTTATATTGAACAGCACTAGTCACAGTGCAGATCCCTGGGAGACACCACTATTTACCTCTCTCCATTCTGAAAACCGACCATTTATTCCTACCCTTTGCTTCCTGTCTTTTAACCAGTTACTGATCCATGAGAGGACCTTCCCTCTTATCGCATGACAGCTTACTTTGCTTAAGAGCCTTTGGGGAGGGACCTTGTCAAAGGCTTCCTGAAAGTCCAAGTACACTATATCCACTGGATTCCCTTTGTCCACATGCTTGCTCATGCCCTCAAAGAATTCCAATAGATTGGTGAGGCATGATTTATCTTTACAAAAGATGTGTTGACCCTTCCCCAACACACTGCAGAGGGTAGCAAAGCAAAACCTGTGGCTGCCCTGACCCCATGGAAACATTGCCACCTTGTGGGAGTTGGGTGGTGACCCTGGGCAGGTCAATGGAACAGAGACCAATGGTCCAAGTGTGGGGAAGGGAGGGTGTTCCAAAAGCAGTGGGTTCCATGTGAGGCTGGGAGATTCCATGTGGGACAGGGTTGGTTCCATGTGGGGCAGTGGGGTTCCGGGGGAGGTGGAGTTCTGTGTTGGCAGCGGGTTTCCGGGGGTGGTGGATTGCCTGCGGAGCAGAGAGTCCCCTCCTAGTGCAGGACACAGGGGGCTCACAGGCATCCCTCTCAGTTTGCCATGGCTCAAAGCTGGGCGCAATGTGGGATAATGACAAAGCTGGCCCCTGCGGGACCTGGAGAACTGTGGGATCGGCCCCTTGGGATGACTGGCTCTGGCTGAAGCCTCAGCCTCACGGCTCTCTTCTGATGCCCCAATGTTCCACGGGAAAATGGGTGGCACAAATTTGCCAACGCAGAGGGCAGCAGAACCAGAATGGGCATGAGCAGGGGTGGGGGGCACTGACAGATAAGCCATCCCCCACCACCACTGTGGGGCAGGGGGCTCTGGGATCTCCAGTTACCTGGATGGTTCCCATGCCAGCTGTTCTCAGGGGTCTGCCAGAGCTCGGTTCCCTGCGACCCGTCGCAGCCCCCTGTGTCAGCTGCCATCCCGGCTTCAGTGGCAGAGAAGAACTGCAAGATTGTCTTCAGCAGGCCGGGCCCTGCCACAGCAGCACAGAGCGCCTAGGGCGAGAGACACAATCAGTGGACCAGGGCTCCCAAGCCACTGCATGCCCCCTGCTCCATGGGCACCTGGCTGCCAGCTCAGGGGAAGGAAGGGGAGCAATGCATGCATGTGTGCCCACACAGAAGGTCGGGCCTATCCTGCCCATCCCCACGGCCTCTGAGCCCCTGCCACAAGTGCAGGAGGGGGTGTTAGTCAGTGAGGGAGTTCACTGCGCTCTCCAGAGCCTGTGCCAAGCCCAGCCTGCCGGTTACCTGCAGCACGTCATCCTGGGAGGTGTAGCGGGGGTGTGGGCGGCGGTACCGCCCATCGCGGTATTTGTGAGTGATGAAGACCTGTCTCTGCTCTGCGCTGGAGTCTGGGTAGAGGGCCTCAGAGGGCGGGAGGCGCGCGGCCCAGAACCGGTTCGCTCGCTCGTTCCCCAGCACGATGAACAGCTGAATGAGAGCGCAGAGTCACTGAGGGAGGGGGCGAGATAGCATGGGGGGATCCTGTGGATTGTCGAGGGGGGACATCGCAAGCCCCTGGAGGGGGCTGGGTGTCAAAGATGGACTGGGGATGCCCTGGGGGAATGCTGTGGGTCCTCTCCCCCGTGCCAGGGCATCCCCAGGAAGATGAACCCCCACTTCCCCCTCCGCCAGACCCAGACTGTGACACACATTTCTGTAATGTCAGCTCTGCCTTGTGGGCGCTGGCCATGGCAGCGCATGGGTGGGGGCGAGCTGGGCAGTCTCTGTACCTGGACAATCTCATTGCTCCAGACACTGGTGTCGAGCTTCAGGCTCTGCACCTTGGACACGCTGGAGCCCAGGCTCCGGTGCTGACCTGTCAGGAGCAGCAGAGAGACTGTGAGCAGCCCAGCTGCATAGCAACTGCACAATCGCTACGCCACCAACCCGGCCGGCCAATCCACCCACCTGCCCAGCCAGCTGGCCTACCTTCTGACCCAGCCACACAGCCCCACACTGACCCGCCTGCCCCATATTACTGACTTGCCCACCATCCCACCGACCCACCTGGCCCATGTACTGACCCACCCACCCGCAATGCCACCGACCTGCCTGGCCCATATACTGACCCATCCTCCCACTGACCCACCTAGCACATATACTGACCCACCCACCCGCCATCCCACCGACCCACCTGGCCCATATACTGACTCGCCCACCCGCCATACCACTGAGCCGCCTGGCCCATATACTGACCCACCCACCCACCCACCATCCCACTGACCCACCTGGCCAATATACTGACCCTCCCCCTGCCATCCCACCGACCCATTTGGCCCATATACTGAGCCCCGCCCCGCCATCCCACCCACCCACCCACCTGCCCATATAGTGAACCACTCACCTGCCATCCCACTGACCCGCCTGGCCCATATACTGACCCACCTGCCCCCCATCCCAGTGACCTGCCTGGCCTATATACTGACCTGCTGAGCCACCATTCCTCCGACTCACCTGGCCCATATGCTGACCCACCCACCTGCCATCCCACTTGCCTGCCTGGCTCATATACTGACCCACTCTCCCGCCATCCCACCCCAATTGTCCAATATACCTGCCCATCCAACCACTGACCCATCCACCCGCCATCCCACCTGGCTGATACACCCACCCATCGACCTACCCAACTGATATACCCGCCCGCCCAAACACAAACTCACGCAGCTGATATATTCCCTCGCCCACCTGCCAACTCGCCTGGCTGATATACCACCCACCCGCCCCATATACCCACCCACCAACCCACCCACCCGATATACCCCACCACCAACCCGCGCAGCCGATATACCAACCTGCCTACACATTGACACACCCAAGCAGATATACTGCCCCGCCCAGCCGGTATACCCACTCACCAACCCACCCGGCCAATATACCCAGCCTCCCAAACTATCTACTGCCCCGCCCAGCCCCCACTCCCACGGATCCGTCAAGCGCTCTTACCCACCCCTCCCCCGCCGGCAGGGAAGGGAGGGAGGAAATGCACTGGCCTGCACACTGCTTGCAGATCACCACGCACAGGTTGATGGATGCCCAGTCGGGGCTCAGGGCTCTGCAGTCAGCACAGAACTTGTTGGCTTTGTTGGACCAGATTTTCTCGGCCACCTCGTAGTCATACAGCATCTCTGCAATGGCGTCCTGCAGCGCCTCCATCCACTCCCGCTTTTCCCGCTCCGACTCGGCCACGAAGCTGGGCAAAGGCACAGCCAGGAAACTCAGAGTGTCCTGGGCTCGTCCTTGGGCACCCGAGTTACACAGAGTCCTGCTGCAGCACCCAGGTAAGCTGGGGCACCCAATACGCTGCCCAGCCTCAAGCCAAACCCCCGACTGGCGCCCCCCAGCGCAGTTACCTGAAGATCTTGAATGGGCTGATGAGCTCGAAGCTGCGGTTCTTGGCCTCCCGGATGGTGGCGCCATGGAGCTCGATCAGGCAGATGGCGATGCCCATTTTAAAGAACTACGAATGGAGACGGATGCAGTGAGAGGCTGCAGCCTTAGACCTGCAGTGCCATGGCCCAAGCCCAGGGGGCACAGCACCCCCAACCCTGCAGGACAGCTGCACACACTCCACATCCACAGACAGAAATGCCCGCATGGGGCATTCTCCCTCTTGGCATGCCAGTGGGCTCGCTTTGCCAGCCTGCACTAAGACTCCACACAAGCACATACCCTGTGGGGTGGGGGATGTGGGCACCCCCCCACACACACACGCTACCCATGCCAGGAATAACCCAGCCCTGGTGAGGTGGGGACTCAGACTCTGCTCTTACAGCCCAGGGCTGTCTGCTACACTATCCTCTCTGCCCTATCCCCAGTCCCTGGCTCCTCACGCATGCTGCTGGGGGTGGGCCAGGCGAGGGAGAATGGCCACCCTGTGTTACAGAGGGGGAGCAACCGGCCCTGGAGCCAGGGGCCACCATCTCCCCCATCCCAGCCCAGTGCCCTCTCCTTCGTCAGGTCCCGCAGGGGAAGGGGCTGGTCCCCAGTCAGAGCAGCCTGGCCCGCGCTGGCGTTAGGCACACGTAAAGCCGCGGGGGCTGCAGGAAACACCCCCAAACAGCACCTGAGCGGGCATCCCCAGCTCCTTGGCCTGCCCACAGGTGTGGGCATACAGGCTCCGGGCCATTGTCTCTGCTCCCGGCCACAGAGGCCTCAACAGCATGTGGGTCCCCCCCTTGGGAGTCCCAAGCTGGGGCCGTTGGGTGCTGGGCCCAGGCTTGCCGGGGTGGCCTCAGACTCAGCCTGGCTTCATGCTGCTGGGGGACTCTGGGGCTCCTCACCTGCAGCACGGCCAGGCCCCGCCTTGCTCACCTGCTCGTTCTTGTACAGCCACATGTTGGCCAGGCTGAGGGCTGCAAACAGCTTGGACTTGTGGCCCTTGAGCTCCAGGGCGCCACACTTCTGGCAGTGAGTGCTGCTGGCCAGGCGGGGCCGGGGGCTGACCAACCGCTGCTCTGCCACCTTCCTCTGCAAGGTGGAGCACCACTCGTTCCTCTGAGCTGCAGGGCACAGCAGCGGCGGGGTGGAGACAGGCAATGAGTGTCCACACGCAGTCCGGCACCACCGGCTCTGGGCGTAGCCAGGACACCACGGATGGAGCCCACCCCCCAGGCTCGGGAAGCAGAGCAGGGATGAGCAACTGGCCCAGCAGCAGCAGAGGGGCGCTTGCTGCAGCAGATCTTGGGGAGCTCCCCGTGGTGGCAGGCTGGGCCGGGGGAGCAGCAAGCGCTGTCACTGGGAAGTAGGGACTCCACGGGGAAGCAGTGACTGAGGGAGGCCATGAGTGGGGGTGCGGGGAGAGGAATGGTCCGTACAGGGGGCACAGAGATTGGGCTGGAGGAAGCAGCTGGGGCGGGGGAAAGAGTTGTGGATGCAGGCACCTAAGGGAGTTTGGGCTGAAGGACCCACAGTGGGGGAGGGGGCTCCGACTTGGGAGGGGAGGGCTGAGGATGGAGGAAACCCTCAAGGGGGTTTGGGCTCTGGCTGGGTGAGGGGAAAGCTCTGGCCAGGAGCTGTGGATTGGGGTGGTCTCTGGCCAGGGGGGCTCTGGCCAGGGGCTGTGGATGGGGGGTGGTTTCTGGAGGGGGGTCTCTGGCTGGGGGTCTCTCTCACCTTCGTTCTCGGCTCTGAAGAGAAAGATCCTGTGGCTTGTGACGACCTGGAACTTGTTCTCCTTGGTGGCGCGTGCCATCTCGATGACAGAGAGCGGGATCACACCCTTGGGATATGGCTCCTGGAATGACCCCATGAGGGTTACACCCCAGCTCTGACAGGACCCCATTGCCCCTGCTGGCAGTGCGCCCCCTTCAGGCAGGGCCCAGGGAGTTTGCTTTGGCCTAACTTAGTGTTTATGTGGTCCTTTTGTTACCTAGCAGCTCTGTGTTCTTGGGGAACCAGGGCGCAGTACCCAGCCTGTCTGACTCATGAAAGCCTTCCCTGTCACCCAGCCTCTGCTTGAACCAAAACCGATCAGAAGAAAGACTTACAAAAAGCAATGAAAAGGCAGTGGGAGACACGCCTAAACCCTTGGGATAAGAGCGACAGGATTAAGGAAACCCCCCTAGCTTCATTTGCATCGAAGATGAGACAAGGAGGCATCTCCATTAGTATATAGAATGGAGAACAGAGATTCCAAGGCAAGAACCGCACAGAACTCTGGGACCAGAAAAGCAGGGAAGCACTGCATGATGGGGGATCTCTGCTCCAGATGTTAGTGAACCTACGCCCACACACACCCAGCTCAGTAGTTATCAGACCAATGCTAGTAATGAATCCTTTACTGGTATCCAAAATAGTGAAGCTGCCTAATTGCATTGTGAGCTCCCTCTACGGAACACAGCCCATAGCCAGGAACGATCAGCTTCCATTATCTAGCCTGAACAAAACAACTTTGGTATACTTCCTTGAGCCATCAGTGTACACATAAACAAATCTAGTGTTCTCCATTGAACCATTTATGTGTATCTACAAAACCCCCTACCCATGCTCAAGTAAGTGCTCTGATGCCTGGATACAAAATCTGCTTCATCTTCTTCTGACTGATCTTGCTGGGGGCTCTGCCTGTCTCCAGCACTCCGGAACCTCAGCTACCCCCACCACCTGGGACCTCTAATCGATTCAAGCTTCACAGAGTGGTGAGAATCCAGCTCTCTCTGTCTCTAGGTATTGCCTTCTGACCCTGACTTGTGTGATCAGTTAGTTTTCTAAAGCTGACTTTTATAATCAAGTTTAAGTTAGATTTAATATTATAACTGTTTTGTTTGTTTGGCTCCCCTATGGTTATTACCTGGCAATAAATACCTTTCATGGTTAAGCTGGTTGCTTCTTTCTCTCTCTCTCTCTCTCTCTCCCCCCCTTGTGGGTGTTTTTGGCTTCCTCATTCGCTCTGCAGCAACGCTTCTTGTACCTAAGCTAAACGATCCCTGCAGCATCAAAAATCCTGTGGGATTTGCTCATCATGTGGGTTACTACCAGAACAATTGTAACGTGAAAGTGGGGACAAAGACGTGCTGAACCTGGGACATATGAGGGTGGCAGCTTGGAAGTGCTGCTCAACCCAGTCCGCTGAGTCCAGGGACATATAAGGAGTCAGCTTGTGAGTGTTGATTAACCCGGTCCTCTCATGTGTGTGTTCATCTAATTCTAGGGCTGGAAGAACCCAGCCCTGGGGAACCTAGGTCCTGCAGGATAGCTCCATTGGAGGAACTTGCAGCAGGGAGAAGTAGAGCTCCATATGAGAACACAAGTGATACCAGCTATACATTGATAGAAGTACAGAACTCCCCCCACCCCCAGAAAAGTAACGGTAATAAATGAGCATACCCCAAAGTAACAGGCAAAGCTGGTAACACTGTCCTAGCCCAGCCCCCTCCCAGCCCTAATAAGGCAGGGCAGTGGGGTAACTGTGTGCCCAGAGAGGGGAGGGCTCTTGTTGAAGATGAGGCCGCGCAGGGCCAGGATCAGAGCCGAATTCCTGGCTCGCAGTCCCATGCTCAGACCAAGCTGTGTCCCAACACATCTCAGTGACTCCTGGCCCCAAGCACAGGCCAGAAGCGGTGGAGCTGCCACCCAGGTGTTAAAGAAGGAGAAAGGTCGCGTGGCACAGTGCTCACACCAGGCCTGTTCAGCAGTGCCCAGAGCTGTGTGGAACTGGGCTAAGTGAGCTCTGCTCTAGGAGCAGTTTTACCATCGCGCCGCACTGGCATGACTGACGACACGAGGTGCAGGACACTGGGCCCACCATGCCACCCAGCTGGGTTCTGCACAGTGGCTCTACTGCTATCCGCCTCCTTACCCAAGCTGGGGCCTGGCTTCCACGCCAGCGTGGCTGGGGAGAGGTTCTGCATTCTGCTCCAACCAGGGCCGGCTTTAGGCTGATTCCCCCGAATCGGGCCCCACACTTAAGAGGACCCTGCGCCCTGTGCCTAAGAGGGCCCCGTGCCCAGTGGCCTTTTTAATTTTTACTCACCCGGTGGTGCACTGGATCTTCGGCGGCACTTCGGCGGCGGGTCCTTCACCCGCCGCCAAAGTGCAGCGAAGACTCGGAGTGAATGAAGGACCCGCCGCCGAAGTGCCGCCGAAGACTCGGAGCGCCACCCGGTGAGTACAAGCCCCATGAATCGGGCCCCGCACTTGCTAAAGCTGGCCCTGGCTCCAACAGCACCAAGTTAGAGTTCCCAGCACTCCCAGCAGGCGAGCCCTGGCAAGCTGCTGGCCAAGTGTGAGTAAACAGGATCTGAATGAAGGCTTCCCTGACAGCTAGGTGGGAGGGGGGAAGAGACCCTGGGTGTGTTTATGTAAATACAGTTTGCTCCTGCTTTGCTTAGATTTGGTAGATATCAGCTGATGGGGCGGTGTTTTGCTCATTGTAATCAACTTGGCTGATGTTGGGTCACAAATTATGTTAGTACTGAATGTGGAGGTAGTGAAATATGGTTACCAATGTTTGTAATTATTGTGGGAATACAGAAAAGAAGGACTGTGCTTAACCTGTCCCAAAGGAGGGAGTCACTTTCAGCTTAAAGAATCTTGGTAAAACAATGGCTTAAATGTTTGAGTACTGTAAGAGTTAAGTGGGCACTACTGGTCAAGTGTAGGTAGTCTCTTGGTCTATCCAAGACCGTGATCAAGTGTCTTGATGTTTTTGGTCTTTTGGTCTCAAGATGAAAATCTTGCCTTTGTTTCTGGGACCTTGAAGTGAAAAAATTCTCTAAGTTAGATCTCCCCAGTCAGAAGGCTGTACACCCTCAACCAGGGTCTTCTGTAAGACTGGTTCAACCTGTTTTTCCTCACTGTTGAAAGAATAGATCTAAATAGGCTTCACTAGGAGCTGCTTTTGTTATGTTATGTTATGGCTCACTGAGAGCTGAAACCAGTTGTGGTGAGACTGTGGCCTTGGCTACACTGGCGCTGTACAGCGCTGCAACTTGCTGTGCTCAGGGGTGTGAAAACGCCCCTCCCCCGAGCGCAGCGAGTGCAGTGCTGTAAAGCGCCAGTGTAATCAGAGCCTGCAGCGATGCACGCTCGCTCGCAGCGCTGCAAGCTACTCCCCTCAGAGAGGTGGAGTACATAC
>NW_020665189.1:2273585-2302727 GCF_002925995.2 Terrapene triunguis | reverse complement strand
GTATGTACTCCACCTCTCTGAGGGGAGTAGCTTGCAGCGCTGCGAGCGAGCGTGCATCGCTGCAGGCTCTGATTACACTGGCGCTTTACAGCACTGCACTCGCTGCGCTCGGGGGAGGGGCGTTTTCACACCCCTGAGCGCAGCAAGTTACAGGCTCTGATTACACTGGCGCTTTACAGCACTGCACTCTCTTCCAACCCTAATCTTAAATTAAATTTAAATTAATTGGAGATATCCCATCTCCTAGAACTGGAAGGGACCTTGAAAGGTCATCGAGTCCAGCCCCCTGCCTCCACTAGCAGGACCAAGTACCAATTTTTGCCCCCGATCCCTAAGTGGCCCCCTCAAGGATTGAACTCATAACCTTGGGTTTAGCAGGCCACTGCTCAAACCACTGAGCTATCCCTCCCCCCCTATAATCTGTTATGATTCTATGATTCTATGAAAAGGACACTGCCCAACCTACTTGGGGTGGGTCTTTTACTCATAGTTTATGTTTATGAACTCTGTTTGTGTTTTTTCCCCAAATTAATGCCAAGTTACTTCCCTCCTTTTATAAAAAGTTTCTTTTCTACACTCAGACTCTGTGCTTGTGAGTGGGGAGGAAGTATTGCCTCTCAGAGGTGCCCAGGTATGATATGTAAATTTCCTAGGTTACTGGGTGGAGACTCAAACCAGTTCTGTGTTGGATCGACAGAAAGGAACCCCTAGATATTGAACCCAGCCTTGGCTGCTGCCGGCTCCACCTGGCAGAAGGGTTACACATGCATAGGTGCTGCCCCATAATGCCTCTGGGATGGCAGGGGGTGTGAATGGACAGGCCTTGGCCCAGCTTGACTCAGAGCCCAGACCAAGTCCCTGGTGCTGACAAAGTGAGCAAACAGCTCGGCCCTTGGGCCCAGGCGCACGCAGTGCATGTGCCTTGAGAGGCCATGAACAAGGAGCCCTCCAGCATCATGCATCCACGTCTCAGAGCCAAGCACATACGACTCCCTGGCTCTGGCATGTTCCTCCAGGTGCCTGCTCCCAGGATATTCCTCATCCACAGCACTGGGGTGGGCACATATACAGCCTCCCCTAAGAATGCCTCCCTGGTCAGGTGAGAGGCACTCGGGCCCCCTCCTGGGCTGTTCCCAGGATCAGGCCACGTACGCACTGGGAGCTGCACAGCTCCTGGCTACTAGCTGCAGCATTCCAGTGTACCTGGGGGCAGTAGAGTCCTGGTGCCCAGGAGAGCAGCCCGGCTCAGCTCCTTGGCACCCTGCTGGGGTGCTGCATGTCACTGGTGTGCAGGGCCCTATTTCAGCCTGAGCTCCCCTCTCCCTGAGCACGAGCCCAGACCCTGCCCTGCACCCAGGGCAATACAAACACCCCCAGCTCAGGCCAATCCACCCTGCTGTCCTGGGAAGGCTCCCTGGGTGTCTGGCTAAGGGGACCCCCTCCCAAAGCCTGGGGGACATGGGGCTGTTCAAGGGGGAAATACACCATTCCCCTGCCCCACCTCCCCTCGGACTCACAGGGCAGAACCAGTTTCCCTCATCCCCCTCCTCTCCTCTTGGCAAAGTCCAGCCTGGTCACAGCCCGAAGGGGGAGGGGCAGGGGGCACTGCAGTAGGGAATACAGGGGCAGAAAGAGAATGGAAACTGCTATGCACCCGGGCTCAAGGGGGTGCTCCTGCTCCTGTTAAACAAACTGGGACTGGGATACCCCACTCCCACCCCTAACCCTTCCCGCATTAACCTCATCCCTATCCCAACCCCAGCTCTTCACCTCCCCCATCAACTTTATCCTCTAATCCTGACCCCTAACCCTGCCCTTTCCCCCATTAACCTCACCCCATCCCTACCCCAATCCTTCCCCCTCCTCATCAACCTCATCCCCTAATCCCAGCCCATCCCGCAACCCAAGCCCTTCTCCCTCCTCATCAAATTCATCCCCATCCCTCACTCTTTCCCCTCTCCTTCAACCTCATACCCTAATCCCACGCCATCCTCTAACTCTTTCCTCTCCCCCATCAACCTCATCCCCTAAATCCACCCCATCCCCTAACCAGGGATTAATTTATAATGAAAGAGGTGCTGGAGCTCAGGCCCCGCACAAATTAAGCACTGGCTGTGAGGCCAGAGAGTGGCGGCTGCTGACTGAGCGCCCAGCTCAGGACAGAATTAAGGGTGGCATGGTATGGAGGTGTCAGAGCTATTAACTGCCAAGTCTAGAGGTGCTGGGGCTCAGCCCCCACACAAATTAAGCACTGCCCCTAACCCTGCCCCTCTCCCCTTCTCCTAACCCTGCCTACCATCCCAGCCCCACCCCTCTCCCTGTCCTGCCAGCCCATCCCCTGACTGGGCCCTGGTAGCAGACTGCCCGCTGCGCAGTCCCATGCAGACTTACCTTCTCGCTGTGGAAGTACATGAGGTTTTTCCCATCGAATCTGACGAAGCGCCTCTGGAAAACGTAATTCCTGGTGGGAGGGCAGAGGAGGGGAGGCTGCTGGGGTCAGACCCTGGCAGAGCCCTGGCCCCAGACACCCTTAGACCAGCTAGGGCACCCCTGCAGGAGATGAGAGCTGGGCTCCATGGGTCAGACTCCCCCTCCCAGCAGTCCTGCTGCACCATCCCAGCGACCCGACTGGCCCAGAAGGTCTAGGGAAGCATGACATACATGGCAAGGCTCCCAGCAGTTGCAGGCCTAGTTGCAGCTGGCAGCCTCACCAAGCATGGCAGCATCCAGTGTATTCACATGCCAAGATGCACCAGTGCCTGCCATGGAGCAAACCAGCCTCCTGTGGACAGACAGTGACTCCAGGAGTGGAGCCTGGGCAAAGCCAGTGTGGGTCCCAAACCCATCTCCAACCAGAGCTGCACATGGCCTTACCCAGGCACAGGGTGGGGACCTGCTCATTGCTCACCAAGGCCCCCCGACAGGCACTCACAAACCCTCCCTGGGGCTGGGCACTTACCCCTGCGGGGAGAGCTTGTCCAGCCAGCCGCTGAGCATGGTGGGTGGACGCTCAGACAGCAAGGTGTAGCTGGCGTACGGGGAGATGGTCAAGTCATCCAGGACCTCGTCTGGGTAGAGGTGAGATGGAAGGCTGAACTGGGAGCCCTCAGCCTGGGGAGCTTCCACCATGGCATAGTCCTTCATGTCGTTCTGGAGGATCCAGTCGATCCGCTGGGCCCGGCTCTCATGCTCCTCGGCCGTTCCCTCGCTGCTGCACTCGCTGCTGGTCCTGTGGGTGGGACACAGCCTGCCTACTGCTGCTTTCTGGACGAGGGGAAGCTGGGGTCCAGCAGCCCCCAGGCAGCACAGACACGGCCTCAGACCTAGCCCTGCCCCGCTCCTCCCCACAGAGCCAGCGCTCAGCCCCAGCCCACGCTCCACAGGGCACCGGACAAGACGTTTAGGTTGCACCTATGGGGTCCGGAAGTAGAGATGTGGTGCTGCGTGTCAGTGCCACACGGAGTGCCTCACAGCCCCCAGCTGGCTCCCACAAACCTTAAACGACAAGGAGCCGTGTGGGACCCCGGCACAGGCGCAGAGCACCCCCTAAACATATGCTCTGGGATTGCTCACAGAAAGCAGCATCCTTGGGCTGCCAGTGGGGTCTAACCCCCCTTCTTCCCCTCAAACCTCGGCACCGACCCCCCACAGCTCCTCAAACCCCAGCACCACCACCACCCTCCGCCCCATAAACCCCGGCACCAACCGCTCCCCTCCCACCCCACAAACCCCGGCACTGACCCTCCCTCCACTCCTCAAACTCCAGCATCAACCCCCCCTTCTGTCCCTCAAACCCTGGCATCGCCCCCCTCCTGCCCCACAAACCCCAACTGTGTGGGAGAGGGGACTGTAGCATGCCACACAGGGTAACAACTAGGGCCAGGAGATGTTGCTGCTGTTTCCTACTCTGATCTTGTCTCTGTTTGTTTCCCCACCTGTTTTCCTTTCTCTAGCTTTGGCACTTGCCCTTCCTCTGTGGGGCACCCCTCCTGTCTTGGTCTGTTATTTTTAATCCTCTTACTTCAGCTCCCTCTATTTCTTCTAGAAGGTCTGTAAATCATCTGTAATGGAATGCCAAACTGCAGCCAACGCATATGTGGTACAGAAGAAC
The DNA here is from genome assembly GCF_002925995.2 of Terrapene triunguis. Taxonomy (NCBI): domain Eukaryota; kingdom Metazoa; phylum Chordata; order Testudines; family Emydidae; genus Terrapene; species Terrapene triunguis. Next base: position 2,298,616 of record NW_020665189.1, on the reverse strand, counting down.
ATGACATGGTGTCAGGAGTAAACTAAGAACAGAAACAGAAGGAAAACAGCAACAAAGGTTGCAGACAAAAGGAGCATCAACAAAGGTTGCAGGATCTCATCAACATGCCCCAGAGAACTTCAGCTTTAATAAACCTTCAAATTGGACAGACCAAAAACAATATTTTGCAAGATTTCACATTGCTCCCAAACTGCACAAAGAAACTGGATATATACAGGTATCTTCTTTAAGTTATGCTATGGGAAGGCAAGCAGAATGAATCTTTCAATCCTCTGACTTTACTGAAGACAGTCACAAAGAAGACTATGAAAGGGTTCTGGCTACGTTTGATGTATACTTTAGATTACAGAGAACTACAACTTATGAAAGAGCATGTATTCACCAGAGAATTCAAGAACCAGGGGGAAATGTTGAATGTTTTATAAGAACTCCGAATAAATTGGCTGAAAACTGTGATTTGGGGAATGCAAAACATGAAAATATTAGGGAGAGGCTGGTCTTGGGTTAACAGATATAAACCTTTCACAGCAGCTACAAGTGAAGAGAGATTTAACCCTAGCCACCGCTATACAGATAGCAAAACAGTCTGAAATGATGAAAAAGCAAAACCTAGAGAAACTTGAAAACTTGAAAAACCTGTGTAAAGCTGAACCAGTGAAGGATTAACAATCAGCAAGTTAGGGGACCTATAAGCAATCCTTAAGGGCATATCAAAAAGGTATTGCAATGGTAAACAGGGCATTCCTTGTAAATAGTTAGCAAAGCCACCTTAAGTAGACTAGACTCTTTAATGTGTTTGCCTGTACTGTCAGTGAATCAAAGGGTAGATGCTAAGTGTATTTGTCTCTGTTTAGCTGTGTTTGTGGGGAAGGGATAGCTCAGTGGTTTAAGCATTAGCCTTTTAAACCCAAGGTTGTGAGCTTAATCCTCGAGGGAGGATCCATTTAGGGATCTGGGGCAAAAATCTGCCTGGGGATTGGTCCTGCTTTAAGCAGGGTGTTGGACTAGATGACCTCCTGAGGTCCCTTCCAAGCATGATATCTTGTTAGAAGTTTAACCATGTAACCAGATTAGCTTGTAAATGCTAATTCCTTTTCATGTCTTAATTGCTTTATATTATGCATGAGGCTGGTTCAGTTAATCATAAGATCAAAGATGTAAGATACTGTAGGAAACTAATAATATTATTTACATTGTCTTCAACTCACTATGCTATAATGAAATATTAGCTAATTGCCTGATGTGAATGAATGCAACTGGTTTATCTGTGTCTGCAGAGGAAATAGAAGATTAGCTTCAAAGCAACGTTCCACAGACAATCTGCACTGCCTGTTCCTCAGGGGCAGGTCCAGGCCTTATCCTGCCAGCTCTAGTCTGCTTAAACTTTGAATAGGAAAAATATAAGTCATAAGATGGAGATCCAAATAATGATTTGGAATAACCTGGAAAATACTTGGAAAGACTTGACCAGACTCTACACCTGGACTGCCTATTGGACTATACCCCTTAAACTGATTCCAGAAAGACTTTTACAAATCAGCAGCCTCACCTCACCATCTCTGCTGTGAAATTGGCCTATGGACTTTACACATATCTGTATGTATATTGAGCTTTTAACCATTGTAACTCTCCTCTTTCTTTCCCCTTCTATTATTAAACCTGTAGTTTTTAGTTACTAAAGGATTGGCATCAGCGGAATTATTGGGTAAGATCTGAGACTCAAACTGACCTGGGGATAATGTCCGGTCCTTTGGGATTGGTGAACCTCACATATGGTGTACCAGGTTTTCAATAACCCCTCTCTATATTAGACTTTGCTGTCTAGTTGGAAGTCAAGGGCTGGAATGCTTAAAGGGGACTGTATCTGGCTTCTTGTTGATCAATGTGGTGCTACAGAAGCTGTTTTGTTACTGGCTTGGTGAATCTAATTATAGAATAAACCCTATTCCTTGCAATCTGCCCTGAGTGTAGCATTCTCAGTGTGGCCCATCCAGGCACCCAGTCACAACCTGCAACTAGCTTAGAAACTATAAATAGACATTTGGCTGTTAAAAGTAATTCTCCTAAAACCCCAGAGGCAAGGAGAGAGAATTCCAGGGCTAAAAGGGACAAATTCCAGCCTACATACACAAGGTGTGGAAAAAGTCACCTCCCAAGAGATGATGCATGTCCAGCCAGAGGTGTACAGTATAATAAATGCATGAAATATGGACATTTTGCAGCTGTTTCCTGCACCAAAACAGTCAGGGCGTTGACTGATATTATAGGCAAAGAGCCATTGTTTCTGGGATCTATCAGTGTGATTACAGAGAGCCTGCATGGAGAGTGAAATTGAATACTCACAGCAAGACAATTGGACATTAAAATTGACTCAGGAGCTGGCGTCAGTGTTATCGCAGACAGGACCTACAGTCACCTTCAACCCCTCCCAGAGCGAAAGTCACCTGACAACTCTGACTAGCCCTGGAGGGATTTTGAACTGCATGGACCAGTTCACCACAGAAACCACTTACAAAGACAAAAGCTTTGCATTCAGAGTATGTGATCAAAGACCAACAGCCTTCTCAGCCACAGCACGGCAGCCATGTTGTGCCTAGTGAGAAAGGAAGAACTCAACAGAGTACTTGATTTTGTACTTTTGAAAGGAGACCCAGTACAAATCAACTTAAGAGAAAATGCTGAACCATATAGCATACAAACACCTCTACCAGAGACTCCGTGGAAGAGACTAGCTGCAGATTTATGCGAATTCAGAGGACATCATTTCCTGGTTATCATGGACTATTTTTCCAGGCATATAGAAATAATGTACTTGAAAGACATAACATGTTGAAGTGTTATTGAGAAACTGAGGTGCGCTTTTGCTCACTTACATATTCCACAACAACTAGTGATGGAAAATGGACCACAATTCACTGCCAAATGAAATATAATATTAATCATATTACAAGCAGTCCACACTCCCCAAACTGAATGGAGAGGCTGAGAGAGCTGTAGAGACAGCCAAAAAAATCCTATAGCAGGAAGAACCATTCCTCGCTCTTCTACGTAACAGATCAATGCCAGTAGCAGCTACTTGTTGTAGGAAGAGCAGTGATCTGTATGCTATGTATAACCTGTATGCTCAAAAGGTCCGTTACACTTTCCCCTCCCTTTTGTCTCCTCTCCCTCTTTGAATACCTGTGAAGTGGCTTTCCCCCTCCCCCTCCCCCTCCCTCCTGGAATGCTTGTGGGATGAATGGGCTGCTTGAACAGCTGCAAGATCAGAAGAGCTCCCAGGTAGACAAGGTGTCTGGAACTTTAATTAGGCAGCAATCAAACACCCAATGCATGGGCACTGCATGGACACTGTCTGAAGTGGAATGTGACCAACCAGACGGGGCCAAGTCATCTCTAGTCGCAGGCCATGAGGAGCAGGTCCTTAAAAGGGGAAGGGGCCATGTGCTTAGCAGTGCACTCACAAGATTGTACCTCCCGCGAAGGCCCTTTGCCCGGACCGCCTGGCCAGTGGTTCGCCGCTTTGCATTTCATCATGTCTCGGGAAGACTTACCTTCATCGCACCATTTATCGCTGCACTGTGGAACATTTACTTTGAAGGATCCTGACATCTCCAGTGCCGGGCCTGTCCTGGGAGCATGAGTATGCGAATGTGAGTGTGACCCCCCCTCCCTTCTTTTGAGCTTAGCTATCAGTATAATAAATGTGCTGCTTTCTGCCAAACTCTGGTGGGTCCTCCCTAACCTTACTAGCTGGCCCAATTTCGGGTAACATTACTGGATATAGTCTAGCACAACTCCTGATGGGAAGACAAGTCAGATTCTTTTCCAAAGTTGGAACAGTAGTTCTATCTCTGAATAGCCAGATATGAAGAGAATAGCCAAATCAGATAAAAAGGCTAAAAGAGCTTAGGAGCACTATTACAACAGATGTTGTTCACTTAGCAAACTGCCAAGTCTAGAACCTGGTGACCATGCTCATGTCAAACTGGATGGAGAAAATGAATGGACAATTCCTGTTGTCGTGAAGGAAAAGAATTCAGCACCAGATCATGTGTGACCGAGACCAACAGTGGAGAATTCAACAGAAACCACTGACATCTACAATTTGTTCTTCAAAAAGAACAATCAACAGAGCAAACTCTACAAATGACAAATGCAGAACAAGAAGGCGTCTCAAGGATTCCAAACTGACCATGGCTAGCCGTTGCAACTAATGGACAGCCAGCTGACCAAGTTGTTACATGTTCGGGTCTTGTAATTAGAAAACCAGCACAATTCAGAGACACTTAACAGACAAATCCTTACTGAACTTCAAAGACAGCATAAATATTGTAAATGGTGCAATATAGAACTTAAAGGGGGAGATGTGATGGAATGCTAAACTGTATTATACTGTTCAGCCTGCAGGTGGCAGTGTGTAAAATACCGTATTTAAACTAACCTTAGTCAGATCTGGGAAAGCATTACAGTATCTTATGATGAACACAGTTGGTGTGCACAAGTAAGCTCTGTAGCCACTCCGGATCTGGTAGAGAAGAACATGACACCCTCCATCAACCTCAAATGAAGTGGGGGGGGGGGGGGGGAAGGGGAGGGTAGATCATCTGCTAAATCTGACCATTCTATCGCCCAGCTTCATGTGACATCCTGTCCCACAGCTCTCTAGAGTGACAGTTAGACTGTAAGCTCTCCTGCTGCCTAATTTGTCTTTAAAGCGCCTCATGCACAGTTGGTACTGCACAACTGTGGTAATCAGTTAATATACAGCACAGGAACACTGGACTGAGTGTAGGTTGTCTGGATGTAGCTGAGTCAGGTTGATTTGCTAGAGAAGTGTTGTAAATGTCTGGGATGCGTTTGTGTGAGAAGGCAGGGCATTTGCGTATGTGTGTCTGTGGGTCCATATGCATGCCTTTACGTTGCATTTCTTTGGGTTTGTGAGAAGGTTTGAATTTTGCATTACTGTTCCTTAGCAGCATTAACTGGCTTCAATGAGTTTTTATGTCTAAATAATAAATTAAGGGAAAACCTAGGCTGAATGTCAAGAAGCTTTTTGGCAGACACACAAGCTGCATGAGGACGTGGGACTTTTATTACAAAGCACAGACGATGCCGCACTAGGTAACCACAAAATGTCGAGCACTGTCCTGGTGACATAAAGCAGCCCAGGAGTCGGCAGCTCTGCCCCTAAAAGTTACCCCAGTTCAGAGGAATCACTGGGGCTGCAGACTTTCACTAGTGGCTCCTGGGTCACCGCCACCCCTGAGCCCTCGGGCAGGAGAAATGTCTTGGAGAGTCTGTGACGTTATTGATATAATCTGGGACCATATAGAACATGGTTGCAACCAAAGTCCTGTAGTGGCACCAAATCTTGTAAAAAGGGGGTCAAATGAGGTGTCTAAGACAAGGTTATGGTTTGCTGGTTATGATTATGCTGTCTATATGTGTGTATCAATTTTGTAGTTGAAGTTGTGAATATTGGCTCTATACTGTCTATATTTCAAACTTATGCTATGCATCTGGGAGACATACCAGACACGTTGGTGTTAGCTCTGCCTAGCCTGCTTGATGGCCCATTAAGGACCATCAGCTATACAATCGACCCATGGAGAGAAGGCAGATACGCCTTGTAACTCAGCAAAGTATGCAGGAACTTGCCCATGTGACTCTAGACTCCATTTTGCTGTAATTTTCCACAGTAAGAACAAAGAGGTGTTCTTACACCTGGAAAAGACTATAAACGGCTGATGCCTCGTCTCCATCTTGTCTTCAATCCTGCTTCTTACCTCTGGAGGGACTTTGCTACAAACTGAAGCTCTGAACAAAGGACATCCCAGCTGAGGATGTACTCCAGAGACTTGATTTGAACCTGCAGTTTATTTCATCACTGCTACAAGCCTAAACCAAGAACTTTGCCATTACTGTATGTAATTGATTCCGAGTGCCTGAGTGGCCCACAGGGGCCATAGGCAACTGGACTTGAGTTACATCAGTCTGGAAGTGCTAACCTCATTTTGACCAATGCCAGGTACAAGCTGGGCAGAGTAGAATGTACAGTCAACCTGTGGAACTCATTGCCAGGGGATGTTGTGAAGGCCAAAACTATAATAGGGTTCAAAAAAGAATTAGATAAGTTCATGGAGGACAGGTCCATCAATGGCTATTAGACAAGATGGTCAGGGACACAACCCCATGCTCTGGGTGTCCCTAAGCCTCTGATTGCCAGAAGCTGGGAGTGGGCAGCAGGGGATGGATTGCTGATTGCCTGTTCTGTTCATTCCCTCTGGGGTACCTGGCATTGGCCACTGTCAGAAGACAGGACACTGGGCTAGACGGACAATTGGTCTGACTCTCCATGGCCATTCTTACGTTCTTAGATGTGGTCCAGAGTCTCCTGGATAGCTGTGCAATGACTCTCTCAAAGGAAATTTCAGCCATCTGACAGAGCGCAGCTCCCTCATCCACGGCTCTTGGGAGCCATCCTACATTTTCACTTCCAAAGGAGTGAGTCTTCCTAGCCTTTTCTGAAGCGTTTAAAGCATTTCTTAGCTGCTAAAATTCTATTCCAGCCAGCACATGAGCAAGGCGCCTCCAGGGGAAATGAAAATGCTAATTGGCTAGTGAGACCCTGGTGCCCATTGATCAGCTAAACCATGCTCATGCAGCAGTAACTCCCTAGGACTCGGATTTTCACTGTTACACACTGTGTGCACCTGGCACTAAATGAGGGCAGCAGATCTTCAACTTAGATCCTTCCGTTCCAAAGGCACAGGCCCTTAATTCTTGAGCTGTAGGAGAGCCTTCATTAGTTATTGGCTGGCTATAGGGAGCTGATGACATGCAGCCTTTGATGCCATCCAGTACTAGCTGGTCCATTACCATACACATATTTGTGGCCGTGTATGTAGTCATCTCCTCCATGTAAAGAACATAAGACAAGACCACTCTGATGATTGGAGGCCATGACAAATCATTTCAGCTTTGCTCTTCTTATTATTGTTTATGTCAGCAAGGCTCTTTGATCCCACATGTACCAAGCACATTCCTCTCTCTCTCTCTCTCTCTCTTTTTCTCTCTCTCAGCTTCAAGGACACGGACAGAGTCAATACTAGGCACTGAGTCTCCCCATGCCACTCAGCATCAAGGAGTATCGAAATAACTCTGCTCCAAATACTGAGCCTATTCATGGTGGCTTCCCTCACAGCACTAGCACAGAGAGGGAGAAATTCACTCCTGTGCAGAGACCAGCACAAAGAGGATGTAAATGAAACCGAAATGGGGCACAGATCTTGGGCTGGCCTGGGCCACAAACTGTGAAGCTGGAAATGAACATTCACCAAGTTCTAGGTGTCTGGGTCTTGGATCTCTCACTGCAGAGATTTAGGCAAAAAGCAGTGACTTAGCTTCACCTCTGTTAGCAAGGCAGGACAACGAACTGGTGTTTGCTAGACAAATCAATGGGAAAAGCCATTTTCTTTTGCCATGCTAAGGGGCTACCACTAGTAATGGAAAGTCAATTTAAAAATAAGTATTGGATAGTGTCCCTTTAAATTCTGCTGGGATTTACCTGGTGGGGGAGGGGACTAATTTAAGCTCCTGAGACTTTCTGATGGGCGAGGGAGAGAGGTGGGTTTCTGAATGGGAAGATGCAGTTGGCTAAGTAAATTCTACAGAAAGCAGCATTGCCTTGATCTCGTTAACAAACGAAGGTGTGATTCTCCGACAGAAGAGCTGAAGGGAAATAAGAACTGGTAGCAAGCAACAGTAATACCCATGAGGGGGGAAAATGAAAAAAATCTAATGTCCATAAGAATCATTTTAATCTAATCTGGGTCCCAAAGACTGAAATGTTTTAATCATAATTGTACGGATTTTGCATGGTGTTACAGGGCAGTTACGGTTTCTGATGAAGGAGAAACTTTCTGTTATGAAGAACAATGAGGGAAAATAAGCATTAAACTTACAAAAAAAATAAAAATAAGAAAGCATTCCAGCGTAGCCGATGCCCAAGGTTGCAGTGAGTATTAACTACATGGTAGTTTGCAGAGTTAGTGTTATTCCTAAACTAATTAACAGATTTACGTGCTGTGACCAAGTGGGAATATTTTTATGAGTCCTGTTTGTGCCCCAGTTTCCCCTGTGTGCTGCACTGTTACCAAATGAGTGGAAGGGGACTGTTTGCTCTCAGGGCAGGCTGGCACATACATGTGTGTGTGTGTCACCTACTGTCTGGGCTTTAGTCTCCATATGAAGGGAGCATCTGAGAAGGCAGTGGCAAATCCAGTCACGAGGACATTGGCACCTAGCAACCAGAGGGGAGATGGATTTCTATGCCTCTCCTTAGGGAACATGCACAACAATCCTCCAAGTCGGGATCAAAAGACTGGAGAGATGGGGAATAAGAGCAGGCTGCTGGAAGGAGTCAGGGCTCTCAACCGGCATCTGAGGAAGGAGATCAGACAAAGGGACAGACCAAGCTTTAACCAAGGGGTTCCCTACAGCTTGGCTGGGCTCTGGGCTGACCAGAATGGACTATGCTTTAACCTTCAGTTCTCTGTACTACCCTAAGGCCTTTCTGTGCTGTGTGCCAGTTAACGAAAAAACCCGACTGTGTCGACAGTGCTGGGTGAGTGTCACTGTCAATGCTGGGCGAGGTGCATTGATCTCTGCAGAGAGGACTGGTCTCCATTGGGGTCATCTCAGTTGGACTCTCTGAGCAGATATCATGAGGTGCAGCAGGGGGGCTGGAGCCCCAGAGGTCCAATCTGAGGAGGCAGTGAAGCCACGTGGCTGACCCTGGAGGAAGAGTCAGACCCCCTGGGGGTCTGGCACACTGAGAGGTTCCTCCTAGACACTGTTGCACAGCTGGGGGTGTAGCCCTGACCCTGTGGATCTGTGACATGCCCATGCTGTGCTCAGAGAGAGAGTGATGTCATTTTGAGAAGACTAAATCCTCTGCATTTTATACATAAGAGCCTGAATCAGGACTTCAAGTGCAAACTTCAACCCTACTCTGGGGTTGCGATTGATGCCTCTGCCTCTGCATTCGGCCCCAGCCCCTTGCAGCTAGGATCACCCTGGCACAGGCCAGCTGCAAGCCAGCATGAAGCTGGGGAGGAGTGCGATGAAGATACTAACAATGGCTGAGAAGAAAAACGAGTGTGACGCCCAACCAACCCCTGGAGCATCTGGCCAGTCTGCAGAACGCTCTATGAGCATGTGGTGCCGCTAACCTCTGAGCTGAGGTGCCATGCCTCGCCAGGAGCGCTGATCTGCCCCCTACATACCAGCGGCTGCTGGTCCATGGCATGGCATGACTGCCCCACCCCAGCTAAAGGCGAGAGAAGGAGCACATCCAGCTGCAAGGGACATACAACAAGTACCAAGGTGCCAGCCTCGCCCACCCTGGCATCCCCACCTGCTCCTCCATGGGCTGGCAACCAGGTTCTCACCACACACGGAAGGAGCAGCTCCCTCAGTCAAACCAGACTGACCCTGGCTTTCCTTGCCCTCTATTGCCCCAGCAGCAGACACCTCTCCCCAAAGCCTGGAAACTACCATCCAACCTGCTTTTCCTGCTCCCTGAGAGCGGAGAGACTCCATGGAGCAGGCTTTGGGGCCAGGGGCTATGGGCAGAGGTGCTTACCTGGGCCTTTCTCTCTCCAGCTCGGGGAAGTGCTGTGGCACCACTTCACAGCCTGGCACAGCGGGGGTCCCAGTGCTCTGAAAGGAGACCCTGGTGAGAGCTCTGCTCCATGGCTCTGTCTGCCCAGGCCACCCACCCCTCAACCTCAGGCCTCCTTGGATGCCTTCCCCTGCACCAGCCGGTGCCCAGGAGCCAGGGCCTAGCACCACCCCCTTGCCTGGCTCTGCCAGGGCCTGCACTCCGCCGAGCAGCCGAGGCCCGTGGTCCAGCACACACTGCTGCAAGGTGTGGCCAGAGGGAGCGGAAGCCGGGGCATGGCCTCGCTCCTGTTTCATCCAGACTCAAGGCAGGAGCAGAGCCCAAACATCCCCGCCCTCCAGTCTGTACACCGGGCCCTCACCTTCTGCTCCTGGGCAGGGAGCCCACGTCCAAACACGGCCTCACAGTAGGGACTGATGGGCTCCTCAGCAGGCTCTGCGGGCACAGACATAGCAGGAAAGGCAGTGAGCTGCTAGCCAGCGCTCTGCTGGAGCTGGGGGGTTGGGGGCCTAAAGGGGATGTGGTGGGTGACTCTATCCCTTAGCGCATGGGCACTGCTGTGGGAGGCAGGAGGGCCTCGTGTGGGACGCTGGGCACGCCGTTCACCCCAGGGACGTCCCTGATGCCAGCAGCTCTCACTGGAGCGGGTGCCCCCACCCTAGCCAGGAGCATGGCCCGGCACTGAGGGGCAGCGCCGCCTATCCCCAGCGCTTCCCAGCGGGGTGGTCCAGGCATGTGTCTGGGGACAAGCCCCTTGCTAGGCAGAGAACCCAGGAGTCACCCTCCAGAGGGGACAGTGGCCGCCATTGGAGCAGACACCACTGGGTGGGTTCTGGGGGGCTGGCAGCTTCCAAAGCCATAGAAAAACATAGATGCTCCAACCTCCCCTTGCTCTAGCAGTGCCCTCACCCCCATCCCTGTATGGGCACCAAACCCCCACTCTAGCAATGCCCCACCCCCAACCTCATATGGGCCTCAACTCCTCCCATTCTAGCCATGCCCTCCCATGGGCCCCAACGCCCACCCGCCCCTAGCAGTGCCCCAACCGCCATATGAGCTTCAAACCCCTGCTCTAGCAATGCAGTCCCATTCCTGTATGGGCCCCAGCCCCTCCCTACCCCATTCCCCTATTGCCCACCCCCACTCCAGCAATGCCCCACCCCACCATCCCTGTATGGGCCTCAATCCCCTCCTACTCTACTAATGCCCCCCCAAAGGCCCACCCTCCACACACTCTATTCATGCCCCTGCACCACCTCCATCCCAGGGAAGAAGCAACACAGGCGCCTTCATGGGGACAGGCTGTGCACGTAGAGCGCTGCAGCCCCCAGATCTCACCTGGCCAGCTGGCAGGTCTCTGTGGGATGGGGGGCAGGTCCAGGCTGGGCCATCTGGGAGAGCTAGGAGAGCAGAGGAAACACATCAGAGCCTCAGGCAGCAGGGTCACCACCTGGCACCCTCTTGAGTGGGGCCTGCGCTCGGGGCAACCCTGCCCGGGGTGCGTTGCCCAGACAGGGGGCAGCAAGCAGCGTGGGGCAGAGGAAGGCCCAGTACTAGGCTGGGGGGAGGGAGCTGCGGAGCCTGGTGCAGCGTCCCGGTCAGTGTCTACAGGGAAATCTCCCAGGGTGTGGGGAGGGCTCCGACCTCATGGCCAGGCAAGGCCCTTGGAAGAAGGGCTGGCACTTGCACCCACTGTTTACCCCCAGCCTCTGATTGCACAGGCCAGGCTAGCAGGGGAGGGGCTACCTGCCATGGGAGCAGGGCTGCTCCCCTCCTCAGCGCCGCCATGGGGGAGGCTGTGACTGGAGGGGGTGCTCCCCTCCCCAGTGCCGCCATGGGGGAACCTGTGACTGGGGGCGAGCCGCTCCCGTCCCCAGTGCCACCACAGGGGAGCCCATGACGAGGGCAAGGGTTTGAAGGCTTCTTTCCCCCCGGATTTCCCATCAATCCTGGAGTGCAACGAGGGGTGTCTGGAGGGCAGGGCCTCGGCCTGCCCAGACAGCCCCCCACACCCCGCCCCGCCCCCAGCTTTACTTTCCTAGCTCTCCAGTGGGCTCAGGCCATTACTGCTGTCCATGTCCCAGGCCTGGCACTGACACTTCAGATTCCCTCCCCCAGGTCTGTCCCGGCCACCCAGCCATTGGCCACCAGCTCTAAATCATCAGCCAAGCCTTCTGATGCAGCAGCCTGGTGCTGCCTGCCCCACCCCACCCCACCCAGCCCAGAAGTGCCCACTCTCCATGGCACAGTGAGGCACGGGCAGGCTCCCTGCAGATGAGCTCTGGGCTCCCCCTCAGCCCCAGGCAGTGTGCCTGCTGCCAGGGGTACTGCTGGCTGCCCCACCTGTCACCACTCAGCTCTGTGGGACCCGCTTCTGCCGGGTCAGTGCCAGAGACTAGGGCAGGAACCAGCATGCAGCAGGACCCAGGGAGCTGCCCACCCCTGGCCGGATGGCGGGTGCATGCGGCGTCGGGACAGTAGGCGAAGGCATCCCCCAACTAGCTGCGATCTAGCTAGACAATAGCCGTGTGGCCATGGCAGCACAGGCAGCAGCATGGGCGAGCCACCAGAGTATGCACCCAGGGTCCTGGGCGGGACAGGACCCAGGCAGCTGGCCCACTACTCCACGGCAGCTACACTGCTATTCCAAGGGAGCAAGCTCCATCTCAGCTAGCGCGGGAAGCAGAGTCTGCGTCCCCAGGGGAGTGAGGAGGGGACCAGGCAGGGAGCAAGGACTGAGGGAGATGACTAGGGCCCTACCAAATTCACGGTCCCTTTTAGTCAAATTCATGGTCATAGGATTTTAAAAATCGTTAATTTCATGATTTCAGCTATTTAAATCTGAAATATCACAGTGCTGTAATTGTAGGGCTCCTGGCCCAAAAAGGAGTTGGGGGGGGGGGTTGCAAAGTTATTGTAGGGTGTGTGTGGTACTGCTACCCTCACTTCTGCGCTATGCCTGACGACAGCGCTGCCTTCAGAGCTGCGCAGCTGGAGAGTGGCGGCTGCTGCCCGGGAGCTCAGCTCTGAAGGCAGAGCCACCGCCAGCAGCAGCACAGAAGTAAGGATGGCATGTATGGTATTGCCACGCTTACTTCTGTGCTGCTGCCTGCAGAGATGAGCCCTCAGTCAGCAGCTGCCACTCTCCAGCCGACCAGCTCTGAAGGCAGCAGTGCAGAAGGGTGGCAATACCACAACCCCCCTGCAACTCCCTTTTGGGTCAGGACCCCCAGTTTGAGAAACACTGGTCTCCCCCGTGAAATCTGTATAGTTTAGGGTAAAAGCACACACAAGACCAGATTTCATGGTGGGAGACCAAATTTAATGGACTGTGATGCATGTTTTCATGGCCGCAAATTTGGTAGGGCCCTAGAGATGACCCAGCCATGGGTCTCTGAGCCCTCCCCATCCCGCCACAGCCCCTGCACTGTGACCTGGCCACGGGACCCTGAGACCTCCACAGCCCCCTGCGCTGTGACCCAGCCAGGGCCCTGATCCCTCTCCAGCCAGGTCCCCTGCGCTGTGACCCAGCCACTGGGCCCTAAGCCCTCCCCAGCCCGGCCCCTGCACTGTGACAAGGCCATGAGCCCCAGAGCCCTCCCTAGCCTGGCCCGACCTGGCCCCCTGCACTGTGACCCAGCCACTGGGCCCTGAGCCCTTCCCAGCCCAGCCCCTGCATTGTGACAAGGCCATGGGCCCCGGAGCCCTCCCTAGCCTGGCCCGACCCGGCCCCCTGCACTGTGTCCCGGCCATGGGCTCTGAGCCCTCCCCAGCTTGGCCCCCTGCACTGTGACCTGGTCACAGGACCCTGAGCCCTCCCCAGCCCCCTGCTCTGTGACCCAGCCACAGGGCCTTGAGCCCTCCCCAGCCTGGCTCAGCCCCCTGCGCTGTGACCCAGCCAGGGCCCTGAGCCCACCCCAGGAGGGTCTCTGCGCTGTGACCTGCAGGCACAGTTCCTTCCTCTTTTAACCTCTAGTAACTAGATCCTGGAACAACAGCAATGCTGCCCACTAGCCACAGGCACCTCCACTGCTCCTGAGCCAGCCCCAAAGTGACCTCAGCAAGTCCCCTTCTGTCTAGAGGACCTCAAGGTCCAGCAGATCCCTTCCTCAGGGCGTAACCCGCGCTCAGGACCCAGCACTGGCCTGTGTCCCCAGCCCTGAGAGATCCTGGCCTGGCCTGGCCCATCCATGCTGTGCGCCTTGCCGCAGGGCTCTCCTCATTTCTGACCTCAGCACAGAGGAGTGCTATGAAAGGGGCTTTGTTAGGGTCCACGCATGCCCTCCCCCCCACCTCCAGAGGCCTGAAACGGGACCTGGGGCTGTCATTTAGGCCAGATGGCTGCACTGCTGGACGAGGCTCTCAGGGGAGACCTAAGCAATGTCTCCGGAAGACATGAGGGGCACAGCAGGGGTTCGGCCTGCCCTGCCCTGCCTGAGCTCTGCCCCTCCTCCTGCTCCCAGGCAGAAGGCAGACCGTGGTGTTAGGAGCAGGCTCACACTTACTCAGGCTTCTCTGCTGGTGTGGTCCCTTGCTGTGTGGCTGAGTCCAGTGGCCGTGGGGTAGGTCGGTTCCTCGCAGGCTCCTCATCCCCTGAACACCCAGCTGGTTGTGAAGGGGGCTCAAGTCCCTCATAAATGATATTGGAAACCATCTCCATCCTGCCCCATGCAGAGGCTGGCTGGGAGGGGGCGCCCGGGGCTGGCGAGGGCTCTCTCTGCACACTGGCAGCAGGGCTGGTTGGAGCAGACAGTGGGAAGCTGCACGGCGAGTGGCTCACCCCTGGGCTCGCGGGGCTGCAATCAGCTAGCTGGATCCCCTGGCCGAGGCGTGGAGAGACGCCGGGGATGGAAGGAGAGGATTTTCCACACCCAGCCTGGATCTCCACATCATCCAAACGCACTTCAGCCACCCCAGCCCGGGGCATTGGCGTAGGCTCCATAGCACTCTCCTTCCCCACAGGCTGGGGTGCCTGGGGGCCTGCTGAGCCTCTTTCTCCTGAGCCGGCCGGCTGCTCCAGGGTGAACTCCGAGCGCCCAAGATCCATGGAGCTTTCCCCTGGCACAAACCCCTCCTGTACAATGAAAGCAGCAGAAGGCCCCTCACAGCCAGGTTTGCGTATTGGCACTGATGTCCGTGCCAGCGGCGTGGGCACCAGGCCCTGCTCTGGCCTTGCTGCTGGGTTAGGGCGTTGGAAGAATGTCCTGGGCTTAGGTACCGGCTTGGCAATGGGTGGGGCAGGCTCCATCTCCAGAGGTGGGTTTTGGCTGGGGCTAGCTGAGCACTGGTGGTTCCCAAGCCCATCAATGGCTGCTACTGGGGCTCCATTAGCAGTACTCGTCCCATTGTTCTCCTTGCCTGCTTGGCACACTCTGGGCACATCCAGGGGCTCTGTACATGTGCCAGGCTTGGCACAGGCATCTCCTGCCATGGGCCTGCCTTTGTCTTGCACCAACAGCTGCGTCTGCTGCACCAGACTCAGGATCCTTTTGCGGTGCCCAGTGGCAGTGATGCCGATCCGCTGCAGGTCCTTGTTGCCTAGGGAGACAGCATCTCTGGCCACTTGGTACCCATGCTGCTTAAAGGTTTCCTGGTATCTCTCCAGATGGATGGTGGCCAGCCAATCAGCGATGTCAGAGTTGGCGTCGCACGGGGAGAACATGGCCTGTGGACCCCCACCAGGGGACTGTCAGGCCATCATCTGAGGAAAGAGAAGAGAAGTTGCGGCATCATTGAAGAGACAGGAAGAGATGGTAGTGCCACAGAATAGCCAGCAGGCCCAGTGCTTGGGAGAGCCTGTAGGATCCATGCCCACTCTAGCGCTTTGCTAGGACTCCCCTCTGAGCTCTGACTGCTCTGCTCCCAGCTCTGTTAGATCCTGCCATGGGCAGTCAGTGGGCTCATGTGCTGCCAGAGGGTGTGAGCACTCTGAGCAAGGGCCAGAGCATCAATTGCCCAAACCCTGCCCCAAGCCTTCCAATCCTGACCCCCCTTTCATCTGAGAGGTCACGACCCCAGCCTGTGAGGGTCTCACACACACAGGCCTCTGGCTCCCGAGACAAAGCTGACTCGATCAGACATGGGGTTGTCCCTGGCCAGACAAAAGCAAGCCCTGTCCATGGGCATCACTGACTCCATCCCTGCCAGCCCCTCCTCAGGCAAGTTGGGCAGAGGAGCCAGCACATAGCTCTGTCTGGGATTTGTGCTTTGCTGGTATGGAGGATATCGGGCCATTTGCTGTGTCCAGAATCTCAGCCCGTCCCTTGTGGAGGGGGGACAGGGAACGCAGATACCCATGGTGCAGCTGGGCCCCTCCCTAGAGAGGGTTCTATGATGCTGGCTGGCTCAGGGAGGGCTCTGCTCTGCTACTGGAAGAACAGCATCAGAATCTCCCTGACGGTAGGGAGGGCATGAGAGAGGTCAGCATGACTCACAGACAAGCCCAGGGAGACAGCATCTGGGACACAGCCCCCAGCCACACGCATTCCAGGCCAGACAGGCTCCCAGCTGTGCTCCCCACACTGCCTGGGGAGATTGCCCATGCAGCTTGGAGGGGCAGCCCCTCTCCCTTCGGATAAGGCCTCTCGGATACCTTGGGACTTTATAGGGCAGGGGCTGTCTCTCCCTGAGTGTCTGTGCAGCACCCAGCATGACAGGGCCCTGATCCTGCTTGGGGCTTCCGTAACACAAACCATAATAACACCAGCTCTCCTCTGCTCCCAGCTCAGGGCTGCCAGCAGAGCTCCCTCCATCCCAGGTCCCAGGACAGAACTCAGGAGCCCTGTCTGCAGCACGATGCTATGAGATCCTTTTCCCATGAATCACACTGCTCTGCACCAAGCCAGCTGCGCTGACTCCACGGCCACCAGCAGGGTTTCCAGTTCCTCCATTTCCCCCTATTGTTCAGGGCAGACTTCCTTCCTTCCTGCCGCTCACATTCTCCCACGCAGCCCCCTCCCGCCTCCCTGCAGGAGCCCTGTCGGCCCTGCACAGGGAATGTGCGGCACTGGGAACGGGTAGGTGCGCATCTGTGCACAAGTGTGTGCTGGTGTGTCTGCGAGCGTGTAATGTGTGAGGCTGTGAGAGTCTGTTGGTGTCCGCAGCAACGTGTAGCCATGCATGCGCGCTTGTGTAGCACTGTTTCAGTGTGGGTGCTGTTGTGCAGATGTGTTTGTGCGTGTGCAGAGGTGGTGAGAACAGAGGATACATTAATTTGTCCAGAACCAATTAGCTAAAAAGCCTGGTATGCCAATTAACCTGGAGAGCTCTCCCCATCACAGCAGGAAGCACAGCTGTTTATGTGTAGGTCCTACACTAAATGCCATGAACGTTTTTAATGCCATTTAGTTTTGGAAAGGTGCCCAGGCTGGAGCAGGCCTGTATATCAGTGGGAACATTTGCCAGGACCCAGGCTGTGCTGACACTCAACCATCCGGACCTTCTCTGGCAGACCCATTTCTATAGTATGGAAAGGGAAACCTAATCCACTGAGATGGGGCAATAGCAAAGCAGGGTCCCAAGCCTGCCTGTGGCTGTGGCTTTATAATCGCACCTTCCTACAAACAACTAGGCAGAGACTGTGCAGGGCAACGGTGATCTGGCCAAGCAGCCATGGAGGCCAGGAAAGAAACATTTATCTGTAGGAAGCCCTCTCCCCGCCATACCAGGTGCCAGGGAGTATTGGCTGGCAGGGCAGGGGCTTTCTCAGCCCCCCAGTACCAGGCACCAGGGGACATTGGCTGGTGGGGGGGATTCTCAGCCCCCTGTACCAGGGGGCATTGGCTGGTGGGGGATTTCTCAGCTCCCTGGTACGAGATGCCAGGAGGCATTGACTGTTGGGGGGGTTTCGCAACTCCCCAGTACCAGGCGCAGGATGCATAGACTGGGGAGGAGGTTCTCAGCCTCTCCCCCCCCCCCCAACCAGGGGCCCGGGGGGCTTTTCTTGGGGGGGGGGGGGGGGCGGGGGTCCGCAATCCCCGGCTCCAGGCACCAGGGGGCATTAGCTGGGGGGCCGGGGGTGGAGGGACGGGACTGGAAGCTGACTGCCCCTGCCAACTGTCCAACAGAAAGAGACTGTTTCCTGCAGCCCGGGAGAACAGAACCCCCCGCCCCTGGCCCGGCTGCCCGAGCCCACAGAAGCCCAGGCGGGGAGCGAACCGCGCCAGTCACCGCTCCCGGCCGTTAACTCTGGAGCCGAGCGATGTCGAGTCCGAAGATGGCCGCCTCCTTCGCGCTGTCACAGCCGAGCCCCAAGGGGGAGCCTGCCCGGCCCGGCCCAACCCCTCCGGGCCCTCAGCGCGGCCAGTCCTGCCTGGCAGAGCCGCTGCCGCGGGCGGTGCCCTGCGCCCCCTCCCGTCCCCGGAGCCCCTCACCTCTCGCCCTGCAGCGCCGTCCGCTGTACCGAGCGCGGCCGCCAGCCCGGGCGGCTCCTCGGCCACAGGGCTCTGCGCCGCTCGCCGGGCTCAGAGGAACTGCGGCTGGGGCTCGACAGGAGGACGGGACCCAGCGCCCCCCCCCGGCCGTCCGGCCCCTCCCCTCGCCGGCACTTCCTCGCCATCCACCGGCCGCTGTACCCTTGTCCCCGCCCCGCACTGCCCCTGCCTCCTCCCATGGCACTGCCCCTGCCCCCCCGCCACACATTGCCCCTGCCCCCTCCCTCCCTGGACACTACCCCTGCCCTCCCCTGCATTGCCCCTCCCCTCCGGGCACTGCCCCTGTCCCCCATCCCTGACAACTATCCCGTGCCCCGCCCTGCATTGCCCCTGCCCCCTCCCTCCCTGGGCACAACCCCCTGTCCCCTGCATTTTCCCTGCCCCCTCCCTCCCTGGACACTATCCCGTGCCCCCCCTGCATTGTTCCTCCCCCTCCCTCTCCAGGCACTGCCCCTGTCCCCCCTCCCTGCCACTACTCCGTGCTCTCCCCTGCATTGCCCCTGCCCCCTCCCTCCCTCCCTGGGCACTGCCCCATCCCCCCCCACCCCCCATTGCCCCTGACCTTCCCTCCCCACAGCACTGCCTCCTCCCTCCCTGGCTCTGTCCCCTGCCTCTGTCCTTCCTCTCCCATTCACCAGCCCCTGCCCTTGCCCCTGCCCCCCCCCTTCCCACATTGCCCCTGCCCTTCCACTCCCCTCCCCTCCTGAGCACTGCTCCTTTCCTTCCTTCCTCTGGCACTGCGCCTGCCCCCTCCCTCCCTGGGCACTGTCTCCTGTCCCTGTGCTTCCACTCCGCCCTCTTTCCTGCCCCTGTCCCCTGCCCTTCCTCTCCCATCCACCAGCCCATCTCCACCTCTGCCCTCCTCGCATTGCCCCTGCCCCCTCCTTCCCTGGGCACTGCCCTCTGCCACTGCACTTCGACACCCCCCCCCCAGGCACTGCCCCTACTCTTCCCCTCCCATCCATCATCCCAGCACCTGCCATTGTTCCAGCACCTCTCTTCCACCCCCTGCCCAGGCACTGTCCCTGCCCCTGCTATTCCTCTCATATCCACCGGCCTCTGCCCCTCCATCTGTCACTGCCCTGTCCCTGACACTGGATCTGCCGATCTGCCCCTGCCTCCCACTCTGCCCATGGCCTGCCCCTTTGCCCTGGCCCTTCTCTCTCCTTCTCAGCCCGTTTCTTGCCCTGTGTCTGGCAGTCGATCTCTGAAGCCTTCAGTATAAGCTGCTGTGGGGTGAGGATACCAGACTCAGCAGGGCCGTGGTCTGGTGTGTGAGGGGAGGGGAGAGTTACTGGGCTAGAAGGGCCGTCGATCTGAGCTGGTGGGGCAGGGGAGTCTGAGGGCTGCTGGAGGGGATCGCGGTAGCCCCAGGCAGCAGGAGGGAGCCGGAGCGGACGCAGTGCTGGGAGGGCCAGTTACAGATGGAAGTGGAACCATTGTTGACGCTGAAGCCCTAGACTCACCAGTGGGTTCCTCCCAGGCTGTAGCTTGGGAAGGCTTGGCTTTGAGTCTTGCTCTCCTGACAGGCGTGACTCACCCGCCCATCTGGCCAGCCCAGGGAGCCCAGGTGGCAGCTTTCCCCAAAGAGAGAGGCCACAGGGACAGCTCCAGCTTACGCCGGGGTCCTACTGAGCACAGTGCTCTGCAGGAGAGCCATGGGGAGTGTCCTGGGCCCCTGCCA
Organism: Terrapene triunguis; assembly: GCF_002925995.2. NCBI lineage: Eukaryota > Metazoa > Chordata > Testudines > Emydidae > Terrapene > Terrapene triunguis. The sequence continues at coordinate 2,278,815 of NW_020665189.1, read as the reverse complement.
GCTTGGTGCAGCCTGGGCTCCTGCCTCCTTGGCATGGGAGAGAGATGCAGCCTCACTGCTCAGCCTGGGGCTCAGGCACTTGCTGCTGCTGTGCAGTGCATGACATGCTACCCCAAGCTGAGCCCCATGCAAACATGAGCAGCATGCTGGCCTCCCTCTCGCTGGACGCTGACTGGCCATGGCTGCTGGAGGAATGAGGTCCTGTGAGCTGGCCAGATCCCTGGGGCTGCAGCTTTGGGTGTGATGGTGCTGACAGAGCAGCTACATGCTATTGGTGGAGCTCTTGCATTGTGTGGGCTCCATGGGAAGCAGGGGATGAGCTAGCTGGTGCCGCCTCTGCACCTCATGGGTTGCAGCTGGAGCATGGCTGGGCCTAATTTCTCCTTCACCCCTAAGGCACAGGAGTCCCCTAGCACCCCCAGCCCAGCTCCAGAGCTGCTTTCACACAGTCCAGCCTGCTCTGCTCAAGTGCAGCCCCTTGCAAGAGCCCTGTGCAGCCTGGGGATTGCACCACTGCCGCCCTGTTACCCAACCCCAGCCGCAGGGCAAGGTGAGCGCTGAAGGGAGAGGCTATCTGTTGCTGGGGGGGCGGAGGCTGAGTTTCCGGCCAGTCTCACAATATCCGTCAGCCCCTCCTATGGCTACTAGCAAGGTGGAGAAGTGCTCTGCGTCCAGTCGGGATTGCTCAAGTGCCCAGCTCCCCGCACTGCAGCCCTGGGTCTCCCTGCCCAGGGGCACAGGCCCAGCAAGCAGGGAGGGGGGTTTGCAGCTACGGGTGAGAAGCTGAAGTAGGCCAGCCATGTGGAAGTCTGAATTGTGCCACTGGGGCAGAGGCGCAACTTCTCCTTATTGCTGGTTTGTTTCCACTTTGGACACAGCAGAAGCAGAACTGTCTGTAAGGGCTCAGAGCTCAGTCTAACCAGAGCCCCTGCCCCTCCCTTTCTCCAGCTCCCTCACTGGCCTGCCCACCATGCAGTAGCCTGAGCCCCCTGGAGCTGCATCCTGCACAGGCCAGCATTGCCAGTGAGGGATCGCGGCAGGCCACCTGCAGCATCTGGAAAGCCTGAGCTGGGTGACCACCGATCGTGCCATCAGATAAGGCTAGCAGCTAACACCCTGTCTCTATCGGCGGCTGCATCCGTTCAACTGCTGGCTGAAAAGAAACTGCTCAGCCAGCTGGTGAAAAGTTTGGCTTTGCAGAGGTAGGAGCTGCCCTTCTCAGCATCGCTCTGTCTCAGCAGGACAGGTGTGCTGAGGGGATGAACAGGGATTGGGGTGATCCCAGACACATGGCGTGGACGTTAGAGAGCTGGCCAAGTTCTGTTCCATCACCAGCCATCTCTTGGGCCTCTGGCCTGGTCTTCACAGAATGCTTGCTAGTGCTGTGTCCTGAGATTCACCAGTGCTTTTTTGTCACACTCCCAGATCCCCCCCAGCCACCCCGTCCCTGCGGTATGGTGGGCGAGCAGGTGTGCCCTAGGCACAATCCAGAGCCACTGCCGTGGGCGGTGCCCTGCGCCCCCACCCGTCCTAGGCACGGGGTGAGGGGGGAGCGGCACGGGTGGGGGAGAGCAGGTGGGGCCTTCAGACAGAGGGGGGAGCAGATGGGGTTTGCTCTGCAGTTCTGGAGCCCAGGGAAGGGAATCTGTGTGAGTGAGAACCTGTCACTCAAAGCTATTTCTGACAGTGTTGTGACTGGGGCCCTTCCTCTGTTGTTTCCTGTTGATGTATTTGAGGGCGTGCTGGGTTAGGCCTGCTGCCTATGGCCTGGCTGTCTGCCTGCGGGAGCTGGTGGGACATTTTTTATGAAATGTCTTTTCACAGAAATCTTCTATTTCGCTGAAGCCGAAACATTTCATGGAGATGTATGGATTTTGGCCAAGTTGACAGGAAGGTCTCTGAAGTCAAGTGGTGAGTCAGTTCCAGAGAGAGAGGAGCCCAAATCAAAAACTTGACCTTTTTGATCCCAAAACATATGTTTTTACACAATGCTATTTTGTGATAACACACGAAAGGGTTTAGTTTTGCTCCAACGCGAAATCTCAGAAGTTTCACAAAATGGACTTGTCATCCTCTGATCAGCTCTTCTTTTCTATCTATCCATCCCCATACATCCCATCTATCTATCTATCTATCACCGTACATTCTATGGGTATGTCCTGGTTGGAGGATAGAGGCTGGCAATAGCACATGCAGTTAGGAGAAGGGGGGGTATTAGTCACCTCGTCTCTGCAAGGGGCCTGCAGAAAGTGCCGGTAAGCAACCAAAGCTGAACACTGGGGACCAGTAGCAGGTCGGAGAAGCCTGCCCTGTCTGCAGTGCCCTTCGTGCTCTTATTCTCGATGTGCTGTGTGGCCTGCCAGTTGGCCTAGCCGCTGTTAGCGCCATACAGCCATGCTGGCTGCTGCGTGGCTGCAATGGCCATTGCGGTGTGTCAGTTCTAGGACAGTAATGAGATATCTCCCCTTATTGGGGGTATCTGGTGCCTGGACTGAGGACCCAGCCCTGTGTGCACTCATAGACCTGGGTGTGTTTGTGCATAGCCCAGCCGCTTTGCAGAGCTGCCAGCTGTGCACAGGCTGAGGACCAATAGCCAACAGGGCTGGCTCCAGGGTTTTGGCCGCCCCAAGCAGCCAATAAATAAATAAATAAATAAGCCGCAATCACGATCTGCGGCGGCAACTCAGTGGAAGGTCCTTCGCTCCGAGCGGGAGTGAGGGACCGTCCGCCGAATTGCCGCCGAATAGCTGGACCTGCCGCCCCTCTCCAGAGTGGCCGCCCCAAGCACCTGCTTGCCAAGCTGGTGCTTGGAACCGGCCCTGATAGCCAAGGTTTCAGAGTCAAGCCCTCCGACCTCAGGAAACATGAGTCTCAGTTTAAGCCCAAGTTCCCCCGGCAGCCTGATGTCGGGGGCTGGCTCCTCCCTCCTGTCTCAGTCCCCAGCCCAGCCCAGGCTAGGAAGTGATTGAGATGATCAGATAATGTACAGGCAGAGCATGACTGTCACAGAAGGAAGAAATTGGGGGTGGGGTGGAAGAGCAGGGGGCTGGATCCCTCCAGAGATGCAAGAGCAGTTTAGGGATGAGACCCACAAAAGGCCTTCTAGGAATCCCTGTTCCTCAAGACAAGGGAGGCTGCCCAGAGCTTTCTCCTGCTGCCGCAGTGACCTCCTGACATTCTCCTGTGGGGCTGCCCTCCACGTGGCCCCTTTCTGTGCAGTGTGGCTGGGAAGGGTGTCGCCTTTGGTTGAGAGGAGCAGATAATGTAGCAAAGCATGACTGTCATGGAAGGAAAAAGCAGTGTGTGTGCGGGGAGGGGTGGGGGGGAGAGTGCTGGATCCCTTCAGGGATGCCTGGGGCCCATTTGTTTGGAGAAGGGTGGTGTAGGGAGCCCAGGGCTGATTGCCTGTAGGGACTGACTCCCTCTCTGACCTCAGGAGGAGAGGGCTTCCCTCACACTTGCTAGTCTCAGATTGACCTTTCCCCTTGGAATGGCCTTCGGACAGTTGGTCACCTGTAAAAAGCAACAGAGGGTCCTGTGGCACCTTTAAGACTAACAGAAGTATTGGGAGCATAAGCTTTCGTGGGTAAGAACCTCACTTCTTCAGATGCAAGTAATGGAAATCTCCAGAGGCAGGTATAAACACCTGTGAGGGTCAGGCGATTTCCCGGGGCTGCCCCTCCAGAAGGTGCCAGCTGCTTCGGGGGCAGACAATCCCGGTGCTCTAGGGGCAGCACTCTCAGGTAGGCGGTGGCTTTAGAGCCTCCACCAGAAGCTGGGCCCTGCCTGTGGAAGCCACAGGCACAGCTGCACCCAGCAGAGGCATCCAGGCTGCAGGCCCTGGGAACTGCCAGCAGGCGTCCTCCATGAAGCCACCCAGTTCTGGGACATGCTTGTGCCTTGCTCAGCCGGAGCCCAGACATGCTCAGCCAGGCTCATCTCCCTGTAAGGCATGCACGGTGCAGAAGAGGGTGGGATGAGGCTACTTCTAGGGCAAGGCCTGGATCTGGTGGGGACTGTGGGGCACTGGCTATCAGGGAGAGGGTTAATGGGGGTGTTGGCGAGATTGTAAGTTCTGTAAGAGGTGCTGGAGCCTGGACACAGCTGTCTAGTTTCAGTGTAAATGCAGACAGTAATGGGGCACTGTGGCTCCAGCACGTCTGCAGGCCAACAGGACAGGCAGAGTACTGCAGGGACAGGGGCTTGGGGGATCAGCAGCTCGAGAGGGGAGGGGGGGGGGGAAATCAGGAGGGGACCACCATCGGCAGCCCAGCCCCGTTCGTTCCCCTGCGGGACCCGAGCGGGATGGGGGGGCTGGGGCCTGCTGCCCCCACTCCGGGGCCACCGCGGGATTGCACCAGCTGGGCAGCCAGCCCAGACGCGACTGGCCAGGGGCTGGGCGCAGCGTGTGCGCTGCTGGGTCCCCGCAACAGGCCCGGGCTCGGGGGGTTCGGGCCCAGGCGCCAGAGCCGCAGCCGCTGAGCGCCATGGCCGCTTCCTCCCCCGGCGGCAGTGGAAGCTGCAGCAGCGGCTGCTCCCGAGTCCCGCTGCCCGGGGGGGGGGAGAACAGCCGCTGCCTGGCCCCGCGGGCCACCCCCCTACTCTCCCTACCGCCCGACTGAGTCCTGCCTGCGCTCGGGGCCAGGCCGGACTCTCACTCACGGCACCCCGCTCCCCCTGCATCTCCGGGGCCTCCCTCCAGCACTTGTGGAGGAAGGGTTTTGGGTTTTTTTTTGCTCCCCCCCTGTGATGTTATTGACATAAACTGGGACCATATAGATCATTGTTGCAACCAAGGTCCTGTAGTGGCACCCAAATCTTGTATAAAGGGGGTCAAATGGGGTGTCTAAGACAAGGTTATGGTTTACTGGTTATGAGTATGCTGTCTACATGTGTGTATCAGTTTTGTAGTTGAGGTTATGAATATTGGCTCTATACTGTCTGTATGGCAAACTTATGCTATGCTTCTGGGTGACATCCCAGACAAGCTGGGATTAGCTCTGCCTAGCCTGCTTGATGGCCCATTAAGGACCATCAGCTATACAATGGACCCATTGACAGAAGGCCAATATGCCTTCAGACTCAGCAAAGTATGCAGGGACTGGCCCATGTGACTCCAGGCTCCATTTTGCTGTAATTTTCCACAGTGAGAACAAAGAGGTGTTCTTACACCTGGAAAAGACTATATAAGGCTGATGCCTCATCTCCATCTTGTCTTCAATCCTGCTTC
>NW_020665189.1:2245198-2268585 GCF_002925995.2 Terrapene triunguis | reverse complement strand
GGGGCCAGGGCCCGTGGAGGGTCCTCTTTTTTTATTTATGAGATATGGTAACCCTAGTAGCGCTGTCTATGTGGGGGTTCACTCGGTATAACTGCGTTACTCAGGGGTTTGGATTTTTCAGTCATGGGATAAGAGGGAAAGTCCTCTCATCGATTGGTAACTAGTTAAAGATAGGAAACAAAGGGTAGGAATAAATAGTCAGTTTTCAGAATGGAGAGAGGTAAATAGTGGTGTCCCCCAGGGTCTGTACTGGGGCCAGTCCTATTCAACATATTCATAAATGATCTGGAAAAAAGGGTAAAGAATGAGGTGGCAAAATTTGCAGATGATACAAAACTACTCAAGATAGTTAAGTCCCAGGCAGACTGTGAAGAGCTACAAAAGGATCTCTCAAAACTGGGTGACTGGGCAACAAAATGGCAGATGAAATTCAATGTTGATAAATGCAAAGTAATGCGCATTGGAAAAGATAATCCCAACTATACATATAAAATGATGGGGTCTAAATTAGCTCTTACCACTCAAGAAAGAGTCATTGTGGATAGTTCTCTGAAAACATCCACTCAATGTGCAGCGGCAGTCAAAAAAGCAAACCGAATGTTGGGAATCATTAAGAAACGGATAGAGAGTAAGACAGAAAATAGCATATTGCCTCTATATAAATCCATGGTACGCCCATATCATGAATACTGCGTGCAGATGTGGTTGCACTATCTCAAAAAAGATATATTGGAATTGGAAAAGGTTCAGAAAAGGGTAACAAAAATGATTAGGGGTATGGAATAGCTGCTGTATGAGGAAAGATTAATAAGACTGGGACTTTTCAGCTTGCAAAAGAGACAACTACGGGGGGATATGATAGAGGTCTATAAAATCATGACTGGTGTGGAGAAAGTAAATAAGGAAGTATTATTTACTCATAAAACAAGAACTAAGGGCCACCAAATGAAATTAATAGGCAGCAGGTTTAAAACAAAAAAAAGGAAATATTTTTTCACACAAGGCACAGTCAACCTGTGGAACTCCTTGCCAGAGGATGTTGTGAACTATAACAAGACTATAACAGGGTTCAAAAAAGAACTAGATAAATTCATGGAGGATAGGTCCATCAATGGCTATTAGCCAGGATGGGCAGGGGTGATGTCCCTAGCCTCTGTTTTCCAGAAGCTGGGAATGGGCGACAGGGGATAGATCACTTGATGATTACCTGTTCTATTCATTCCCTCTGGGACACTTGGCATTGGCCACTGTTGGAAGACAGGATACTGGGCTAGATGGACCTTTGGTCTGACCCAGTATGGTCGTTCTTATGTTCTTACGGTGTATCTGGGCTGGGACATGTGCCTGCTGCCTGTATGCCTGCCTGCTCCAGTAGGAAATCCTCCTTCCCTTACTGGGAACAGGATAGAGTCACTGGGACTTTCTAAGGACTGGAGCCTGGAGAGATCTACGCTGGGAGTACCCTCAGTGTCGCCACCCCTATGCATTCAAAATTATGAGTCAGTTTCCCCAAAATCATGAGATTTAAAAACCAGTGCTGTTGTGCTGGAAGCTGCTAGTGGCGCCATCAATCACAGACCTGGGTGAAGATGATGGATGTACTAAACTTCCTTCATTCAAGCTAAATGGAGGAGCAATTAAATATCCCTTTGTGTGGTGATGGCTGAAGCAATAGAAGCCACTGCCCAAGACACTGGCCAGCATGGCAAGGCTTGAGCAGAATCATAGAATCATAGAAGATTAGGGTTGGAAGAGACCTCAGGAGGTCATCTAGTCCAACCCCCTGCTCAAAGCAGGACCAACACCAACTAAATCATCCCAGCCAGGGCTTTGTCAAGCCAGGCCTTAAAAACCTCTAAGGATGGGAGTCGCCTCCCAGCAGGGCCGGTGAGTGCGGCTGGGAGGCAGGGCTTGGGGGAGTGGGTCTGTGGGGTGCATGGGGGGGTGCTGGGCTGTGAGGGGGCAGGGAAGGTGTGTGTGTTGGGGCACTAGGGAGTGGGGGTTCTGTGGGGGGTGCTGGGCAGTTGTGGTGGGGTTGTGGGCAGGGGGGCGCTGGGCAGGGGTGTGGAGGAGGCCGGGGAGGGGGGGCGCTGGGTATAGCATGTCCAGGTGGGCTCTTGCCATAGGGATTTGGGGGGGGAGGTTGTGTTGGGTGGGGGGGCTGTGTCGCACAGCATGGGCCTGCCCCTGTGGGGAAGGGGCACGCTGGCAGCACAGGGCTGGGCAGGCCAATATGTGTCTGGCAAGTGCCAGTTTGTAAATGGTGCCCTCACACTGGGCTGGGCGGAGCGGGGCCAACCCTGCCATGCCCTGCCCCATTGCCCCTGGCTAGCCTCTCGCTCTGGGGACTGACCTCCCCACGCCATGCTCCATTGTCTTCATGGGGGCCCACAGATATGTTTGGAGCCAGGCCCACAAAAGGTTAATCTGGCCCTGCCCAAAATTGGATGCAGTACTCCAGATGTGGCCTCACTAGTGCCAAATAGAGGGGAATAATCACTTCCCTTTATCTGCTGGCAATGCTCCTACTAATGCAGCCCAATATGCCATTAGCCTTCTTGGCAACAAGGGCACACTGTTGACTCATATCCAGCTTCACGTCCACTGTAATCCCCAGGTCCTTTTCTGCAGAACTGCTGCTTACCCAGTCGGTCCCCAGCCTGTAGCGGTGCATGGGATTCTTCCGTCCTAAGTGCAGGACTCTGCACTTGTCTTTGTTGAACCTCATCAGATTTCTTTTGGCCCAATCCTCCAATTTGTCTAGGTCACTCTGGACCCTATCCTACCCTCCAGCGTATCTACCTCTCCCCCCAGCTTAGTGTCATCTGCAAACTTGCTGAGGGTGCAATCCATCCAATCATTCAGATCATTAATAAAGATGTTGAACAAAACCAGCCCCAGGACCAACCCCTGGGGCACTCCGCTTGATACCGGCTGCCAACTAGACATCGAGCTGTTGATCACTACCCGTTGAGCCCCACAATCTAGCCGGCTTTCTATCCACCTTATAATCCATTCATCCAATCCATACTTTTTTAACTTGCTGGCAAGAATACTGTGGGAGACCGTATCAAAAGCTTTGCTAAAGTCAAGATATAGCACGTCCACTGCTTTCCCCATATCCACAGAGCGAGTTATCTCATCATAGAAGGCAATCAAGTTGGTCAGGCATGACTTGCCCTTGGTGAATCCATGTTGACTGTTCCTGAACACCTTCCTCTCCTCCAAGTGCTTCAAAATGGTTTCCTTGAGGACCTGCTCCATGATTTTTCCAGGGACTGAGGTGAGGCTGACTGGTCTATAGTTCCCCGGATCCTCCTTCTTCCCTTTTTTAAAGATGGGCACTGTATTTGCCTTTTTCCAATCATCCAGGACCTCCCCCGATCGCCACAAGATTTCAAAGATAATGGCCAATGGCTCTGCAATCACATCAGAAGCTAAGCCATACAGGCCCAGTGATTTTCTTAGGACTGATTGCAAATGCAGGGCCTGGGACATTGATTGGTTGTGTGTGTGAGAGAGAGGGACAGAGAACAACCAGAAATCATAGAATATTAGGGTTGGAAGGGACCTCACATGTATATCTAGATGTGTGTAGATATACACACATCTAGTCCAACCCCCTGTTCAAAGGGGGACCAATCCCCATACAGATTTTTGTCCCAGATCCCAAAATGGCCCCCTCAAGTATTGAGCTCACAACCCTGGGTTTAGTAGGCCAATGCTCAAACCACTGAGCTATCTCTCCCCCAGAGAAAGCATCTGGTCCTGAGAAGGAGCAGAGACAGGACTCCTTGGGGCACAGGACCCTGGAGAGGCAGACCTGGAAATTGTGAGCAAGGAAACTGCCTGCTATCATTTGTTCCTGCTGTGTTCATGGAAACAAGACTTTGTACACTCTTTGTAAATAACAGGATTGCATCAAAGACTATACCTGACTCATATCATCAATTTCTCCTGCTAATGGAAGCAACCTGCATGGCTCCAAACCTGCTAACTGCTCAGTCCAGACTCCCCACTGGGGTCTTTTCTTTGCCTTCTGCTTTCTGAGCCCTGAGGTCACACTTGGTCACAGTTTCTGAGTTTTGTCCACAAAGGGCCAGACACCATTAAATGCAAGCTGAGAGTCTCACCTACTCCTGGGACTCCATGAGCTCAGGCTTTAAAATAAACACCAAACATCATGAGGCACAAGAACATGTGGAGAGCTGGCAACACTGCCCATGGTGCCCAGCACTCGCTACCAGCCCCCGGGCAAAGGCTGGCATAGCACAGCATGTGCAATGACACTGTACTGCCACAGCACTGCTCTGTGATCTTTGAAGACCCCCTGCCATTTATCACACGGGCTGCAGGGTTAAAGCCAGATTGGCTGATTCCACTTTGTCTCAAGGCCCTCCTGCTGCTCTGGAAGCCCCAATTTCAGCTGGATAAAGGCTTCCCTCCACTCCCTGTCCCAGCACATGCTGATGTGTGCTGGGCAGGAGCTTGTGCACCCACCCCAAAGGGAACTGCATTTAATGAATCAATACTAGGTGTGAGATACAGGTAATGCTATACACGACGGGTAAATACCAGCTGTGATTTACACAGGACAGCTACTAGGTGTGATATACACAGGACAGATACAAGGTGTGATATACACGGGATAGATACTAGGTGTAAATGCCAGGTGTGATATACCAGGGCTGGTGGTGATGGCAGGAGGAGCAGTTAGAGTTTTTCATTTCCCCTCCCCTCCCCCTGCATCCCACCTGCCAACCCCTCCCTGGGCCAGGGGTCAGCTGCCCTCCCAGGTGCAGCGCTGCCAACTCTCTTGCTCTTTGGTGTGTTTCTCGAAGCCCCCGCTCCGGGAGCCCTGTGACTAGGGGAGGGTCCTGACCTGCATTTTCAAGACAGTAAGTGCCTTGTTGCAGAGAGAACAGGAGTACTTGTGGCACCTTAGAGACTAACAAATTTATTAGAGCATAAGCTTTCGTGGGCTACAACCCACTTCTTCGGATGCATATAGAGTGAAACATATATTGAGGAGATATATATACACACATACAGAGAGCATGAACAGGTGGGAGTTGACCTCTCAGAGTTGGTAAGACAACTCCCACCTGTTCATGCTCTCTGTATGTGTGTATATATATCTCCTCAATATATGTTTCACTCTATATGCATCCGAAGAAGTGGGTTGTAGCCCACGAAAGCTTATGCTCTAATAAATTTGTTAGTCTCTAAGGTGCCACAAGTACTCCTGTTCTTTTTGCGGATACAGACTAACACGGCTGCTACTCTGAAACTTGTTGCAGAGAGAAGCTAGACAGCATGGCTCCCCCAAGCTCAGAGACGGGACAGCAGAGACAGACCTGACAGGGGTTATTTTCAAAGATTTCTACTTTGGGAGGTGAGCTCTGGATTCTGGGGCTGGCGGGTGGGTTGACCGTGCTGCAGCTACCACCCTCCCTCCCCAACTGGCACTTGGTCTCACAATGTCCCTTTGGGCTGAGGCCAGGCCAGACTTTTCAGCCCGAATGGCCTAGAAAGGGGTCTGGGCTGAGACGGGCTCATCAGCCAGAATGGACTACTCTGTGCTGGCCCCAGCACTGCCCAGGGGCTCCCTGCAGGGACCCCTCCCACTCAGCAGCTGAGCAGCCCCGACCACAAGGGCTCTGCTGCCTTGTATTTCCCTCCGCAGCGAACCTTTGCCCCGTGCCTTGGGGTTTATCTCCCTGCCCAGCTCTGGGGAGGAGCCTCTTGCAGGGCTAGTCAGCCAGCCTCACACTGACACCAGGTGGGCCCAGCTGCAGAGCTGAGGTTTCTAGATCCAGGACATGGGGCTGCACAGCTGTGGAGTGCAGGGGGAACTGAGGAAAGGTCTTGGCTGCCCGTGGTGGGGTGCATTGGACCTTTGGGGTTCAGTGCCAGCAGCCTGTGAGCCCTAAACCCCACTGCCCCTGCCTGTGGTATGGGGTTTAAGCCGCAGGGGGCACTGTGTTAGCCTGCCAGCTGGGCCCTGATAACCAGCTGACTGGGCTGGCAGCCCAGGCAGCCCACAAGAGGTCTTTAGCCCAGGTAGCTGAGGCCCCTGGTCTAGATGCCCCTTTCTTGTAGATGCTGCTGAACCCCAGAGACCCAAGGGAGGGGGGCAGGGGCCTTGGTTTGTCCTGTACAAGCCCCCAGGGAGAAGGAGGGCACTGCCTGGCTGTCCCTCCGGGAGCCGGCCAGCACCAGGCGGGAGCTGGGCAAGGAGAAGCAGTTGTCTGCAGGGCAGCAGGGGCTGGGGAAGGACACAGGGGTGGGGGGCAGGCCTACCAGAGTAGAGGGGCAGGCTGACATCACCCGTCCCTGCTGGCCTTGCTTCCAGGCTGCATGGCTAATCTCAGGCCCAGCACTGCTTCCCGTTTCCGCTCCAATCTCTACCTGGGAGGGGGCTCCAAACAGGAAACCTGGCCAGCTGTGCCCTGCAGGAGCGCCCTCCTCACTCAGCCACAGCCCCTGTTCCCCTGGGCCTGCCCCAACCCCCCTGCATCTCTCCTCCCCAGATGCTGCCCGTGGCTCCCCTGGGCCGAGCCCCTGGGGCTCACAGCTGGATGGGGCTCTGATCGGGACATAAAGCACAAATGCCTTCCTGTTTATACAACAGGAAGCCCAGCCATGAGTCATCAGGCACTAAGAGAAAGCTGCGTCGGATTTCTTCCTCAGCCCCCCAGAGCGCCCCACGGGGCTTGCCTGCCAAGGTCAGTGCAGCTCCATGAGTGAGACTGGAAGCAAATTATATAACGATCTGATGTGAATATTAGCAAGTAATTTGCATATCATTGTAAATTCTGATTTAACGAATTGTGCAGCTGAAGCGCCCATGCAGCCCTGGGGACGAGCCCTCTGATTATCCTTGGACAGCAACAGGACAGCTTCCCCCACCCCCCCGTCCTGCCAGCAGCCTCACCTCTGGGAGCTGCATCTCAGGGCCATGGGGCAGTTCAGTCCCCTGGCCCAGGCTGTTCCTGGCTGCTCTGCTGGGTTGGCCAATCAGTGCAAAGCACAGGGCGAGTTTGTGATGTGGGAGCTGGCACTGAGACCCTCCCAAACTCATCCCATACAAGCCTGCTGTGAAACGTGACACTTGTATGTTTGTTAATGTCACTTTTCCCAGCCTCTCTGCTAGCCAGCAAGTCTGCTGTGAAAAGTGATGTTAACAAACACACAACTAGCATTGTTCACAGCACCAGATTTACTAGCCAGCAAGTCTAAAGAAAAAGCAACCAAAAAACCAAAAGAAACAACAATGAAAAAGAGAAGAAAGTGCAAAGCACCTTATTTGTGTTTCTAGTTTGTGTAGGTCCATTAAAGAATAGAGACAACTTCACATTATTTTGATTGAGTCTGCAGAAAAAACCCTACATGAATAAATGCCATTGTTTTGGATCTGTATCTGTGCATATTAATTTGTTTTTCCTAAAGTTAATTACATATTTTAGGAAATATTGTCAGTGTAACCACCAGCAAGAGTTGGTGGCCGCACTCTGAGGTCACCAGGAATTTGTTGTGAGACCTCCTGCCCTAAAATGTGAGCACCAGCTTGTTTTTACAGGGACAGCTCCCGTAGCCCAAAGACGAACGCCACAGCTCTAATATAACCAAACCTTACCACCCCCTGGGCAGTCACTGCTACCTATAATGGGGTGAAGTAGAATAGCATCACCCCAGCATACACAGATCCCCCCTCAGGCGGGTTTGCTCCTGCAGATTCAAACTGGGCCATGCTGGTGTTCCAGCCAGCAGGCACCCCTCGGGGGTAAGCTAGCACTAGGGCACTGAGCCTCATGGAAGGGCTAGAGACAGCACTGTCCAGGGACAGCACCTGCGTTGGGTCGCCAGCAGGAACGTGGGCTCTCGAGTGGGCAGTGGGAGGCGCTCTGTGTGTTCTCTGTCAGCTCAGCAGCAGCAGACTTGTCAGCCTTCATCTCCCGACTAGCCAGCAGGGCGGGACAAGGAGCTGCAGGGTTAATGGGGGTTGGAAAGCACGTAACTCAGTGCAGAGCCCCTGAGCACCAGGGCGGCAGAGCGCATGAGCCGTGGCTGTCAGAGCCTAGCACTGGGTTCTCTGCCCGCCCTGCCTACAGCCCCCTTGTGCAGTTACTCCATTATGGGGGAGGGATAGCTCGGTGGTTTGAGCATTGGCCTGCTCAACCCAGGGTTATGAGTTTGATCCTTGAGGGGGCCGGCCACTTAGGGATCTGGGGCAAAATCAGTACTTGGTCCTGCTAGTGAAGGCGGGGGCTGGACCCAATGACCTTTCAGGGTCCCTTCCAATCTATGAGATGGCATATCTCCATATTTAAAAAAAATAAATAAATTACCCTGAGCTATAACCTATGAGGACTGTGGCCTCTCCTGAGGTTGCAGAGCAGGCAGTTGTGCAATAGGCCTTTGGACCACATTGATGAGCTATTGGTGGACTCCTGGGCTTGGAGCTTGCTGCACCTTCTTCTTGGCTGCAGGGCAGGGAGCTGCTCCCTTGGCAAACACCTGACATATTTTGCCAGCTACATGTGGCAGCTGCAAAATGCACAAGTGTTGTGTGTGCTGCATGGCACTGGACAGGCTGCCTGAGGTACCCCCTGCCTTGCACCCTCCAGAGATCCCCCTGTCCTGGGCCCCAAGGGTGCCTGGTCCCTTCCCTCTATTGCCTGCTGGTTTCACTGCGTGATTCCTGTGCCCTTTAGTCAGCAGCAGGAGGGAATCAGGGAACTAGACTCATGCTCAGGGCCAGCTCTAGGCACCAGCGTTCCAAGCATGTGCTTGGGGCGGCACTTTTCAAGGGGCGGCATTTTTTTTTTGTTTTTTGCTTGGGGCGGCAAAAAACCTGGAGCAGGCCCTGCTCATGCTCTCCACCTCCCCATGCTGAGGGTCCCCCAAGAGCCTTGGGGGGGGCCCTGCCTCCACTGCAGGGGAGCAGCAGCCAAGCACCCCCTCGTTCTCACTTGCCGGAGGGCAGGGTGGCTCTGGGGAGCGGCCTGGCTGGGCCAGGGGAAGCGGTCTACAGGGTTGGAGATTTGCACCTCCAGCTCCAGTGTAGATGAACCCTAGAGAGAACCAGTCAGCTTTCCCCAGCCAGGGCAATGCTGAGATCTGGGGCTTGGGTTGTGACGGGGCCTACGGCATGTGACTAGGGGCTCAGAGGCATGGTGGCCATTTCAGAAGAGGGTCCACAGGGTGCTAAGGGTGCAGCGCAGCTTAAGAGTTGTAGCAAAGGGCCCTGTGATTGGGTTACCTACAAGGGGGCCAGGAGGAGCTGGGGGCACTGCTCACAACCGAAGCAGGCCAGGCTGGGGCTCAGCCCCGGGTGCCAGTCACCCAGGGTGAAGACGTAACCTCTGAGCTGGCACTGGCCAACGTGAGCAAGGGCTTGTCTAGATCAGAGAAACAAGCCCCATTGTAACGACATAGCTGTCCTGATTGGCCCGAGCCCCTCATGGAGACAGGCCTAACTAAGAGCCAGCCAGGGAGGCCCCTTGATATCTTGTGGGGACAGTCCCTGGCTAAGCTGCGATCTCGATGGGCTCTGTGGGAGGTTCGGAGAGAGTGTGAACAAGGACCTGGCTGCTGGCACTATCCCGGCTCCAGAGCGCGTTACCAGACACAGGGCAGGACCCGTGTGACCACAGCACGTGTGACCACAGCACGGTGCGACCTTCAGCCTGCAGGCGCCACTACAAATCTTACAGCCAAAGGGGGAAGCGGGCAGGGGCCATGGCTGTGGAAAGGAAGGTGCCAAGTGAGAAAAGGGGTGCTGAGTGTCCCCAGGGACAAAGGGAGCCTCGAGGGAAGGTGAGGCAGCCCAGTTACCAGGGCCAGGAAGAGCTCCTGCTGCCAGGGCCAGTTAGCCAGTGGAGCTGCTGGGCAGGTCAAACAGAGCTCAGCAAGCTGAAGGAAAGAAAGGATTTGCTGTCCCTATGTGGCGCACAGCATCTGCATGTGCAGTGGCTGGGATAAGGATGGGGAAGGTTCCCAGCCACCATGCTGCAGGGCACAGGCTGCTCACAAGGCAGGGTCAGGCAGGCCCCCTACGGCTCAATCTGGGAGCTGGCTGTAGTTTGGAAGCATTTTACAGGTTGCCCTGGAGCAGGAAGCACCAGGCACTGACAGAGGCAGGCAGTACCGGATTTACCATGCTGCCACTGGCACCATGGCGCCGGGCCCACGGTCAAAAGGGGCCCCGGCCCGCTCTTCTCCGCCCCCCGCTCTCTCCTGTGGGGCCAGAAGCTTGATGCTGCCGGCTGCTGGAGCTCCGTGGCAGGCTCTGCCGGCAGCCAAACTCCTCCCCCACCTCTTTCCCCAGCGTGCTACGTTCCCTCCCCCGCTCCCTGCCACCAATCAGCTGGATCAGCTGCTTGCCGGCAGGAGGGGGGAGGAGGAATGGAGCCGCAGCACGCTCCTTGCTCCGGGGAGGAGGAGGAGAAGAGGCGGGGCGAGGCCTTGGGGAAGGGTCTGGAATTGGGGCATACCCCCTCCAGCCCCCAGCGTGAGCACTCCCACGACCCCAGCCCACACCCACAGCCCTCTGCCCACCCTGACCCCTGCACCCCCCTCACCCCCCTGCACCCCCTCACATACCCCGAGCCCCCTGCCCTGACTCCTGCACCCACCCACACACACACAGCCCCCTGCACCCCCTCACACACATCCAGCCCCCTGTCCTGACCCCTGCACCCCCTCACACCTCCCCATCCTCCTGCCCTGACCCCTGCACCCCCCACACCTCCCCAGCCCCCTGCCCTGACTCCCCTGACTATTATAGATTTTCAAAAATGAATACAGTGGAGTCACATCTTACGCAGGGGTTAGGTTCTAAAGTCACCGCATAAGAGGAAAACCGCGTATAGTGAAAATTACCATAAAGTACAGTATACACAGTATACACTAGAACAGGGGTCATAGATTCATAGATTCATAGATTCTAGGACTGGAAGGGACCTCGAGAGGTCATCGAGTCCAGTCCCCGCCCTCATGGCAGGACCAAATACTGTCTAGACCATCCCTGATAGACATTTATCTAACCTACTCTTAAATATCTCCAGAGATGGAGATTCCACAACCTCCCTAGGCAGTTTATTCCAGTGTTTAACCACCCTGACAGTTAGGAACTTTTTCCTAATGTCCAGCCTAAACCTCCCTTGCTGCAGTTTAAGCCCATTGCTTCTTGTTCTATCCTTAGAGGCTAAGGTGAACAAGTTTTCTCCCTCCTCCTTATGACACCCTTTTAGATACCTGAAAACTGCTATCATGTCCCCTCTCAGTCTTCTCTTTTCCAAACTAAACAAACCCAATTCTTTCAGCCTTCCTTCATAGGTCATGTTCTCAAGACCTTTAATCATTCTTGTTGCTCTTCTCTGGACCCTCTCCAATTTCTCCACATCTTTCTTGAAATGCGGTGCCCAGAACTGGACACAATACTCCAGTTGAGGCCTAACCAGCGCAGAGTAGAGCGGAAGAATGATTTCTCATGTCTTGCTCACAACACACCTGTTAATACATCCCAGAATCATGTTTGCTTTTTTTGCAACAGCATCACACTGTTGACTCATATTTAGCTTGTGGTCAACTATAACCCCTAGATCCCTTTCTGCCGTACTCCTTCCTAGACAGTCTCTTCCCATTCTGTATGTGTGAAACTGATTGTTCCTTCCTAAGTGGAGCACTTTGCATTTGTCTTTGTTAAACTTCATCCTGTTTACCTCAGACCATTTCTCCAATTTGTCTAGATCATTTTGAATTATGACCCTGTCCTCCAAAGCAGTTGCAATCCCTCCCAGTTTGGTATCATCCGCAAACTTAATAAGCGTACTGTCTATGCCAATATCTAAGTCGTTAATGAAGATATTGAACAGAGCCGGTCCCAAAACAGACCCCTGCGGAACCCCACTTGTTATGCCTTTCCAGCAGGATTGGGAACCATTAATAACAACTCTCTGAGTACGGTTATCCAGCCAGTTATGCACCCACCTTATAGTAGCCCCATCTAAATTGTATTTGCCTAGTTTATCAATAAGAATATCATGCGAGACCGTATCAAATGCCTTACTAAAGTCTAGGTATACCACATCTACAGCTTCTCCCTTATCCACAAGGCTCGTTATCCTATCAAAGAAAGCTATCAGATTGGTTTGACACGATTTGTTCTTTACAAATCCATGCTGGCTATTCCCTATTCCCTATCACCTTACCACCTTCCAAGTGTTTGCAGATGATTTCCTTAATTACTTGCTCCATTATCTTCCCTGGCACAGAAGTTAAACTAACTGGTCTGTAGTTTCCTGGGTTGTTTTTATTTCCCTTTTTATAGATGGGCACTATATTTGCCCTTTTCCAGTCTTCTGGAATCTCTCCCGTCTCCCATGATTTTCCAAAGATAATAGCTAGAGGCTCAGATACCTCCTCTATTAGCTCCTTGAGTATTCTAGGATGCATTTCATCAGGCCCTGGTGACTTGCAGGCATCTAACTTTTCTAAGTGATTTTTAACTTGTTCTTTTTTTATTTTATCTGCTAAACCTACCCCCTTCCCATTAGCATTCACTAGGTTAGGCATTCCTTCAGACTTCTTGGTGAAGACCGAAACAAAGAAGTCATTAAGCATCTCTGCCATTTCCAAGTTTCCTGTTACTGTTTCTCCCTCTTCACTGAGCAATGGGCCTACCCTGTCTTTGGTCTTCCTCTTGCTTCTAATGTATTGATAAAAATGGCTGTCTTCTTGTTTCCCTTTATTCCCGTAGCTAATTTGAGCTCATTTTGTGCCTTTGCCTTTCTAATCTTGCCCCTGCATTCCTGTGTTGTTTGCCTATATTCATCCTTTGTAATCTGTCCTAGTTTCCATTTTTTATATGACTCCTTTTTATTTTTTAGATCATGCAAGATCTCGTGGTTAAGGCAAGGTGGTCTTTTGCCACATTTTCTATCTTTCCTAGCCAGCGGAATAGCTTGCTTTTGGGCCCTTAATAGTGTCCCTTTGAAAAACTGCCAACTCTCCTCAGTTGTTTTTCCCCTCAGTCTTGATTCCCATGGGACCTTACCTATCAGCTCTCTGAGCTTACCAAAATCCGCCTTCCTGAAATCCATTGTCTCTAGTTTGCTGTACTCCCTTCTACCCTTCCTTAGAATTGCAAACTCTATGATTTCATGATCACTTTCACCCAAGCTGCCTTCTACTTTCAAATTCTCAATGAGTTCCTCCCTATTTGTTAAAATCAAGTCTAGAACAGCTTCCCCCCAGTAGCTTTTTCAACCTTCTGAAATAAAAAGTTGTCTGCAATGCAGTCCAAGAATTTGTTGGATAGTCTGTGCCCCGCTGTGTTATTTTCCCAACATATATTTGGATAGTTGAAGTCCCCCATCACTACCAAATCTTGGGCTTTGGATGATTTTGTTAGTTGTTTAAAAAAAGCCTCATCCACCTCTTCCACCTGGTTAGTGGCCTGTAGTAGACTCCTAGCATGACATCACCCTTGTTTTTTACCCCTTTGGTCCTCAACCTACGGCATGCATGCCAAAGGTGGCACACGAGTTGATTTTTTTTTAATGGCAGGCTGTGGGTCCCGGCCGCTGCTGAGCCTGCTGCCAATCTGGGGTTCCGTTCACTCAGCCGGCAGCGGGCTGAGCAGGGCCAGCAGTGGGACGGCTCCTGCCAGCCGGGGTACCAGCCGCCAGCCCCGCTCAGCTCGCTGCCAGCCGGGGTCCCAGCCGGCTCCGCTCAGCCCCCTGCCGGTCTGGGTGAACGGTCTGGGGTTCTGTTCACCCAGGGTTCCGTCCGCCGGGACCGCTGGGCTGTTCACCCAGGCTGGCAGGAGGCTGAGCGGAGCTGGCGGGCTGGGACCCCGGCTGGCAGCGGGCTGAGGTCCCAGCTGCCGGCCCCGCTCAGCCCACTGCCAGTCTGGGGTTCCGGCTGCCGGCCCCTTGCCAGTTGGGGTCCCGGCTGCCGGCCCTGCTCAGCCCTCTTGACGATCTGGGGTTCTGGCTCCGGCCCCTTGCCAGCCAGGGTCTTGGCTACCGGCCCTGCTCAGCCTCCTGCCGGCCTGGGTGAATGGCAGGAGGCTGAACGGCACCACCGGCTGGGACCCCGGCTGGCAGCAGGCTCAGCGGTGGCCGGGACCCGCAACCTGCCATTAAAAAAAAATCAGCTCGCATGCCACTTTTGGCACGCGTCCCGTAGGTTGAGGACCCCTGTTCTAGTGTATACAGTATATACTGTGTGTACTGTACTTTATGGTAATTTTCACTATACGTGACTTTCCTCTTACGCGCTGACCTTAGAACCTAACCCCCGCGTAAGATGTGACTCCACTGTATTCATTTTTGAAAATTTATAATAAGCGATGCTCTTGGGGGGCGGGATCACAGGGGTCGCAAGGTGGAAGTTTCGCCTAGGGTGCAAAATATCCTTGCACTGGCCCTGGATACTGTGTCAGCTGATCCCCACAGTCTCCAGCCTACCTGAGCAGTACAGCAGACATGGTCCTGCCCACTAGCTCCTCTCCACTCCCTAGCCCATCCACCACTTTCCCCCGCCCTTAAGGCTTAGCCCTCTTACTTTTAAAAATGATTGCTTGCCCTTCTCCCCCCCTCAGGCTTTTCTGGCAGCCCTGTTGCCAGGTATCCAGTTTTAGACTGGAAACTCCAGTAGAAAACAGGACCTGAGGGTATGTCTACACTACGAAATTAGATCGAATTAATAGAAGCCGGTTTTATAGAAATCGGTTGTATACAGCCGATTGTGTGTGTCCCCACATAAAATGCTCTAAGTGCTCTAGTCGGCGGACCGCGTCCACAGTACCGAGGCTAGCGTCGACTTCCGGAGCATTGAACTATGGGTAGCTATCCCACAGTTCCCGCAGTCTCCGCTGCCCATTGGAATTCTGGGTTGAGATTCCAATGCCCGAATGATGCAAAACAGTGTCGCGGGGGGTTCTGGGTACATGTCGTCAGGCCCCTCCCCCGCCGTCACAGCAACGTCAGACAATAGATTCGCACCTTTTACCTGGGTTACCTGTGCAGACAACATACCACGGCAAGCATGGAGCCCGCTCAGCTCAGCTCACCGTCACCATATGTCATCTGGGTGCCGGCAGACGTGGGACTGCATTGCTACACAGCAGCAGCAGCTAACTGCCTTTTGGTGGTAGATGGTGCAGCATGACTGGTAGCCTTCATTGGCGATCTGGGTGCCGGCAGCTGTGGGGCTGCATTGCACCAGCCCCCTTGCCTTTTGCCAGTAGATGGTTTATTACGACTGGTAACCGTCCTCGTCGTACAGCAGTGGCTGTCAATCATGGGCACCTGGGCAGTCCTATGGAACTGTCTTGATGATGATGGTTATCAGTCGTAGTATGCCATTTTCTGCCATGGGCCCTGTTGGCTCATCGCACGTTAGATGAGTCTTCCCTGAGCAGCAGATCATGCATTAGGCCTGAAGGCTAACTGCTAAGCGCCCAGTACCTGCTGCCAAGCACCCAGACAATGCCGAGGGCTATCAGTCATGCTGCACCATCGTCTTAAGATGTAAAAAATAGATTTGTTCTGTATTCATTTCCTTCCCCCCTCCCTCCGTCAAATCAATGGCCTGCTAAACCCAGACTTTTGAGTTCAATCTCTGGGGGGGGGCATTCTGTGTGACAGTTGTTTGTGTTTCTCCCTGATGCAAAGCCACCTTTCTTGATTTTAATTCCCTGTACCTGTACGCCATGTCGTCACTCGCCCCTCCCTCCCTCCCTCCTTCCCCTGGTCCTTCAGATACTAGTTTCGCGCCTTTTTTCAGACCAGACGCCATAGCTAGCAGTGGGATCATGGAGCCCGCTCAGATCACCGCGGCAATTATGAGCACTATGAACACCACGCGCATTGTCCTGGAGTATATGCAGAGCCAGGACATGCCAAAGCAAAACCAGGACCAGCCGAGGAGGAGGCGATTGCAGCGCGGTGACGAGAGTGATGAGGAAATGGACATGGACCTAGACCTCTCACAAGGCACAGGCCCCAGCAATGTGGAAATCATGGTGTTCCTGGGGCAGGTTGATGCCGTGGAACGCCGATTCTGGGCCTGGGAAACAAGCACAGACTGGTGGGACCGCATCGTGCTGCAGGTGTGGGACGATTCCCAGTGGCTGCGAAACTTTCGCATGCGTAAGGGCACTTTCATGGAACTTTGTGACTTGCTTTCCCCTGCCCTGAAGCGCCAGAATACCAGGATGAGAGCAGCCCTCACAGTTGAGAAGCGAGTGGCGATAGCCCTGTGGAAGCTTGCAACGCCAGACAGCTACCGGTCAGTCGGGAATCAATTTGGAGGGGGCAAATCTACTGTGGGGGCTGCTGTGATCCAAGTTGCCAGGGCAATGAGAGACCTGGTGATATCAAGGGTAGTGACTCTGGGAAACGTGCAGGCCATAGTGGATGGCTTTGCTGCAATGAGATTCCCAAACTGTGGTGGGGCGATAGACGGAACCCATATCCCTATCTTGGCACCGGAGCACCAAGCCACCGAGTACATAAACCGCAAGGGGTACTTTTCAATGCTGCTGCAAGCCCTGGTGGATCACAAGGGACGTTTCACCGACATCAACGTGGGCTGGCCGGGAAGGGTACATGATGCTCGCGTCTTCAGGCACTCTGTTCTGTTTCGAAAGCTGGAGGAAGGGACTTTCTTCCCGGACCAGAAAATAACCGTTGGGGATGTTGAAATGCCTATCGTGATCCTTGGGGACCCAGCCTACCCCTTAATGCCATGGCTCATGAAGCCGTACACAGGCAGCCTGGTCAGGAGTCAGGACCTGTTCAACTACAGGCTGAGCAAGTGCCGAATGGTGGTGGAATGTGCATTTGGGCGTTTAAAAGCGCGCTGGCGCAGCTTACTGACTCGCTCAAACCTTAGCGAAAAGAATATCCCCATTGTTATTGCTGCTTGCTGTGCGCTCCACAATATCTGTGAGAGTAAGGGGGAGACATTTATGGCGGGGTGGGAGGTAGAGGCAAATCGCCTGGCCGCTGATTACGCGCAGCCAGACACCAGGGCGGTTAGAGGAGCACAGCATGGCGCGGTGCGCATCAGAGAAGCTTTGAAAACTAGTTTTGTGACTGGCCAGGCTACGGTGTGAAACTTCTGTTTGTTTCTCCTTGATGAAATCTCCGCCCCCCCACCCACCCGGTTAACTCTACTTCCCTGTAAACCAACCACCCCACCCTCCCCTACCCTCCCACCTTCAAGCTCCACTTGCAGAGGCAATAAAGTCATTGTTACTTCACATTCATGCATTCTTTATTAATTCATCACACAACTAGGGGGATAATTGCAAAGGTAGCCCGGGATGGGTGGGGGAGGAGGGAAGGAAAAGGACACACTGCAGTTTAAAACTTTAAAACTTTAACACTTATTGCTCGGGAAATCATCTAGGGTGGAGTGACTGGGTGGCTGGAGGCCCCCCCACCGTGTTCTTGGGCGTCTGGGTGAGGAGGCAATGGGACTTGGGGAGGAGGGCTGTTGGTTACACAGGGGCTGTAGCGGCGGTCTCTGCTCCTGCTGCCTTTCCTGCAGCTCAACCATACGCTGCAGCATATCAGTTTGATGCTCCAGCAGCCGGAGCATCGACTCTTGCCTTCTGTGTGCAAGCTGACGCCACCTCTCATCTTCAGCCCGCGATTCAGCACGCCACCTCTGCTCTTCAGCCCGCGATTCAGCACGCCACCTCTCCTCTCGCTCATATTGGGCTTTTCTATAATCAGTAATTGACTGCCTCCACGCATTCTGCTGTGCTCTGTCAGCGTGGGAGGCAGTCTGTAGTTGTGTAAACATTTCATCACGCGTCCTTCGCTTTCGGTTTCGAATCTTCACTAGCCTCTGTGAAGGAGAAACATTTGCAGCTGGTGGAAGAGAAGGGAGAGGTGGTTAAAAAAAGATACATTTTAGAGAACAATGGGTACACTCTTTCACGTTAAATTTTGCTGTTCACATCACACAGCACATGTGCTTTCGTTACAAGGTCGCATTTTTCCTCTTATATTGAGGGCCTGCCGGTTTGGTGTGAGATCACTCACGCAGTGCCAGGCCACAGATTTCAGCTTGCAGGCAGCCATGGTAAGACACAGTCTTTTGGCTTTTTTAACCTTCTTAACATGTGGGGATGGTTTCAAACAGTACTGCTCTCATTAACCATACCAAGCACCCATTGGGTTGGCCATTTAAAATGGGTTTGCAATGTAAAAGGAGGGGCTGCGGTTTCAGGGTTAACGTGCAGCACAAACCCAACTAATTCCCCTCCCCTCCACACCCAATTCTCTGGGATGATCACTTCACCCCTCCCCCCACCGCGTGGCTAACAGCGGGGAATATTTCTGTTCAGCAGAGCAGGAAGGGGCACCTCTGAATGCCCCCTTAATAAAATTGCCCCATTTCAACCAGGTGACCGTGAATGATATCACTCTCCTGAGGATAACAAAGAGCGATAAGGAATGGATGTTGTCTGCATGCCAGCAAACACCGGGACCATACGCTGCCATGCTTTGTTATGCAATGATTCCAGACTACGTGCTACTGGCCTGGTGTGGTAAAGTGTCCTACCATGGCGGACGGGATAAGGCAGCCCTCCCCAGAAACCTTTTGCAAAGGCTTTGGGAGTACATGAAGGAGAGCTTTCTGGAGATGTCCCTGGAGGATTTCCGCTCCATCCCCATACACGTTAACAGACTTTTCCAGTAGCTGTACTGGCCACGATTGCCAGGGCAAATTAATCATTAATCATTAAACACGCTTGCTTTTAAACCATGTGTAATATTTACAAAGGTGCACTCACCAGAGGTCCCCTGTGTGCCCCCAGGGTCTTGGGTGAGTTCGGGGGTTACTGGTTCCAGGTCCAGGGTGATAAACATATCCTGGCTGTTGGGGAAACCGGTTTCTCCGCTTCCTTGCTGCTGTGAGCTATTTACATTATCTTCATCCTCATCTTCCTCGTACCCCGAACCCGCTTCCCTGTGTGTTTCTCCAGTGAGGGACTCATAGCACACGGTTGGGGTAGTGGTGGCTGCACCCCCTAGAATGGCATGCAGCTCCGCGTAGAAGCGGCATGTTTGCGGCTCAGCCCCGGACCTTCCGTTTGCTTCTCCTTAATTTTCACGCGGCACTGCTGTGCGTCCCTGTTATGGCCTCTGTCCTTCATGGCCTTGGAGACCTTTTCTAATATTTTGCCATTTCGTTTACTGCTTCGGAGTTCAGCCAGCACTGATTCATCTCCCCATATGGCGAGCAGATCCCGTACCTCCCGTTCTGTCCATGCTGGAGCTCTTTTGCGATCCTGGGACTCCATCACGGTTACCTGTGCTGATGAGCTCTGCGTGGTCACCTGTGCTCTCCATGCTCAGCAAACAGGAAATGAAATTCAAACGTTCGCGGGGCTTTTCCTGTCTACCTGGCCAGTGCATCTGAGTTGAGAGTGCTGTCCAGAGCGGTCACAATGAAGCACTGTGGGATAGCTCCCGGAGGCCAATAACGTTGAATTCCGTCCACACTAACCCAATTCCGACCCCCTAAGGCCGATTTTATCGCTAATCCCCTCGTCGGAGGTGGAGTAAAGAAACCGGTTTAAAGGGCCCTTTAAGTCGAAAGAAAGGGCTTCGTCGTGTGAATGTGTCCAGGCTAAATTCGATTTAACGTGGCTAAAGTCGACCTAAACTCGTAGTGTAGACCAGGCCTGAGTGTCCGGTTAGCAGTGCTGACTGGAAACTAAATGTCCAGTTATAGGAGTAACCACATTAGCCTCCGCTCCTCCCACTCCCAACACCCACCCCAGAGGGCTGGAAGATAACCTGTCCTGCTGCTGCGGGAGGAGGTGCAGCTCAGTGCAGAGAGAGACAAAGAGAATGGGCTAGAACCAGGTAGGTACCCGCTCTATGTGGGCAGGGGTGGGGGGGATCCTGTTTACCCCCTCGCCAGCCCTGCTGCACTTGCAGTTTACCCCTGACCCCTCCCTTGCTCCAGAGACCAACCCTAGCTCCTGCCCCACTGTGTTTTTACCCCCGGCCCCTTTTACAATCATTCCCCAGGGGGCCCAGAAATATGTTTGGCGCCGGGCCCACTAAAAGTTAATCTGGCCCTGGAGGCAGGGGACAGGTGGGAAGGCCATTGGGGCTGTCCCCGGGCAGCAATTCAGAAGCAGTTTTATCTGCAATACCATTTCCTTTAGGCATACTGGTTACTTATCGGAGCTGTCGCTCTTCCTCACTGCTTGCCCAGCTGCAGGATGTCCCATGTGGGGCCAGCAGGAATCTGGAGCCACGGCTCCCAGAGACACTGGCTATCTCTACAACCTTCACTGTTAGCAAGCCTCCAGGTGGATGCTCACTGGCTCCCCCAGCGCTCCCGGGTGCGGCTTGGAATGGGCCGGCTGCTGCCACTTCCCCAGCAGAGATTTCCTTTGGAAGGATGCCTGGATTCCCTCTCCCATCCAGCAGCTGCCGCGATCATGCGCAGGGCTGCGGAGCAGCAGAATGCTAAGGACACTCCAGAAAGCCCAGAGCAGCCAGGGATGTTCCCAGGAGAGGGTGAGTGAGATGCTCCAAGCTAATGTGGGAGGGGATCAGGCAGCCCAGGGCCACAGAGCCCATGCACCTGCCTCGCGCGCAAGAGGGGCTGAGGGGAAGCCACCAGGGTGTTAGACCTGCAATAGAGGTCTCCCTACGGGATGGGGAGCAGGCAGATACTGGACATAGTGTTGATATATAATACGATAAATACTCTAAAGGGGGCACAGGAGAAAGAGCCATAGGCCTAGTTTGACTTCTATATTTGGGGGAGCAGCTCCAGTCAGGCCAACGGGGCTGTGAGGGGGACGGGGGGAGGGAAATTCCATATCTGCCCCAGGCTTGCAGTTTGGGGGGGCAACATCCCTTGCCCCTCCAAACTACACCCATGGAAAGAACCCCTAAAGCCGAGAGCCCAGGGAACAGCTCCTGGGGAAGGAGGAGCTGCCAGGGATAGAGCCACGCTCCAGAGCGAGATCACATCTCACCACATGTCATGTACCCCTGGACAGTGCCAGAGGCAGATGTGCCCGCCCCAGCCTGCCCGCAGCGGAGCAGAGAGCTGGGCAGGAAAGGGGACAGCACCCAGCAAAGGGCCAGGCTGAGGCCAGGAGCTCCCCTGTCCAGTAACCAGCCTGGGAAGCCCAGGAGCAGGGTCAGCCCCTAAGGAGCGACCAACCCTTCCTGCCACCCTGGGAAACTTCTGCAGGGGCTAGCACCCCAGAGCCACCACACTGTCCCCTCCTATAACGGAGCGAATGGGGAGCCTGCCCCCACCAACTCCACTTCTGCTTCCCCACACCACCACCACCATCGGCCCCGTGCTCCCAGGGGCCGGGGCTCGCTTGAGTCTCTGCAGTTCCCCAAGTGTTGTTAGGGACACCCTCAACACCAGCTTAGCTCTGCCCTCAGCTGCTGGGGTGTGGGGGCTGGGCACTGGGCTCCTTCCCTTGAGCCCCGCAGCAGAACAGCCTTTATGTAAGCGGGGGAATGGTCCCGCTATTGTGGGGAACTTTCCTGGCTTCTGCACTACCCCGGTGAAGTGGGCTAGCGAAAGGATCTGAGTCCTCGCTCCCACTTCCTTTACCCAGAGGCCTCCCTGCCCTTGAGGACTCCCCTTCCACTCTCCTGTCTGGCAGAGTCCTCGTAAACCCCGACAAGGCTGGGCCCAGGATTCCTGGGGGGCTCAACCCCCAACCCCGCTGTGGTCACCTAGGACAGGGGCTAGGGTGTCCCCACTCCGGGGTACTCTCTCTGCACTGGGCACCTCCCTGACCCACTGATCATTTCATACAATTTAAAGCAAATACAAGTTGTTTAATTAACAATTAATTTTAAAAAGAATAAGGAAAAATGGGAAAGGTTAAAGGAAAACCCATCACCCTGCTCTGTGGCAGGGAACATCACAAACAGTGTCTCTGGCACATCATGGCAGTTCACAGTCTGTTCCTTGTAGGTCCCAGGCTCCTTCTCAGGCCCTGGCTGTGCTGCAGAGACGCTGCGGGTTGGACACTTGCTCTGGCGGTGGCCACACGCTCTCAGGCTCTAGGTGGCAGGACCCTTCTTCCCAGCGTCGCCCCTGCCCTGTCAGGGTTACAATCCCCCCCAAGTCTGGCCTGCAAGGCCTCTTGGCTGAGGCGTCTCCCTGTGCTGGGCTCACTGCCCAGGGTCCCCCTCGCTCTCCCCAGCTGCTCACCGCACCCAGCTCCGGATTGCTCCAGCCCCTGCTCCAGCCCCAGCTCCACTCTGCCTCAGCACGGCTGCTGCTGCTGCTCTGCCTTCAGCTCCCTGGGCTGCTTCTCTGGCCTCTCTGGCTCTGGTTGCTACAGGTCGGCTCTGCAGGTTGCTTCTGTGACTCTGCTCCCAGCTCTGACCTGCTTCTTGGCTGCTTGTTTGGCCGCTCTGGTTGCTGCAGCTCTCCTCCCAGGGCAGGTCTGCTCTCTCTGGGCTGTGCTCTGGCTTTGGGGCTGCAGCTCTGCTTCCAGCAGCTTAGCTCGGGCCCCTGCTCTCTCCTTAGCTCGGCCCCACTCTGTCTGACCCAGGCAATTCCAGCTCACACGGAGGACGGGACCCCCCTGGCCTCCTGATTCTCTGATTAGCCTGCCCGCCCTGTCAATCAGGCTGATCTGGAGCATTGGCTTCTCCCCATTGTTCTTGGGGACTGTCAGTCTCAGGCTCCTGATTTGCCATCGACCCTTCCCCTTTTAGTGCTGGGAGCTAGCCAACCAAAACACCCCCACTGAATGTTAGTAAGGGGGCAACAGTCCCCTTACATTTAGCTGAACCAGTGGGGGAGGGGGCCTAGGAGCCATTTGGGCTCCTTTATGGAGCCAGGGCGGGGAAAGTGATTCACATTATAACCTCTAGCCGTGTCTGCCCCATTTCACCTGGACGCCTGTCTGGCGGATGAGGGCACTGGTGCGGTTTGACACCAGCGGGTAACTGAGTCACCGAGATGGCTTGGAACACTTGGTTTTGAGGTTGTTCTCTTTGCACCATGTCTTTCAGCTGCCCAAGGAACACAGGGAAAAGGGTTTTTTTGGTAAAAATCCATCAGCTGACAGAGCTTGTGGTGCCCACACCCAGACAGGCAGCACAGGGCATGGCAGCACAGGATCTAACAGGGTAAACACCAGTAGCTGCCCCCCTAACCCAGCCCAGCTCCGCCTGCCTTCATTGCTGGCCTAAGGAAGCACTCAAGGCACAACCCTGTTTCCCCTCCTTGGCTCTTTACAGCTGGATTTTTGCAGCCAAGCAAACTCAACCCCAGGCCAGCAACGAGTGAGACCCCTGTTGACGTCACCAGGCATCACCATCACCCCAGGTAACTCAGGAGGG
>NW_020665189.1:2167250-2215198 GCF_002925995.2 Terrapene triunguis | reverse complement strand
TCGGGCAGCTTGGCTCTTAAACAGAGCCGAAGTCTGAGTCAGGGGAGGAGCAGAGCAGCCGTGGGAGAGGAAGTACCCGGCCGGTATTTTTCCCGGACATGTTCGGCTTTTTGGCAGTTCCCCCCGGACGGGGGTTTGATTGCCGAAAAGCCGGACATGTCCGGGAAAAACCGGACGTATGGTAACCCTACCAAAGGGAAAACGTGGGACTGGCCCCGCACAGGGCTCTCATTGGAGCCCAGCCTGCTCCCTGCATGGGGCTGGTGTCGCTCCTCGCCCGAATCCTGTCTGCCCCCCACGTGGCAGTTGCCCGAACCCTGCCTGCCCCCCACGTGGCTGGTGTCGCTACTTGCTGGAGTCCTGTTTCCCCTCCCCCAGGCAGGGCTGGTGTCGCCGCTTACCCCCGCATGTTCCTCTGCACCCGACTAGGGGTGCATGCCCCATTTTTTTGGCAAAAGTGGGCATTTGTCCCATTTGCTCTTGCCAACTGATGTTGACCGGTTGCCAAGAGCAAATGGGACAAATGCCCACTTTTGCCAAAAAAGTCAGGTTGGCCGGAACAAGGCTTAGAAAAGGGACCTTTCTCAGCCCAAACGAGATGCATGGTCACCCTACCGCTAAGAATACTGAACTGAATTCTAATGAGATCACTGTTGCTTAGTGATTCAATCCTAGTTACTTCTTGAACCAGTTCCTTGCTGTGCCTCAGGATGACGTTGAGCGAAGCCTCTTGCGTGCACTCCAGAACCAGCCGTTCCACAATGCAGCCGGGCAAGGGGTCAAGACATTGCTTCCCTAACCCTTGTCCTGAAGTGAACTTGGGCCGGTTTATATGTGGGTGGTCGATAGGGTGACCAAACAGCAAGTGTGAAAAATCGGGACGGGGGTGGGGGGTAATAGGAGCCTATATAAGAAAAAGACCCAAAAATCGGGACTGTCCCTATAAAATCGGGACATCTGGTCACCCTAGTTGTCGACCCCCCTTGTTATTGCTGCTTTCTCCGACCTTGTCTCTGATTTCTCCCAGCGGGAAGCATCCGGTATTCTTCCCTGAGTGGGAACCCTGCTTGTGTATTGGCATTTGCAGGCCTTGGGAGCACTGTCCGTACCGATGCTCCTGGGGGGCTGCCTCTGCTCGGAGTTCTGATCTCACTGGGTTCACTGGGGCCCCCTCCTCACTTCTACACCCGTCTCCCTCCCTGTACAGTTCAGAGCCAGCTGTTACAGCCCCTGCTGCTCTTTGTCCCCCCAGGGCTCAGCAGGGCTAGCTGGGCTGGGAGCCTCCCCAGGGCCAAATATTCCAGGTCACCTAGTCATGGTTCCAACTCCTCGCAATGGCAGACAGTCGTTTATAGCTGTAATTTCTCATCATGGGCCTGTTTGTGTCTAATGCCTTGGTCCGAAAACCCTCTTCCTCTCCTGGACTGGAGATCTGTGATCTCAGCCTGGCCCTGCGCCACTTCTGCGGGGATTTCTGTCCCAGCCTTTGTTGGATGCAGAGATACCTTTGTATTAGTGACATCCCTGTGTGACTGTGCTGGTGTGAGCTGAGTGCTCTTCAGTGTCAAGCTGCCTTTCCTCCAGCTCCTGGCTGACAAAACCCCAGACCACAGTCATTTTCTGTGCCAGGAGCCTGGTTCTCTCTGGCTAAGGTGAAGTCCGTCCCTCCCATACAAGCTCTCCCTACCCCACAGCACCCCCAGTACCTCATGCATTTAAACACCCCCTCGTTAAACACAATGACCTGCTGCCGCAGACATCTGGGTGCTGCTTGTGCACCCTGGGGTGTCGCTCCAAAGGAAGCACGCTCACACCCCAATTCCTTTATTGGTTTGGTAGAAATCACAGCAGCAGCAGCAGCAAACACGGGAGGAGGATCTCTGGGAGAAACATTGGTTGGAGCCCAGTGGTTTGGAGAGCAGCCACCCTGCTGGGTCCAGCTCCAGGTCTCAAAGGAAAGACCAGACCAGCCTCCTCTCCCCCCCACCTCCCGCCACATGTGCTCTCAGGGCCCCAGAATGGAGCTGGGCTGGAGTAGCCCCACTGAGTTCCCAGGGGATGGCCAGACGCCAGGGGTGGGGCTGGGGAGGCATCCCTGAGCTGAACAGGTGACACAGGGCTGGGAGCACTGAGGTCTGGGAGGCGCCATCCTGTCTACGTGAGCTGCTGAGTGGGAGGATGGGAGCAGAGAAGGGAAATACAGGCCCAAGTCATCCCTGTGCTGCTGCAGAGCCTGGCGCAGGTACAGATGGTGGCGGCTTGGGCCTGCCCTACTCTGAGCTGCTGGGGCCAGTCCATCCCCCTCAGGGGATATCCAGCTGCCTAGAGCCCCACTACGTCCTGCAGCAGCCAAGGAATAGCCAGGGGTAGGAATGCTGATGCCTACTCCCTGCTCTGCCCTTGTCATCCCCAGCCCCCCGAGAGGCCCTGAAACACCCCTGCACTGGGGCCCCTTCTTACACAGCCAGCTCTGTATCTCTGGCCAGGGCATCCCCAGGGGGCTGGGTGGCTGCCCAGAGAGCCTTTGGTCAGGCAAAGTAGGGGCATTTTCCCCCGAGCAGAGGGCTCTGTGTGCCAGGTGGGTGGGTCAGGGCAGTTCTCTCTCCCCCCAGCAGAGGGCTCTGTGTGCCAGGTGGGTGGGTCGGGGCAGTTCTCTCCCCCGAGCAGAGGGCTCTGTGTGCCAGGTGGGTGGGTCGGGGCAGTTCTCTCTCCCCCGAGCAGAGGGCTCTGTGTGCCAGGTGGGTGGGTCAGGGCAGTTCTCTCTCCCGGGCAGAGGGCTCTGTGTGCCAGGTGGGTGGGTCGGGGCAGTTCTCGCCCCCGAGCAGAGGGCTCTGTGTGCCAGGTGGGTGGGTCAGGGCTGTTCTCTCCCCTGAGTAGAGGGCTCTGTGTGCCAGGTGGGTGGGTCAGGGCTGTTCTGTCCCCCGAGCAGAGGGCTCTGTGTGCCAGGTGAGGGGGTTGGGGCAGTTCTCTCTCCCCCGCGCAGAGGGCTCTGTGTGCCATGTGGGTGGGTCGGGGCAGTTCTCTCTCCCAAGCAGAGGGCTCCATGTACCAGGAGCAGGATGAAAAGATGCTGAAGGATACATTCACACCAAGAGCACTGGAGACAAATTTGTAACTATGCCCCCAACCCACTGCCAGGCTCCTGTGGGTGCTGAATGCCCCTGAGCATGCAGTGGAGGGGCAGGGGCACGGCCTCTCCCCAGCCCTGCTGGCAGGCGCGGGGCGGCTGCGGGCCCCGTTCAGGCCTCATCATCGCTGATGTGCGTCCTGTCCTCAGCCAGGCCACTCTCATCAATGTTCTCCAGGGAGTCGGCGTGCTGCAGGGACAGCTCGGCCAGGCTGATGCTGGGCAACGTGTTCTGCTCTGGGTACACCCAGGGCTTAAAGCCAGGCTCGTGCTTCTGCTTCCACTCCAGGTACTTCAGCCCTGCCTTGTAGATCTTCTTCATGGCCTGGAGGGGCAGAGCAGCCCCAGCCTGTCACCAAGCCCCATCGCCCATCTGCCCATCCCCCCGGGACCCAGGGCTGGAGCCTGCCCTGCAGTCTGTTCCCATTGGCCGGAGCTTGCCAGGCCTGGGCAATGCCCTTGGGTGCTTTTCTCCTGAGCCCCTCTCCAGGCTCCCCTGGCATGCTGAGGGTCCCCTAAAGCGGGCTCTGGGGTGGGGGGCAGAGGTGGGAGTGGGAGCCCTCCCCTGCCTGTGGTCTCACAGCCATGCTCATGTGCAGGGTATTGACTTGGCTCCAGCCCCACGCACAAGAGGCGGGATAGGAGCCCCGGGCTGCGTTTGCCGTGGAAGCCCCATCCCCGCTCTCATGCTGCTGGCCAGACTGGCATTGTAGCCACTAGGATTAGAGACCCAGCCCCATCCCAGAGCAGGGGAACACCTCTCTCTGCCCCCACCGCACACCCAGCTGGGAAGGAGAAGGGCCAACACACTGGAGGGCGAGGAGAGGAGACCCTGAGTGCCTCAGGGGAGAGGGGAAACCTCCCTGCAGCAGACAAGGATAGAGGGATGCCCCTCCCAGCATCACCCATGGGGCACAGCACTCCCCACCCCCTTCCCAGAAACCAGGAGGGAGGGGCTGGGAGGGCTGGTGCCATGGCACCCCAAGGCTGGGTGTGGGGTGACCTGGGGCTGCCCGAGCAGGGGAAATGTTCTGCCTTGAGTTCCTGCTGTTGGTGTGTCAGGCTGGCTCAGCCCCATGCTCCGAGCATGTCCTGACATGTAGTGCACACAACACCACAGTCTCTGAACTTCCTCCCTGTGCCCACCCCACCTGGGCTGCTGCGGCCACTTAGAGACAACTCAGCTCCATAGGGAGGAGCAAGTCCTGGAGCAGGCCTGAGCGAATCAAAGCTCTGGATGCTCTTAGCTGCAACAAGAGGCCAGTGAGCTCGCACCAGTGGGGTGGGGCGGGGGCGTGTGCATGGGATTGAGTCACAGATGTGCTGTGCCCACAGTGCTGGGAGCTGCGTGAACTAGGGTGACCAGATGTCCTGATTTTATAGGGACAGTCCTGATTTTTGGGTCTTT
Organism: Terrapene triunguis; assembly: GCF_002925995.2. Lineage (NCBI taxonomy): Eukaryota > Metazoa > Chordata > Testudines > Emydidae > Terrapene > Terrapene triunguis. The sequence goes on along the minus strand of NW_020665189.1, from coordinate 2,210,663 downwards.
TTCTTATATAGGTTCCTATTACCCCCCACCCCCATCCCGATTTTTCACATTTGCTGTCTGGTCACCCTAGCGTGAACTCACAGCCATACTTAGATGGTCCACGGCCCAGGCCTAGGCAGCTGCTCACCACTGACCATGTGTCGCATAGAATGCACCTTGACAGGCACCACAGGGCAGTGGCTTGGACACTCTGAGGTCTAATTGATCTTCGAGGCTGCAGCAGTGTTGTTGCGTTATATGCATGGGGTGACTGGATCCACCAGGACGGGGAGGGATTTCCCAGAGCGATTCCCCGTTTTCTGCTGCGCTGGTGGGATCTGGTGGACACACCCATGCCATTGGTATACCATGGCTGCAAAGGGTTGGCCTAGCTTAACCTTGTCTCTTCTTGCTTTGCCCAGCTGTATTTCCCTGTAACTGCCCTGCTCCTCCCTGGGCCCGCAGGCACCTGTGTATAAGGAGACTGTGGTCCCCTTAGTAAAACTCAGTGGGGTTTTTTTGGTTGGCTAGCTCCCAGTACTAAAAGTAAAGGGAAGGGTCCATAGGAAATCAGGACCAGGAGGGTCCTGTCCTCCGGGTGATCGGGAGCTGCCCGGGTCACAGAGTGGGGCCAAGCTAAGGAGAGAGCAGGGGCCCAAGATGAGCAGGGGAGCAGAGCTGTGCCAGCCAGAGGGCCTAGAAAAGCAGCCCAGGAAGCAGGTCAGTGCTGGGAGCAGAGCCACAGAAGCAGCCCAGAGAGCAGACCTGTGCTAGGAGGAGAACTGCAGCAACCAGAGCCAGAGGGGCCAGAGAAGCAGCCCAGGGAGCTGGAGGCAGAGCAGCAACAGTGCTGAGGCAGAGTGGAGCTGGAGCTGGAGTAGTCTGGAGCCAGGTGCGGTGAGCAGGTGGGGAGGGCAAGGGGGGACCCTGGGCAGTGGGCCCAGCACAGGGAGATGTCCCCAGCCAAGAGGCCCTGCAGGCCGGACTTGGAGGAGGATCGTAACCCCAACGGGGTGGGGGTGATGCTAGAAAGAAGGGTCCTGCCACCTAGAGCCTGAGGGCGTGTCTGACCCGCAGCATCTCTGCAGCACAGCCAGGGCCTGAGCAGGAGGCCTGGGATGTGTGAGGAGCAGACTGTGAGCTGCCCTGACATTCCAGCCATGGCTGGTTGTGTTATTGCTGCTTGCTATGTGCTCCACAATATCTGTGAGAGTAAGGGGGAGACGTTTATGGCGGAGTTGAGGCAAATCGCCTGGCCACTGCTTATGCGCAGCCAGACACCAGGGCAGTTAGAAGAGCACAGCAGGGCGCACTGCGCATCAGAGAAGCTAAGTAGAGTACTGACTCGAGCGGAGAGGCAAAACCATTCACTGGGCCCTGCGGGGCAGATTGGAAATGTTAAAGTGGGCAGAAAACAGAAGACAGTTATTCCTCCTCGGAGAGGGAAGATCCTTGATGAACACTGCTGGGTACCAGGAAATACCAATAGATATCAAGCTCTTGTAGAGCCTACATCTGGGGCAAGCCTACCTAATGGGCTCCAGCCAGCCAATGTACTGACTAATACCATCAAAGGAAGAGTACCAGTGAGTCTTCTAAACTCAAGTTTGAAGGCTGTCGAGTTGCAGCCTCAAAACAGAACTGCAGAGGTACACTGGCCTGAGGGAGTGGTTCCTCAGGTGAAGGTAACATTTGTAGAGAATGGAAATGAGCTGCGGGTGACAAGGAGGGAGAAGGGAGGACAAGTTGCCTTTCTTTGGGAAAGATGTGGTGAGAGATTGCCAGTTCCAGTTCAAGTGGCACGCCAAGGGCTGATTCCTGCACAGGTGGCTAACTTAGGGGAGTTGCCAGAGAAGCATCAAGAAGTCTTTTCTAAGGATGAGGTGACTAATTTTGATGACTGGGTCAAAGGTGTCCATGACAGGCCAAAGACAGCCAGTGAAGTTGCTCTCAGTACAACTAAAGACACAGCCCAAAGTAGGAAAAGGACTTATGATCGCAAGTCCCGTGGGGCTCTCATCAGACCTGGTGACTGTGTACCAGTTCATAGCCATAGATGCAAGAGGCGTAATAAAATACAGGACAAGTGGGAGTCAAATCCCTGTACTGTGGTCACCCACAACAATCCTGAACTGCCGGTTTACACTATCCAGCCTGAACGAGGAGGTCCTGAGAGAGTGGTATATAGGGACCAGCTAAACGTTGGACTTTTAGTCTGACCAGGGCTCGTAGGAGGCATAGAGCAGCATGTCCCGACTCCCGAGGAGACTGAAACCAATTGGGCAAACCCAAACCCTGACGAAAATGGTCAGATCCCTCAAATTGACCTGGTGTTACCCGGGGACAGGGGAATAGAAAAATGGGTAATGAACCATCAGTCTTAAGAAGATCCCAGAGAACTACTAAAGCTGTACTGCCTGTTAAACTTGGAGATGATTGTTATTGGTTCTATATAGTGTTTCAAATAATATTGTCATGTATAGTATGAAGAAGTAGATGTAGAATGTTAAATATGTCAACTGTTCTTTTGATAATTATTAATGGGTTTTTTATATGACATGAGTGGGTATATGTTGTTAATATGGGACCAGGATATACTGGTGTGAATATTGTGCCTGTGGCAATATTTTAGCAGGGGGGAATGTAAGGGGACTGTTGTCCCCTCACTAAAACTCAATGAGGGTTTTTTGGTGGGCTAGCTCCCAGTGCCAAAAGGAAGGGGAAGGGTCAATGGGAAATCAGGACCCTGAGACTGACAGTCCCCAGGGGCCATGGGGAGAGGCCAATTCTCCAGGTCAGCCTGATTGACAGGTCAGGCAGGCTAATCAGGGAGTCAGGAGGCCAGTGTGGGTCCCGTCCTCCGGGAGAGCTGGAATTGCCTGGGTAAGACAGAGTGGGGCCGAGCTAAGGAGAGAGCAGGGGCCGGAGCTGAGCTGGGGAGCAGAGCTGTGCTAGCCAGAGAAGCAAAAAAGCAACCCAGAGAGCAGGTCAGTGCTGGGAGCAGAGCTGCAGCAACCAGAGCCAGAGAGGCCAGAGAAGCAGCCCAGGGAGCTGGAGGCAGAGCAGCCGCAGTGCTGAGGCAGAGTGGAGCTGGAGCAGTCCGGAGTCGGGTGCGGTGAGCAGCTAGGGAAAGCGAGGCGGGACCCAGGTTAGGGTGACCAGATGTCCCGATTTTATAGGGACAGTCCTGATTTTAGGGTCTTTTTTTTAATATAAGCTCTTATTACCCCCCACCCCCTATGCTGATTTTTCACACTTGCTGTCTGGTCACCCTACCCTGGGTAGCGGGCCCAGCGCAGGGAGACGCCCCCAGCCAAGAGGCCCTACAGGCCAGACTTGGAGGGGGATCGTAACCCTGACGGGGCGGGGGCAATGCTGGGAAGAAGGGTCCTGCCACCTAGAGCCTGAGGGCGTGTGGCCACCGCCAGAGCAAGTGTCCGACCTGCAGCATCCCTGCAGCACAGCCAGGGCCTGAGCAGGAGGCCTGGGACTTGTGAGGAGCAGACTGTGAGCTGCCCTGACATTCCAGCCATGGTTGGTTGTGTGTCCCCGTGCCACAGAGTGGGGGTGACATGTTTTCCTTTAACCGTTCCCATTTTTTCCTTATCTTTTAAATCGGTTGCTGCTTAATAAATTGTTTTTGCTTTGAACTGCATGTAATGATCAGTGGGTCAGGGAAGCATCCAGTGCAGAGAGTGCACCCCAGAGTGGGGACACCCTAGCCCCTGCCCTAAGTGACCACGACAAGGTTGGGGGTCGAGCAGCCCAGGAATCCTGGGCCCTGCCTTGTTGGGGTTACGAGGACTCTGCCAGACAGGAGAGTGGAAGGGGCGTCCTTGAGGGCAGGGAGGCCTCTGGGTAAAGGAAATGGGAGCGAGGACTCAGATCCTTCCGCTAGCCCATTTCACCAGGGTAGTGTATAAGCCAGGAAAGTTCCTCACAATAACGGGACCATTCCCGCATCTGGTGTCTATTTGCTTATGGGACACTGATATGAACCTGGTGTGAGTTCTAGACAATGACCTGGGCCAGGTCTATACTGTGAAGTTTTGCTGGCTTAGCTCTGTTGGCTAGTATAGCTCTGCTGGCAAAACTCCCTGTGTAAACATAGGCGCCGACTCCGTGGGTGCTCTGGGGCTGGAGCACCCACGGGGCAAAATTAGTGGGTGCAGCCAAGCTCCCCGCCCCACCCCACCTCACCTCCTCCTCCGTCTCCTCCCCTGAGCGCACCCTGTCCCCACTCCTCCTCCTACCTCCCAGTGCTTGCCGCCACCAAACAGCTGTAGCAAGCTCTGGGAGAGAGGGGGAGGAGCGGGAACATGGCGCGCTCAGGAGAGGAGGCGGGGAAGAGGCGGGGCCAGGGCGGGGATTTGGGGAAGGGGTTGGAATGGGGGCGGGTCGAGCACCCACCGGCGCCAGTAGAAGTCGGCGCCTATGTGTGTAAATGCAGCTTATATCAGCAAAAGAGTCATAAGAGCGACCATACTGGGTCAGAGCAATGGTCTAGCTAGCCCAGTGTCCTGTCTTCTGACAGTGGCCAATGCCAGGTGCTTCAGAGGGAATGAACAGAACAGACAATCAAGTGATCCATCCCCTGTCTTCCACTCCCAGCTTCTGGCAGTCAGAGGCTAGGGACACCCAGAGCATGGCATCCCTGCCCATCTGGCTACTAGCCATTTGGGCCTATCCTCCATGAACTTACCTAATTCTTTTTTTAACCCAGTTATACTTTTGGTCTTCACAACTTCCCCTGGCAATGAGTTCCACAGGTTAACTGCGTTGTGTGAAGAAATGGAGCTATCCTATCTCCTAGAACTGGAAGGGACCTTGAAAGGTCATCATGTCCAGCCCCCTGCCTTCACTAGCAGGACCAAGTACTGATTTTGCCCCAGATCCCTAAGTGGCCTCCTCAAGGATTGCACTCACAACCCTGGGTGTAGCAGGCCAATGCTCAAACCACTGAGCTATCCCTCCCCCCCAAGTACTACCTTCTGTTTGTTTTAAACCTGCTGCCTATTAATTTCAGTGGGTGATCCCTGGTTTGTGTGCTATGTGAAGAGGTGAATAGCACTTCCCTAGTCACTGTCTCCACACCAGTCATGATTTTATTGCCCTCTATCATAGTCTCGCTCAGTCGTCTCTTTTCCAGTCTTTGTAATCTCCTTTGCTGGGATAGCTCATGCCCCTCAGGGTGTGACTATGCCGGCAGAACAGCACCTTTCACCAGTCACGCTGCACCCAACGGGGCACTCCCCACGGCTGCACTAGCCAAGCTGGTGCTGAGAAGACAAAAGGCCTTTTTGCCATTGCAAGCTGTTGTCACTCGGGGCCCGCGGCTGGTGTAGCTGTCCCGGCAAACTCTTTCTAGTGTAGCCAAGGCCTGGGTGAGCAGCCTTGGGGCACGGCCAGGCCAGGTCGGAGGCTGCTCCATTCACCAGGCCTTACTCTGATAACAGCCTCCAGGCGTAGCTGTCACTCTGCTAAAGGGGAGTGGTGCTGCTAGCTGGATGAACCCGCTGGCGCCTGCTGCTCCTGCCAGCATGCAGTAACACAGCCGCCTCCGCACCCAGCTTACCTTTGGCGCCACAAACTGCGACATTTTGTTCACCACCCACTTTGGTAACGAACCTAGAACAAACCCGAGTTACTCAGACAGCAAGCGAGGCAGCCCCAGCGCTCCTCCGGGGCTGTCTGTCCCTCTCCGTCCTTGTGTCTGGCAGTCTAACGGCGTAAATACCAGAAAGGCAGCTTGGCAGCAGGTAGTGTACACTCTGTGGGGCCCAGTCCCTCCCTGGCGCCGATGCCTCCTCACGAGGGCTCTAAGCTCCTGTCCGCACTTAGTTTCTTGTTAAGTCTCCTGTGACAGCAGGGCTGGAGCATTAGTGTAGACAAGGCCAGTGCTCCCCGGGGCTCCTAGGCCGGCCTGCCGCACAGTGGTCTGGCTTGGTCTCTTCCCCCACCCCAGAAAGTCAGTAATGCTGCAGACACCACCAGGAAACCAGCTTATGCATAAAACCGATGGGCAGATTTCCCAGGTGCCACCCCATGGAAACCGCCTGGCCCCTGCCTGGATCCCAACAGCAGCCTCCAGAGCTTGGGGGGCAGGGTTGTGGGGCTGGCAGTACCCTGGGGATGGGCTCAGAGCTCGGGGGGGGGGCAGGGCTGTGGGGCTGGCAGTGCCCTGGGGATGGGCTCGGGGCAGGGCTGTGGGGCTTGGCAGTGCCCTGGAGATGGGCTTGGAGCTCGGGGGGCCGGGCTGTAGAGCTGGCAGTGCCCTGGGGATGGGTTCAGAGCTCGAGGGGCAGGGCTGTGTGGCTGGCAGTGCTCCAGAGATGAGCTCAGACCTTGTGGGGGGGCAGGGCTGTGGGGCTGGCAGTACCCTGGAGGTGGGCTCCGGGGCAGGGCCGGGGCTAGTTCTGATGAGACGGCAGGGAAGAGAAAGCTGCAGCACATAGAATCATAGAAGGTTAGGGTTGGAAGAGACCTCAAGAGGTCATCTAGTCCAACCCCCTGCTCAAAGCAGGACCAACACCAACTAAATCATCCCAGCCAGGGCTTTGTCAAGCCAGCCTTAAAAACCTCTAAGGATGGAGATTCCACCACCTCTCTAGGTAACCCATCCCAGTGCTTCACCACCCTCCTAGTGAAATAGTGTTTCCTAATATCCAACCTAGACCTTTCCCACTGCAACTTGAGACCATTGCTCCTTGTTCTGTCATCTGTCACCACTGAGAACAGCTGAGTTCCATCCTCTTTGGAACCTCCCTTCAGGTAGTTGAAGGCTGCTATCAAATCCCTCCTCACTCTTCTCTTCTGCAGACTAAACCCCAGTTTTCTCAGCCTCTCCGTGTAAGTCATATGCCCCAGCCCCCTGATCCTTTTTCTTGCCCTCTGCTGGACTCGCTCCAGTTTGTCCACATCCCTTTTGTAGTGGGGGGACCAAAACTAGACACAATACATAACCAGCTTGCGAGCCGGGTGAAGCCGAGCACAGGGCACAACAGCTGGCAAACACTAACCAATGGGCCAGGCCACCCAAGGTGGGCACAGGAGTGCAGCAGTGTCCCCAAGGGAGCCCAGTGGAGAAAGGGGATGGGGCGGCAGGGGGAGTGGGCAGCAAGCCCCACCAGCCCGTGGGCACTGGACAGACAGGTGGAGCTGGGTGTGTCCATCTGTCTGGCTCTCACATAGTCTTCTGCTGTCCTACTGATGTCCCCTGAGCTGCCCTGCCCCAGATGGGACGGGAAGGGAAGCAAAGGGCTGGCTGCTCCCTTGGGGACAGTCCATGTTCTTTCCCCCTGTTCATCACCAGCTTTGTGTTTGGGGGGTGCTGGGAAATTGGCCCCATCCCTTTGGGGGGTGTCTCCCCCCCAGGTACAGCATGTCAAGCAATACTTCCCCCTGCACGGGGCTGCCTCTGCCCCCCAAGCCGCCTCTGCCCCGCCAGGAGGAGCTGCAGCATTCCCCTTGGCTCATGTGTCATGCTGGGCGCTCACCTCGGGGGTCCACCTGGGTGAGGTAGTAGAGGGTGCAGCCGTGGGGGCCGTTGGCCTTGACCAGGTAGCCCGTCTGCAGGGACACGGCCCTCACAAAGTCCTTCCGTGGTGGGTACTTCTGTAGAGACACCACACACAGATCAGTGCCTGCTGTGCACCGGCTCACCGGGCAGCCACGCCACACAGGAGCTGTGCTCCAGCCCGCTCTGCCACAAGTTGTGCCCCCTGCGGCTGGGAGGCCAGGTCCGGCACCAAGGCTTGGCCTGGCTGGGCCTTTCCCACCAGCATTGCCCTGACCCCCACCCCTGAGCCAAAAGGCCAGTGCCTGATGCCAGGCTGGGGAGCTTGGTAGAGGCCTGGCACCCCTGCGTGGTGCCAGGCAGCAGGAGCAGAGCTGAGGTCAGCGGGGTAGGGGCTCACTGGGTGCTTGACGCTGTAGTTGATGATCATGTAGTCGTTGCCCAGGGGCAGCCAGGAGCGCAGGGTGACAAAGTCCCTGTTCTTCAGGGGGCTCGGGCACTTCCCTGCAAGGGAGAGAGTCTGTTATCCCCCAGGCACCTGCAGGCACGTCCCCCGATTCCCTCCCACGGACACCCCGCCCTGGGTTCACTCGCTCAGCTAGGACCTTTTGCAGGGCCAGGTACGGTTCCCAATTTTCTAATCACACAAAACCGAATAACCCTGCCCCGCCCCTTCTCAGAGGCCACGCCCCTGACTCGCTCCATCCCCCCTCCCTCCATTGCTACTTTTCTCCACCCTCACTCATTTTCACCGGGCTGGGGTTGGGAAGAGGGAGGGGGTATGGGCTCTGGGCTGGGGGTGCAGGCTCTAGGCTGGGGCCGGGAATGAGGGGCTTGGGGTGCGGGAGGGGACTCTGGGCTGGGCCAGAGGGTTGGGGTGGGGGGGTGCAGACTTGGGGTGGGGCTGGGGATAAGGGGTTTGGGGAGCAGGAGGGGGCTCCGGGCTGGGGCAGGGGGTTGGGAGGGGGTGCAGGGTCCTAGCGGCACTTACCATGGCTCCGAGGAAGCGGCTGCCAGGTCCCTGTGGCCTCTAGACGCATGGGTGGCAGGCACGTCTGCGCGGTGCCTTCACACCCTCAGGCACCGCCCCCCGCAGCTCCCATTGGTCACGGTTCCCGGCCAATGGGAGCTGCGGAGCTGGCACTTGGGCGGGGGCAGCGCGTGGAGCCTCCCTGGCCGCGTATGAGCCACAGGGACCTGGTGTCTGCTTCCTGGAGCAGCGCGGAGCCAGGGCAGGCAGGGAGCCTGCCTTAGCCCCGCTACGCTGCTGACCGGACTTTCAACGGCCCGGTCACTGGTGCCGATCGGAGGCTCCAGGGTCCTTATTGTGGTCGAAAACCATATGCCTGGCAACACTAGGCCCTGCCTGACGTGAAGGGTGGCAGGTGAGGGGCCCAGGGGAGGGTAGGAGTGTTGCACTATCTCCCCAGCCCCCCGCTGCCCTCACTCACAGGCATAGTATCCCACATCAGCGTTGGCTGTCAGGCGCCCAATGTCATAGGTCTCAATGACGTTGGAGTCCCATTTCTTGCGATAGTGGGTGTCATGCAGCACGTCATAGAGTGTCGCAGCCGGCACGTCCTTGCAGGCGATGCGCAGCTGCAAGGGGAGGATGGAGAGAGGGCTTGCAGTCAGTGAGGCTCTGACAGGAGCCCAGCATGCCCACACGGGCCTGGGGGCGTGGGCAGGGCGTGCCAGGGCCAAGTGTGAGAGAGGGGCACATGTGTGTGACAGCAGCCGTCTGCCCATGCATGTCAGGTACATCGGCACAAAGGAGTAGTGTGGCTCATCGCGGTTAGTGTGTGGATATGTATGGGGGGTGGCCCAGCAGAGTGCGTGCTAGGATAACAGCAACCTAGGGCTGGAAGAGCCCTCCAGAGGGCATCTAGTCCAGCACCCGGCACTGAGGCAGGACTAACTATACATATAAAATGATGGGGTCTAAATTAGCTGTTACCACTCAAAAAAGAGATCTTGGAGTCATTGTGGATAGTTCTCTGAAAACATCCACTCAACGTGCAGCGGCAGTCAAAAAAGCGAACAGAATGTTGGGAATCATCAAGAAAGGGATAGATAATAAGAGAAAATATCATATTGCCTCTATATAAATCCATGGTATGCCCACACCTTGAATACTGCGTGCAGATGTGGTCACCCCATCTCGAAAAAGATATATTAGAATTGGAAAAGGTTCAAAAAATGGCAGCAAAAATGATTAGGGGTATGGAACGGCTTCTGTATGAGGAGAGATTAATAAGACTGGGACTTTTCAGCTTGGAAAAGAGACAACTACGGGGGGATATGATAGAGGTCTATAAAATCATGACTGTTGTGCAGAAAGTAAATAATTATTTACTCATAAAACAAGAACTAGGGGTCACCAAATGAAATTAATAGGCAGCAGGTTTAAAACAAACAAAAGGAAGTATTTCTACATACAACGCACAGTCAACCTGTGGAACTTCTTGCCAGAGGATGTTGTGAAGGCCAAGAATATAGCAGGGTTCAAAAAAGAACTAGATACGTTCATGGAGGATAGGTCCATCAATGGCTATTAGCCAGGATGGGCAGGGGTGGTGTCCCTAGCCTCTGTTTGCCAGAAGCTGGGAATTGGTGACAGGGAATGAATGACTTGATGATTACCTGTTCTGTTCTTTCCCTCTGGGGCACCTGGCATTGGCCACTGTGAGAAGACAGGATACTGGGCTAGATGGACCTTTGGTCTGACCCAGTATGTCTGTTCTTATGACCATCCCTGATGAGTGTTTGTCTAACCTGCTCTTTAAAATCTCCATTGGCAGAGTCCACAACCTCCCTGGGCAATTTATTCCAGTGCTTAACTACCCTGACTGGTAGAGAATGTTTCCTAATGTCCAACCTGAACCACACAGGCTGCAATGGAAGCCGATTGCTTCTTGTCCTGTTCTGGGGCTAAGGAGAACAACCGTTCGCCCCTCCTCTAGGTAATGGATTTCTAAAGCAGGGTTTTCAAACATCCGACTTTCCAGGACGGCCGAGGGGACCCTCCCAGTAGCCACGCTGCCATTAACACTTCCCTGAGTCTGAGTGCCCGCCTGCCCAGCTCTGCCTCAGCTCCCAAACCCACTCTTCAGTCACACAGAGCCAGGCCCGGGTGGATTCCGCTGGGTGTGCAACCGGCTGGCAGTGCAGTGGGCTTATGGGAGCCTGAGAGCGGGGGGGGGGGGAGGGGTGTCTGGGGAATTAATGTGTGACACCCAGGGATGCTGGCTTTGTTCCCTTGCCCCAGTCACATGACCTGGGCCAGGGATCCCAAGGGGCTGCCTCTGGCACCTGGCAGAGGCTGGAATTAAATGCATATTAAAAATGCCAAGCCAAGCCAAATGCCACAACTGAGCCCAGCCCCAGCTGCAGAGGGCACTCAGGGAATCATAGAATCATAGAATATCAGGGTTGGAAGCAACCTCAGGAGGTCATCTAGTCCAACCCCCTGCTCAAAGCAGGACCAATCCCAACTAAATAATTCCAGCCAAGGCTTTGTCAAGCCTGATCTTAAAAACTTTTAAGGAAGGAGATTCCACCACCTCCCTAGGTAACCCATTCCAGTGCTTCACCACCCTCCAAAATTCATTCATATGTAACCCTTCTGCCTGTCTGAGTTGGCAGCAACAAGGGCCGGGTTCTGTATCTAGGGGTTCCGTTTCAATAACACAATGCAAAGCCAGCTCGATCCCCCACCCAGTGACCTGGGACAATTACATACCACCCCCCGGGTGCCTCTAAGAGGCAATACTTCCCATCTTGCAAGCACGGAGTCTGAGTGTAGGAAAATCCTTTTAATAAAGGAGGGAAACAATGCAGTATTACATTGGGGAAACACCACAAACAGGATTCATAACACAAACCATGAGCAAAAGACCCATCCCCAAGTAAGTTTGGCAGTGTCCTTTTCCACTCAGGGTCTTAAGTCCAGCAATCCAAAAAATCACCCAAAAGTCTCTGTCCCTGGTCAGTGCAGCCCCAGCGTTCAAAAGTTTATCTGCAAAGTTTTACCTTCCAGCCTGGGTGGAAACGGGGGGGGGGGGGCACCGAGGTGTTAAGGGGCACCTTACGTGGTCCGAGACCGACTGCCCCACCTCTCCATGGGGTTGTGCTGCAGCCTTCACCGTGAGCCACTCCGCTAGCTACTCCACTCCACCAGCCACTCCACTCCACCAGCCATTCTGTGAGCCGGCTCCAGCTGTCCCACAAACATACTCCACTCCACCAGCTGCTCAGCAATATATCTTCAGCCCTCTCCCACAAGCACTCAGCAATTTTAGCTTTTAGTAGTAGGGGAGCCTCAGTGCTGGTGCACTATTGGCCCAAAATGAATTCAGCTCAACAGCCTGTAACTACATTCTTAATGGAATCAAAATTAGCTCTGATATTCCACAGTAGAGACAATGCAAATGGCATTTCATACCCACAAACAATGCCCATACTATCAGATACACATCCCTACCCCCAGCCTCTCTTAATTCACTGGGTTTTAGAACCCATGTCCCTTGTCTAGCGAGTGCTACTTAGTTGATGGCGAGTCCCTCTGTCATAAAACAGTTCCACTGTCCTTGATTCACATAATCAGGGTACCTACACTTTATTCTTCCTGCCCCAATAACAGAGAAACTGGGGATCCCACAGCAGCCAAAGTGACCACTTGGGCTGCTGTGGACTCATGCTAGGCTGGGTAGGTGTGCCTATGCAAATAAGATCAGCCCCTGAAGTTCTTTTGCACAACTCTCCACAATTCACCACCAGATGTCAGGGTAGAGCTCATCCTGACTCTGCTTACACATATATAACTGTAAGCATCTTTGCCTCAGTCACCAGCAGAGTTTGAACTCAGATTTTCTGGATGCAGTGCAAACCTCTACCACTTGAGCTAACAGAGGAACTGTTTTGAGCTTTGGTCTCTCCTTGGACATCTGACCATTCCATCTGGGCTCTGAGCAGTGCCCCTCATCGAGGTCTCTGGCAGGAACGACCATCCCTGCCCTCTGTGGGTCTGATCATGTGGCTCCCACTTGTGCTGGGATCAGGTCCTGCTGCTGCGGCCTGGTCAGCGGCCGCTCTGGGTCTTCCAGGGCTGGCGCTTCCACTAGGCGACCCTAGGCAGTCGCCTAGGGCGGCAGGATTTGGGGGGTGGTATTTTGCCGCCTGCGGCAGAAATTCGGCGGCGGGAGGTCCTTCCACTCCGGATCTTCGGCAGAAATTCGGCGGCGGGTCCTTCACTCGCTCCGGGACCCGCCGCCAAAGTGCCTCGAAGACGCGGAGCGGAAGGACCCCCGCCGCCGAAGACCCCAGGCCCCCTGAATGCTCAGAGGAGGAGTGCTGCTTCTCCCAGAGCCTGTGTTTGCTGTTTCTGGTGCGTCTCACTGTCAGCGGCAGGGTGGGCAGGATGGAGGGAGGTGATTGGCAGGAAGTTCATGGGATCCCAGTCCTGCTGAGGCTCTGCTGCCTGCCTGGAGGTTGTGGCTTTCTGCTCTGTTCTCTGGGCTGGGGCTCTCTGTTCCCCTCCAGGGGCTGATGCACAGAGCACTCCACTGGGTAGGAGCTCATAGTGGGTCTGGTAGCTCAGACAGGCGAGGCTCATGTGCCAGGCTCAGAGGGGGTGGGTCCATTCCCACTGCTGCTGGCAGGGCAGGAAGCCAGCTGGTGGCTCCAGCTCCTGACCTAGCTGCATGGGGGGCTTTTTGGGAGAGTCCTGGAGCCATCCCACCCACCCTCACTGCAGGGGGACAGGCCCCTGAGGCCCTGCAGGGGCTGGGGTATTTGGGAGACTGGCTACTCTCTGCCCCAGGAAGGTGTGGGCAACGAGCACTGGCCCAGCTCCCGGGAGGTAGAATCTATGCACATAGGCTGGCACTGGTGCTGGGATGGCACGGAACTCAGAGCACTTGCCTGGGCATGCCTTGTTTTGCCCAGTGGCTTGGCCTCTCACTCCCTGAGACAAGGGGCAGCTGCATGCTGGACAGGAGATCTCTGCCACCAGGTGAGGGTGTGAGAGGCGAGCACGTCCTGGGCCCTGGGGCTGTGAATGCTGCAGGCAGCCAATCTCCCCCCCCCCCCCCCAAACCCTCTCATCTGAAAACCGATCCGGCCAGCCCCGTGCATTGTCCCATCCAAATGACACTCCAGAGCAAGCAGGGTTGGGTTTCTCTCCCCGGCCCCTGGCTGGGTCCTGTGAGATCAGCGGTAACCAAAGCTATTAACTGGTAACCCAAGCTGCAGCGCGGTATCAAATCCTCAAGAGAGCGGGTGCATTATTGATGAGCCCACCCAGCCTGGGTGCCCCTCAATGCTGTGTGGCTGCAGCACCAGGTGGGCTGATGGAGACGTCTACGACCCCTCATTAGAGGCCCTGCATTTTTGATGAGGTGCTCAGCAGCTGCCAGGTAACTAGAGACAACCCTTTGCATAGGCTGCCATTGTCACCCCCCCCATTAATCTCCAACTGCCTGCCCAGCTCCCCTCAGCAGTCCCCCACAGGCACCTCGTGGCCCGGTTTGTTGCAGAACAGATGCCCCGTGACGGCGCTGGTGAAACATTATCGTCTCTTTCCTCTCCTCCTGTGGGCAGGCGTTGGGATGTCTGGCAGCCTGCTGACTGCCCCCATCGCACATCCACCTCCTAGGCCTGCAGCCTTTGGCCCCTGCCCTGATGGGCACTGCTGGGTGCACGGTGAAGCTGTACCTAGGACAGAGAGGCCCGGGCCCCCTCTTCTGCTGTACTGCCTGTGCAGGGCCAGTGAGGATACGCCCAAAGTGCACTTGGCCAACTGCGCAATGCTGAAGAGTATCTGAGCAACAGTGTGGTTGGGGTGGGCAGGTTCCAAGCCCCCAGCTCTGCAGCTTGACTCAGCTAACTGGAGGTGTTGAGAGGTGGGCTTAGCAGAGCTCAGCCAGAAAGACGCTTACAAGAACTCCATGCATTAAAGCATCCCTAGCTCACTGGGGTTAGAGTTTCACAGCTGGGAAATTGGGGCATACGTCTCTGCAGCTTCCTCCTGTGTCAGCTCCCCTTTCCCCGCCCACCAGGAACACCCCAGCTCCCAGCCAGTGGATCTCCATGGCTTTTCCAGCAGAGGCCAAAGTCCCCAACTCAGCCCCTCTGCAACCCAGCCCCCCTGCAAAACACCATCCTGCCCCACAGAAACAGGTCCCTCCCCAGCCCCCGGCGATCCAGGGACCCCCAGACTGTGCCACATAGATGGGAAACCCCACTTGGCCTGCACCCCCTTGTTCCCAAGCCATTCACAGGCTCCATTGCAACCCCCCGGCCTGGCGAGCACCAGGGTCCCACAGTCACACTGAAGCCCATGGCCAGAATCGGGGCGCTTTCGGCAGGGGCAGTGCCGTGAAACGTTTCTGAAGTTGGGCTGCTCCTCAAGCTCCCTACGAGCCCTGGGTAGCGGGGCTGGGGGCAGAGCTAAGGGTGTTGGATTGCAGACATGTGAAGTTTTAAGAGTGCCTGTGTTCTGTTGAACTGAATATGCCTCTGTAAACAGCCCAGTGAGCTGTGGGTGCAGCTCCCCCAGCGACTTCATCTCAGACATGCTTGCTCCACAGGCTTGTTCTGACTGCCAGCCTGAGCTCCGGGCAGCAGGTCGGGCTCCCTCCTCCTGTGCACCACCTGCCACAATGATTCTGCAGCCAAGCCAGGCCCTTGGTGACAACAGTGCAAGTTCTGCCTTCAAGGCGCGTGCACTGAGTGGCACTGATGGACCACGATGCACTGCCAGACTGATTGCAGAGTCTGCCCTCTCACTCCCTGTCTCCAGCCTTCTGGGGAGGATCTGAGTGAGGGTTCAGAACAGAACGTGAGTTCCAGACTGCCTCGCACCCTGGTCGTGGCTGCAAGTTGCTGAGTTACGATGGGCTGAGCATTCAGTGCAAGTTTTCTAAAGCAGTTGCAATAGTTATGCCATGTACCTGCTCCCATTGTTGTATTCTCTGAGCCCCACATCGATAGCCACCTTGGGGAGGCCGGGTAGCACCAACAGCCCCATTTAATGGGGGGAAACTGAGGCCCAGGCAGGCTGAGTGACTGGCCCAAGGTCACACAGGGAGACCGTGGCAGAGACCTGAACCCACGCCTTCCAAGGCCCCAGCTGATGCCTAAGCACTTGGCCATTCTGCCATCCACAGCACATGTGTGTGCATGCACCCACACACAGAATCACCCCCCCCACACACACACAGAGAATCACCCCCCCACACACACGCTTCCATGCACAGTTACACACCCGCCAGAGGACACACACTGCGTGGCCATTCGCCTAAAGAGACTCTCCACCTGCCCATGTTCACACAGCCTGTACACGTTCTGGATGGGGGCAAAGCTGTACATGGCCTAAGCCACCTCCAGCTCAGCTCCATGTGGCCCCAGCTCCATTTCAGTGGCAGAGGAACAATTTCCTCCCTCTGTGCTGCAGGGCTAGCCTCACAACGGGGAGTGTGTGTGGGGGGGGGGTCAGGTCAGGAGAGTGAGTGGGGGCGGGCACAGTGCACCTTGTCTAGCTCAGGAGGGGGAGCAGCTGTCCCACATCCCACAGACTGGGCAATCAGTGTATATAGAGGCAGCTCAAGAAGTCAATATTGAATCTCAATGAATCTCCCCAGCTAGCACTGGCCCATAATGCACTGGGCCAGACACCGTGGGAGCCCATGGCTGATGTATTGTTTTCTGCCCCTCTGACACCCTTCCTGATGGATGCACATCACACATGAGCAGTGCAGGAGAGCTAGCCCAGCAGGCAGGAGAGATGGTAAAAGCATTCATAGTTAGGAATGTCCCCTGTGGGGCAGGTACCCCCATGCAGAGATACTCAGGCCCCCGTGGGGCAGATACCCTGTACGGAGATACCCAGGCACCCTGTGGGGGGTATCCCCATGCGGCAATACCCACCCCACAGGGGCCTGGGTATCCCCGTGCGGGGATACCTAGGGCCCCTGTGGGGCAGGTAGCCCCTTGCTGTGATACCCAGGGCTCCTGTGGGGCAGGTACCCCTGTGTGGGGATACCCAGGACCTCTGTGGGGCAGGTACCCCGATGCGGGAATACCCAGGGCCCCTGTTTGGGGGATACCCCTGTGCGGTGATACCCAGGGCCCTGTGAGGCAGGTACCCGTGAGGTGGGTACCCCCATGCTGTGATACACAGGGCCCCTGTGGGGAGGTACCCCCGTGTTGTGAAACTCGGTGCAGGGTGGGGTGTGGAGGAATGAGTAACAAATGGAAGATGAAGAATTTGGTTTGCACCATTAATAGGCAAGTAGCAATTTTTAAATTCCCTTTCCCTTCCTACCCACTAGTATGTTACTGCTATCCCCCCCACTCCACCCATGGGACCTGTGCTGCCCACAGTGCCAGGTATAGAATCATAGAATCATAGAATATCAGGGTTGGAAGGGACCTCAGGAGGTCATCTAGTCCAACCCCCTGCTCAAAGCAGGACCAATTCCCAACTAAATCATCCCAGCCAGGGCTTTGTCAAGCCGGGCCTTAAAAACCTCCAAGGAAGGAGACTCCACCACCTCCCTAGGTAACGCATTCCAGTGCTTCACCACCCTCCTAGTAAAATAGTGTTTCCTAATATCCAACCTAGACCTCCCCCACTGCAACTTGAGACCATTGCTCCTCGTTCTGTCATCTGCCACCATTGAGAACAGCCGAGTTCCATCCTCTTTGGAACCCCCCTTCAGGTAGTTGAAGGCTGCTATCAAATCCCCACTCATTCTTCTCTTCTGGAGACTAAACAATCCCAGTTCCTTCAGCCTCTCCTCATAAGTCATGCGCTCCAGACCCCTAATCATTTTTGTTGCCCTCCGCTGGACTCTTTCCAATTTTTCCACATCCTTCTTGTAGTGTGGGGCCCAAAACTGGACACAGTACTCCAGATGAGGCCTCACCAATGTCGAATAAAGGGGAACGATCACGTCCCTCGATCTGCTGGCAATGCCCCTACTTATACAGCCCAAAATGCCGTTAGCCTTCTTGGCAACAAGAGCACACTGTTGACTCATATCCAGCTTCTCGTCCACTGTGACCCCTAGGTCCTTTTCTGCAGAACTGCTACCTAGCCATTCGGTCCCTAGTCTGTAGCTGTGCATGGGATTCTTCCGTCCTAAGTGCAGGACTCTACACTTGTCCTTGTTGAACCTCATCAGGTTTCTTTTGGCCCAATCCTCTAATTTGTCTAGGTCCCTCTGTATCCGATCCCTACCCTCTAGTGTATCTACCACGCCTCCTAGTTTAGTGTCATCTGCAAACTTGCTGAGAGTGCAGTCCACACCATCCTCCAGATCATTAATAAAGATATTAAACAAAACCGGCCCCAGGACCGACCCTTGGGGCACTCCGCTTGAAACCGGCTGCCAACTAGACATGGAGCCATTGATCACTACCCGTTGAGCCCGACGATCTAGCCAGCTTTCTATCCACCTTACAGTCCATTTATCCAGCCCATACTTCTTTAACTTGGCAGCAAGAATACTGTGGGAGACCGTATCAAAAGCTTTGCTAAAGTCAAGGAATAACACATCCACTGCTTTCCCCTCATCCACAGAGCCAGTTATCTCATCATAGAAGGCAATTAGGTTAGTCAGGCACGACTTCCCCTTGGTGAATCCATGCTGACTGTTCCTGATCACTTTCCTCTCCTCTAAGTGTTTCATAATTGATTCCTTGAGGACCTGCTCCATGATTTTTCCAGGGACTGAGGTGAGGCTGACTGGCCTGTAGTTCCCTGGATCCTCCTTCTTCCCTTTTTTAAAGATGGGCACTACATTAGCCTTTTTCCAGTCATCCGGGACCTCCCCTGATCGCCATGAGTTTTCAAAAATAATGGCTAATGGCTCTGCAATCTCATCCGCCAACTCCTTTAGCACCCTCGGATGCAGCGCATCTGGCCCCATGGACTTGTGCACGTCCAGTTTTTCTAAATAGTCCCGAACCACTTCTTTCTCCACAGAGGGCTGGTCACCTTCTCCCCATATTGTGCTGCCCAGTGCAGCAGTCTGGGAGCTGACCTTGTTTGTGAAGACAGAGGCAAAAAAATCATTGAGTACATTAGCTTTTTCCACATCCTCGGTCACTAGGTTGCCTCCCTCATTCAGTAAGGGGCCCACAGGTATATTGACCCTTCTGCTGCTCCTGGCCGTGTGCCCGTCTGTCCATGTCGGTCTCCCCAGGTGATGTCCTGGTGCCTTTGACAGTCCCTGTGTCACAGACATGGCATGGCAGCTGTGCCATGGGGCCAGCTCTGTTCTGGTGACCTCCCCAATGGCAGGGCCACTCTCCTCCTGCCCTGCGATCACTGGCTGGAGAAGATGCAGAACAGCTGCTCATCTACAGGACTCAATGCATTTTCTGTTATTACCCTGAATAGCCCCCGGGAGCGTCACCAGACTCCCCCTCGAGCCTTTGCTGACCACAAGGCAGGCTGCGAAATCCGTGCAGCCTCAACTGGAGCAGAGCAGTCCAAGGGACCCTCCCCCTGGGGATAAACATGCTTCTGGGAACACCCTGCCCCTGCTGGCTAGTTAACCCCCGGGGGCCTTCCCAGCTACTCTAAGGTGCTTGCGCTCCATACTAGTTCCCACGTCCAGGGCTTGCTGCGGTTGGGCTCAGGCCAGTCCCACAGGAGGGAAATGCCGCCAGTGGGGATCTGACTATGGCAGCCTGCTGTGGGCTCCAAGCATCCATGTGACTCTTGGAATGCTGGCAGCCCCGAGCATGCCATGGGTGGTGTGTATGCCCATGTGTGGCTAGTGCCTCAGCCAGCGCAGCACTAGAGCGCCCCCTGCTGCACTAGGGGCCAGCTCAGATTTAGAAGCACAGCATAGAACCCTGGACAGCACCTCACTCTCCTCTCGGAGCATGAGCCCTTCTCCCCTTCGTGTCTAGCGGAGCCTGCACGGGACCATGGCACTGACTGGGGATCATGGGCTGGGGGAGGGCGGTGGAGATCATGGGCTGCACTGTGTGGGCACCATCCATGAAAGTGCTTTGGTGTTCCAGCAGGACAGGCCTTGTATCTCAGCAGCTCAGTATCACTAATGCATAACTCACAGAGCCCTGCCATGCAAAAAAACCACACTTGCGATGACATGTTTTCTGAGCTCATGCAGTCCTCCTGCACTGATAGGGCACAGCTTAATGCATGGAGGCATTCAGTGGCAGAGGCCAGGAAAGAATTAAGTGAGCGCGAAGAGCGGAGGCAGGACGTGATGCTGAGGCTAATGGGGGAGCAAACGGACATGATAAAGCATCTGTTGGGGCTGCAGGAAAGCCCACAAGAGCACAGATCCCCGCTGCATCCACTGTATAACCGCCTCCCCTCCTCCCCATGTTCCATAGCCTCCTCACCCAGATGCCCAAAAAGGCGGGAGGGGGGAATTAATAAAGAAAGAATGCATGGTTTCAAAACAATGGTTACTTTATTTCGAAGAGGGGAGGGTGGTTGGCTTACAGGGAATTAAAATCAACAAAGGGGGCGGGTTTGCATCAAGGAGGAACATACACAACTGTCACACCGAAGCCTGGCCAGTCATGAAACTGGTTTTCAAAGCCTCTCTGATGCACAGCGCACCTTGCTGTGCTCTTCTAATTGTCCTGGTGTCTCGCTGCTCAAAATCGGACGCCAGGCGATTTGCCTCAACCTCCCACCCCGCCATAAATGTCTCCTCCTTACTCTCACAGATATTATGGAGCACACAGCAAGCAGCAATAACAATGGGAATGTTGGTTGCGCTGAGGTCTGACCAACAGTGCCAGCGAGCTTTTAAACGTCCAAAGGCACATTCTACCACCATTCTGCACTTGCGCAGCCTAAAGTTGAACTGCTCCTTACTACTGTCCAGGCTTCATGAACGGATCCCCTGAGTAGGAGAGCAGAGTTACAGCGGAAGCGGTAGATGACGACGGTTAGCAGTCCTACTGCACAGTCTGCTGCCAGCAGCATCCAGGAGGACCAGAATGGATCCCCTGAGCTCGTCGCTAGGGAGCAGGAGAGCAGAGTTGCAGGAGAGCAGAGTTGCAGCGGAAGCGGTGGAGCCGTCAGGGCCACCCAGGGGGGGGGGGGGCAAGTGGGGCAATTTGCCCCAGGGCCCCATGAGAATGTCAGAGGCTCCCCCGCACCTTTGCCTTCCCCCATCCCCCGGCGCCTCAGCGCGTCATGTCCAGGAGCGGCCCTGGACAGCGCTGCAGTGGCGTGGCTCGGGTGGGGCCTGAGGTCCTCCTGCTTGGAGCCGCGTGGTAAGGGGGTGGGGCTGCGAGCTCCGGCGGGCTGAGCGGCAGGAGCTCCTGGACGCAGCTTGCTGAGGCTCTGGGAGAGGCGGGGGTAAGCAGCATGGTAAGCCCCTCTGAGCTGGGCACCACCTGACCCCCACCTCCAAGCCCAGCCCCTCTGAGCCGGACACCCCCCGACCCCAGCCCCCCCAGCCCTGACCCCCAGCTCTGAGGCCAGCCCCTCTGAGCCGGGCACCCCCCGACCCAGAGCCCAGCTCCCCACCCAGCCCTGGGCAACAGTAGCGCCACCCCCAGGCAGCAACAGCCCATTGGCACCAACCATCACCATCACCCAGTGACAGCCCATTATGTAATTGCAAATGTATACATACCATTAAAGCATTTACTGTTTTTAAATAATGTATTTCGTGTATTTTCAATTTATTAAAAATTAATTTTTGAATGTATTTCACTGGTTATTTTTTACATTTCCAAATACATGTTACTATAGTATTTCAACTTTTTTTATGGAAAGGGCCCCCGAAATTGCTTTGCCTCAGGCCCCCGTAATCCTCTGGGTGGCCCTGGGAGCCGTACACCATGCCCTGGAGGTTGCTAGGAGCTAGGCAGGGAAGACGTTCCCAGAACCCCCGGCCAAGCTACATGTCTGATGAGGACGGTTAGCAGTCCTACTGCACCGTCTGCTGCGAAGCCAAGGGGCTGCTGCTGTGTAACAATGCCAGCTGCTGCAGGTGCTTCTGTGTCGAATGCTTGGAGGTCCGGGTAGGGCAAGGTACCTTGGCCAAGGCAAAAGAGCAAGAGCCCTGGAGCTGTTACATGTGTCAACCACAGAAGTGCTACGGGGTGTTACAGCGCCGACCGGACTGGAATGTACGGCTGCAAGACTTCTTCACTAGCAACAAAGGACAGGAATATGATGCACCTAAAATCTAAAAAGGCCCGCACATTTCCCAGAGTCACTACCCTTGATGACAGAACGTCAATGATTGCATTGGCTACTTGGATCACAGCAGCCCCCACAGTAGACTTGCCCACAACAGCAGCAGTGACGGTGAGCTGAGTGGGCTCCATGCTTGCCGTGGTATGGCGTCTGCACGAGTACCCCAGGAAAAAAGGCG
This sequence comes from Terrapene triunguis, assembly GCF_002925995.2. Classification (NCBI taxonomy): domain Eukaryota; kingdom Metazoa; phylum Chordata; order Testudines; family Emydidae; genus Terrapene; species Terrapene triunguis. Next base: position 2,188,781 of record NW_020665189.1, on the reverse strand, counting down.
CAAAACATCTGCCGTTGCTTTCATGGAGGGAGGAGTGACTGATGACGTACCCCAAACCACCCGTGACAATGTTTTTGCCCCATCAGGCATTGGGAGCTTAACCCAGAATTCCAATGGGCGGCGGAGACTGCGGGAACTGTGGGATAGCTACCCACAGTGCACCGCTCCATAAGTCGATGCTAGCCACAGTAGTGAGGATGCACTCCACCGACTTAATGTGCTTAGTGTGGACATACGCAATCGACTGTATAAAATTGATTTCTAAAAATAGACTTCTATAAAATCGACCTAATTTTGTAGTGTAGACATACCCTTTGTTAAAGCCATGATTTTTCCTGTTTAGCAAATTTTATGAATTTAAGCTCCCGGGCTTGTTTTTTGAAAGTTTTCTGCAGGTTTCCTTTGAGGACAGGGACAGAGAGATCAGATATTGAGTGATTGATCGTGAAAAGTGTTCACCCACAGGTGACTGGGTGTTTTTATCTTTTATTGTTTTTCTGTGAGAGTTCATTTGAGAGCATAGGCGCCAACTCTGTGGGTGCTCCGTGGCTAGAGCACCCACGGAAAAAAAATGGATGGATGGGGGTGGGGCCTAGGGCGGAGGTTGAGCGCCCCCCGGGAACTCAGGAAGTCAGCACCTCTGTTTGAGAGCGTAGTGATTGTCTGGTTTCACCCACACTGTTGTTATTGGGGCATTTAGTGCACTGGATGAGATACACCCCATGTTGTGATAGGCATGTGTAGGACCCATGTATGCTGAAAGATGTGTGGTGTGGTCTGTGGATCATCGTAGCAATGGAGATATGTCTAGAGGTTTTGCATCTGTTGTTCTGTCAGAGTCTGGTGCTGCTTTGAGTTGGTGTGTCCTGGTTTGTGGAGAACTTGCTTCTGATGATGAATTTGGTGAGGTTGGGGCGTTGTTTGAAGGCCAGAAGAGGGGGTTCAGGAAAAATTTATTTCAGGATGTTCTCCCCATTGAATATGGATTGTTATTAAAAAAATCAGGAAAAAAACGGAAGGAGAAATCGTTAACAAATATCACATCCAGTGCAATCTCTCCACCATTGACAGAACAGCTATTCAGTCCCTGAAATTCAACCACCTGATAGTGATCAAACCAGCAGACAAAGGGAGTGCCATTGTAGTTCTCAACTGTGAAGACTACGTCAATGAGGCCAACCTACAACTCTCCGACACCACCTACAATAAAGAACTCAAAGAAGAACCCACACCACAATTCACCCAGGCATATCATCAAATCCTTCCCCAAACAACTCCAAGAGAAACTCTACAACCTCATCCCCCATAAACCATTCCCAGGGACCTACTACATGCTTCCCAAGATACACAAACAAGGGAACCTAGGCAGACCCATCCTATCTGGCCATGGCACTCTTACTGAAGGAATATCGGGACTCATAGAAACCATCCTCAAACCACTCACCACACAAAAGGCCAGCTTCCTTCAGGATACAGTTGACTTCCCCAGATACACCACAACATTAACAGCCTCCCTCAGAACAGCATGCTTGCCACCTTGGATGTCACCTCCTTATACACCAACATCCCTCACAATGACGGCATCGCTGCCTGCCTCATATATCATAATAGAGGCTCAATTTAAATGTATACTCCAAATTAAAAAACACAGTAAGAGAACCAAAAAAGTGCCACTATGGCTAAACAACAAAGTAAAATAAGCAATGAGAGACAAAAAGGCATCCTTTAAAAAGTGGAAGTTAAATCCTATTGAGGGAAATAGAAAGGAGCATAAACTCTGGCAAATGAAGTGTCAAAATATCATTAGGAAGGCCAAAAAAGAATTTGAAGAACAGTTAGCCAAAGTAATAGATTTTTTTTTAAAAGTATATCAGAAGCAGGAAGCCTGATAAACAACTAGTGGGGCCACTGGACGATTGAGATGCTAACGGAGCATTCAAGGACAATAAGACCATTACAGAGAAACTAAATGAATTCTTTGCATCTGTCTTCATGGCTGAGGATGTGAGGGAGATTCCCAAACCTGAGTCATTCTTTTTGGGTGACAAATCTCAGGAACTGTCCCAGATTGAGGTGTCATTAGAGGAGATTTTGCAACCAATTGATAAACTAAACAGTAATAAGTCACCAGGACTAGATGGTATTCTCCCAAGAGTTCTGAAGGAACTCTGTAGCAAGGAGACGCGGTCTCCTGCCCTGTCAGAAGGGGAAAGACCCGAGATTGCCCCCTGGTGGGCAGAACCAGCCCACCTGCAGCCGCCCCACCAGAAGCAGAGGGGCGGGACAGGAAGCAGGACTATAAAAGGCCAGCCTCCTAGCTCAGTTGGGAGAGGGCTGCCAGAGGAGCAGGACATCTCTTCCTTGCTGCCGGGGCCCAGAGCTGAAGGAGACGGCTGCCCGACCAGAGGAGTTACCTGAATTGCTGGAGACCAGCAATGCCGACAAACTGCTGGGGCTGCCATTGGCTGTTTACCCCAGAGAGACCCAGGATGACCCCAGAACCCAGGTGCCCCAAACTGGGGAGGGTAGAAAGAAGCCCAGGGACACCAAATAGGGTTTGGCTGTGGAACTATTGTGAACTGGCCAGCGTTTTGTGGGCAGATCCCCGCTGACCTAGCGGCAAACTACCCTGCCACTAATAGGGCCCTGGGTTGGGACGCAGTGGAGTGGGAGGGCCTGCATCCCACTACCTGTGAAGGGTGGCCACCTCCCCACTAATAAGCCAGGAGGCCTGAATTGGGCTGGCGCCCACCGGAGCTAGGGCGCCAGGAGCATTTGCTGTCGCTCTGAGTTGAGAGCTAATTCCCAACCCTGAACTGCTGGGCTGTATCACAGGGACTCAGCCTGAGCTATAAACTGTGAATTGCCCTGATTGAGGGAGTGGGGCAGAGAGACTAACTAAGGCCTGGGCTGATTGTTGGCCAGGCCTGCTAACCGCTCACTGCCCTGATTGAGGGATTGGGCAGAGGGACTAACTGCTACTTGGATTAATCACCAGGTGGACTCACCAGCTGGGAGCTGCGCCCTGCTTGAAAAACAGCGAGGCGGCATGGCCTCCCGCCCTGTCAGAAGGGGAGAGACACACGCCCCTCCTTACAAACTCAAATGTGAAATTGAAGAACTACTAACTGTGGTATATAACATCATTTAAATCAGCTTCTGTACCAAATGACTGGAGGATAGCTAATGTGACGCCAATTTTTTAAAAAGGCTCCAGAGGTGACCCCGGCAATTATAGGCCGGTAAGCCTAACTTCAGTACCGGGCAAACTAGAAAAGAATTATCAGACACATAGATGAACATGATTTGTTGAGGAAGAGTCAACATGATTTTTGTAAAGGGAAATCATGCTTCACCAATCTACTAGACTTCTTTGAGGGGATCAACAGCATGTGGACAAGGGGGATCCAGTGGATATAGCGAACTTAGATTTTCAGAAAGCCTTTCACAAGGTCCCTCACCAAAGGCTCTTAAGCAAAGTAAGCAGTCATAGGATAAGAGGGAAGGTCCTCTCATGGATCAGTAACTGGTTAAAAGACAAGAAACAAAGGATAGGAATAAATGGTCAGTTCTCAGAATGGAGAGAGGTAAATGTTTCACCCAGGAGTCTGTACTGGGCCCAGTCCTATTTAACATATTTATAAATGATCTGGAAAAAGGGGTAAACAGTGAGGTGGCAAAATTTGCAGATGATACAAAACTACTTAAGATAGTTAAGTCCAAAGCAGACTGTGAAGAGCTACAAAGGGATCTCACAAAACTGGGTGACTGGGCAAGAAAATGGCAGATGAAATTCAATGTTGATAAATGCAAAGTATTGCACACTGAAAAACATAATCCCAATGAGTGTTCCCTCTAATCACCTTCATATTGGTGCACATAACAAAATTCATGTGGTGGGGCTGGGGCCGAGGGGTTCGGAGGGTGGGAGGGGGTTCAGGGGTGGGGCAGAGGGTTGGGGATGAGGGGCTCAGGACTGGGGCAGAGGGTTGGGATGCAGGGGTGTGAGGACTCCGGCTGGGGGTGCGGGCTCTGAGGTGGGGGCAGGGATGAGGGGTTTGGGGTGCAGTAAGGTGTTCTGGGCTACAGCAGGGAGAGAGGACACCCCCAGCTCTCTCTCCCCGCAGCAGCAGCTGGGCTAGGGGAGAGAGGTGCCTCTCCCCGCTGGGGCAGCTCTGGGGTGGGAGCTACAGGATAGGCACCCCTCCCTCGGCCCCCGCAGGTCTGGCCAGGGCTGACTTCAGGGACGGGTGCCCCGGACGCAACAGGTCCAGGCCATGCCGTGCTGCCACGGTCCAGGCCGTGCCGCCCGTGTTCGGGCCGGGCAACCATGGCTGGGTCCGGGCCTGAAGCACACTGCCCTGGCTGCGGCTGGGTCCAGGCCATGCCGCACCGCCCCGTCCGGGTTTGGGCCAGGGTAGGGGCACCCCGGGCACGGCAGGTCCGAGTTGTGGCATAGTTGGGGCCGGGAGGCCGCCCCGGCAGTGGCAGGTTGGGGACCGGGCTAGTGTGAAAGTTACTAGTGACCCCCCTTAACGGCTAGTAGCCGTTATGTCAGCCAGCGGCCATTAGGGGGAAGCAGACACCTTAAGTACACAGTAGCCTGAACTTTTCAACTGTCTTCCCTTTCAAGGCCTTAAGGTAGTTGGAGCTGGTCCCAAGCCGGTTTTCACTGACCAGATAGCAAAAGCACGGGTCTGACAACCACCAATCAAGTGTTAACACGGCAAGGGCCTTTGTCTAAATGTGTATAAAGGATCTATAAAATGCGTGTAAGACAGAGTTTTTGTACCAAGGTGCAAAGCTCTCCTTTCTTCTGCAGAATAAAGCAACTCTTCCTTATCCCTGTCTGGCTGTTATTGGCTCTCAGCTAGGTGGACCCGATATTTCGGTGACAGTTTCTGGCGACTCCGCCGGGACTCTCCTAGCTTGGACATTGGACTCCAGACGGCTGCGGTGAACTGGGAACGGCGCCAACGGGGTGTTTCGCCCCTTTTCTCTGCTTCACCACGGCCCCTGGGGTTCGTGTTCTGATAAGGTGAGTCCTAATAGGATAAGGAGACACTATTTGGTTCTGGTTCTGGTCTGGTTCTGTTCTGGTTAACCGGTTAATGAATTTCTGTCTTATACATTTGGGCGTTAGGTGTGTGGACGGAACTGAGCCTCTCATTCGTAATTCCTCAGAGTGGAAGCCATCGCGTGCGATGAAGCTCTGAGGTCGAATTGGGATCCTTCTGTCCCGTCCCCTGTAGCGGTCAGTATTAGTAGAAATTCCTGTAATAGGATCCTATTAGGCCATAATTCCCTCTGTTCTCTGTGTAATTCTCTGTTAGAGTGTCAGCAGGCAGATGGGTGGGTCTCTGGTAAAATCCTCTAAGGATAGCCCTTTGAATTATATGTTAAGTAAATGGCCAAAAAAAGAAATAGTTACACCTTGTGTAAAAATTGATGTGGCTAGTGTTGTGGAAATTGAATTGTGGAGAGGATGTGCATTTTCCCCAGAACATGTGCAGTGTATATTGTAGTAGAGGTAAAAGAAATGCAAACCTACCAATATAGGTTGTGTTGTCTTTTTCAAATCACTATGTTTGAAAGCAGAAGTTAGAAGTAAAAGGCAATCAAAAGTCTGGGAAAGTTAATTGTGTCCCTTTTTAAGTAAAAATCTTTAAGCTGTGGATAGCTTTGAATCTGAAAGCAAGCCAGAAAGCATCTGTATTAATGCAATTTTCTAACTAATAAGGTAGAAGCCACTGAAACCTGGGCTGCCTATAAAACAAATACTAGGAAATATGGGGTAATGCCTCTGTTTTGCCTAAAATCAACAAAAGTATGTGTATATAAAAAAAATATTTTAAGCAATGACTGACTGCCCAGAAGGGGTAGACCTCTGTTCTTTTGTCTTTCAGATCATCAGAGAAAATGGATGCCAGCTGAATAGCATTCAATGTACCATGCATTTACTGGCACAATAGGAATTATTTTTGTGTTCTATGGCCAAAATTGTTATTAAAATTTGCATACCAACAGTCTTTGGAAGCAAGGACATGGAAGGTTAACCCACTCCCCATATTGCCCATGGGATCCTTCTGGCTACCTCAGATTTCTAGCCAGAGGGCTGGGAAGGGAGGAAAGCTATTGGACACCAGAGGTTGTACCGAGTGGACTCCTCAAAAGTGTGTGTGCTTGTCCTGGTTTGTTGCTCCAAAGCTCTGTAATAAAGTTATTTTACTGGAAGGGTGTACATGGCATACATTAAGTAATAAAACTAATGTACTGTATAATGGCAATGTGTATGTGTTCATTGTTAAAAAAAAGGTGTATAAGTAAAAAGTGAAAGTTTCCTTTGTAGGTTAAAAAAAGCCAAAAAGAAGGAGAAGAAAAAAGAACAGAACGAGTTAACTTAAAAAAAAAAATATAGCTAGCAAGCTCAGTCCAAAAATAAGATGCTGGCCCCATCCAAGGACATTGCCCACAGCTAAGACTTGGCTAACAGCCAAGAAAAGGGGGGCCTGAATGTGCCCAAGCAACTATAAAATCTGCAAAACACTGCCTGGCATTAATGAAATGTGTTAGGTTTCTCTTCTCACAGATAAAAGAAGTGCTACCCAAAGACCCTAGCAGCCCTGCCATTCATTGAAACAAGGAGACTAAGTCTATGTAAAGATCCACCAATGAAAGACTGCTTTGGCTCCATGCTGGAAAGGCCCTTTCCCAGTCCTGTTAACCACCAACACCGCTGTGAAGTGCCAAGGACTGCCTACCTGGACCCATGCTTCTCACTGTAAAAAGACCCCTCCACCTCGGGAGGACTCTCCGACTGATAAGCCTATTCCTCTAACAAGCTCTGCTGTCCTTTAAATTTAAAAAAAAAAAAAACTCAAAACCATTACAGGGTAATGTGCTAGTAACCTCTCCCCTGTATAAATACTAAACCAAAACTGTTTAAAAAAACAAACAAACAAACAAACAAAAAACCACTTGCTTCATTGGAACCACCAAAGTCCAGGAATTCCTACCTACAAAAAACATTAAAAACTGACCCTGGTAAAAAAACAAAAAATTATACACTGGCAGGAAGAAACTTGTGGAACCCATACTTAAAAATGTGGTATAGTACTACACCAAAAAAAAAAGTATTAAAATATCAATAAACTGTAATTAACACTACACTAGGAACTGTCAAATTTTCATTACCCTTATCCAGTTTCCAGATCACCTCTACATACCCAAATTGCTCACAGGGGGCTGCCATTAAATTAGCACAACAAACGGCTTGGGTTATTTCCTCTTAAAAAAAAAAAAACTTAACCGGATCCCTTTGGGATGGGGCCAATAGTGCAGCAGCAGTTTAAAATATTTTTAAAAGCCAAAAACATAATAAAAAATTAAAGCAATTAGAAAAGGCCACTAGCCTTATTTTTGGAGCACAGCTAACCCAGGTACAGGCTGGAATTGGTGAGTTACATGTTATCTCCGCCCTTAGTTCTATAACCCAGAAGTTGCTAACAAAAATGGTATTAAATATCACTAAGGCTGAAAAGGCATTGCAGTAAAATCTAGCATGTTCAGGCTTGGCCCACTACCCTTACAAACACATCAGGAGTACTATCTAATCTGTAGCCATAAAAACATACTTGGAAACTTTCTGGGTAAAAGTGCAAACGTTCTCAATGCTCCTTCCAAGCATATGGACCAATTAGGAAAGTGTGGCCTCCCACATACCGAATCCCGCCAGGTCCATAAAAAAAATGCATGTAAAATTAAGTAATTCACCAAAACATCTAAAAAATTAAACTACCACCGATGCCCTGGTGGACCTGGCAACCGCACAAAAAAAAACTAAGGCAAATGGTTCTCCAGAACCGCTTGTCTCTAGATATCTTTCCCTCCAGCTTAATCGCAAATTGCGTAACGGGTCTGACAATTTGGATTTGTCAGGCCCGAAGGGGGAACTGTAAAAGTTACTAGTGACCCCCCTTAACAGCTAGTAGCCGTTATGTCAGCCAGCAGCCATTAGGGGGAAGCAGACACCTTAAGTACACAGTAGCCTGAACTTTTCAACTGTCTTCCCTTTCAAGGCCTTAAGGTAGTTGAAGCTGGTCCCAAGCCGGTTTTCACTGACCAGATAGCAAAAGCACGGGTCTAACAACCACCAATCAAATGTTAACACGGCAAGGGCCTTTGTCTAAATGTGTATTAAAAAAAATCTGTAAAATGTGTGTAAAACAAAGTTTTTGTACCAAGGTGCAAAGCTCTCCTTTCTTCTGCAGAATAAAGCAACTCTTCCTTATCCCTGTCTGGCTGTTATTGGCTCTCAGCTAGGTGAACCCGATATTTCGGTAACAGGCTAGGTTGGGGCTGGGGGAGGGCCACCCCTCCCCTGGCCACGGCAGGTCCCCGGACGGGTTCCCTGAGTGCCTGCACAACACTAAATAGGCTGCTGCATGGCTGCACAGCTAGGCAGCTTACAGGAAACTTAGATCCCAACTATACGTATAAAATGATGGGGTCTAAATTAGCTGTTACCACTCAAGAAAGATCTTGGAGTCGTTGTGGCTAGTTCTCTGAAAACATCCACTCAATGTGCAGGGGCAGTCAAAAAAGCGAACAGAATGTTGGGAATCATTAAGAAAGGGATAGATAAGAAGACAGAAAATATCATATTGCCTCTATATAAATCCATGATACACCCACATCTTGAATACTGCATGCAGATGAGGTCTCCCCATCTCAAAAAAGATGTATTGGATTTGGAAAAGGTTCAGAAAAGGGCAACAAAAATGATTAGGGCTATGGAACAGCTTCCATATGAGGAGAGATTAATAAGACTGGGACTTTGCAGCTTGGAAATGGGGAGATACGATAGAGATCTATAAAATCATGACTGGTGTGGAGAAAGTAAATAAGGAAGTGTTATTTACTCCTTCTCATAACACAAGAACTAGGGGTCACCAAATGAAAATAATAGGCAGCAGGTTTAAAACAAACAAAAGGAAGTATTTCTTCATACAATGCACAGTCAACCTATGGAACTCTTTGCCAGAGGATGTTGTGAAGGCCAAGACTATAACAGGGTTCAAAAAAGAACTAGATAAGTCCATAGAGGATAGGTCCATCAATGGCTATTAGCCACAATGGGCAGGGATGGTGTCCCTAGCCTCTGTTTGCCAGAAGCTGGGAATGAGTGATAGGGGATGGATCACTTGATGATTACCTGTTCTGTTCATTCCCTCTGGGGCACCAAGCATTGGCCACTGTTGGAAGACAGGATGCTGGGCTAGATGGACCTTTGGTCTGACCCAGTATGGCCATTCTTATGTTCTTATCTACAAGACAATGGAGAACCCCAGACACATCGCCAAACTCATCCCTTTCATCCTCACCCATAACAATTTTACATTCAACAACAAACTGTCCAAACCATGGGAACAGCCCTGGGTACTAGGATGAATCCCCAATATGCCAACCTCTTCATGGCCTCTCAAGTAAGAATTTCTGGACAAACACACCACAAAGCCAATGATATACCTGAGATACATCAACGATATTTTCATCCTCTGGACAGATGCCCTAAACTCCCTCATAGACTTCCACCACAACTTCAGCAAACACCACCAATCCATTAAACTCTCTCTAAAACACTCCTGCATCAGCATTAATTTCCTGGACACTAGAACCAGCTTCAGCAATGGAATCCTACAGACATCTATATACAAGAAACCCATGAATCATCACTCTTACCGTCACAGATCCAGTAACCACCCCTCACACACCAAGAAATCTGTTATCTACAGCCAGGCAGATCCCACAGAATATGTGCTGAGGAGGAAATCTTAACACAGTGAAAACCGCCTTCACCAAACAAGGATATGCCACCAGAGAAGTAGATTGCATCATGGACTGGGCCACCCAAATATGCTACGAGAGTCTGCTGCAATATGGAAAAAAAAACAACCCTCTCCAGCAGCACACCCCTCATTGTCACCTACCACCCTGTCATAACTATAAAGGGAAGGGAAACAGCTCTCCTGTGTACAGAGACTCCAAATCCTTTTACCTGTAAAGGGTTAAGAAGCTCGGGTAACCTGGCTGACACCTGACCCTAAGGACCAATAAGGGGACAAGATACTTTCAAATCTTGGGGGGGGGAAAGGCTTTTGTGTGTGCTCTTTGTTTTAAGGGGGGGTTCGCTCTTGGGACTGAGAGGGACCAGACATCAATCTAGGTTCTCCCCATCTTTCTAAACAAGTCTCTCCTATTTCAAACTTGTAAGTAAAAAGCCAGGCAAGGCGTCTTAGATTTACTTTGTTTTCTCAACTTGTAAATGTACCTTTTTACCAGAGTGTGTATCTTTGTTTGCTGTACTTTGAACCTAAGACAGAGGGGGGTCCTCTGAGCTCTTTAAGTTTGATAACCCTGTAAAGTTATTTTCCATACTGATTTTACAGAGATGATTTTTACCTTTTTCTTTAATTAAAAGCCTTCTTTTTAAGAACCAAATTGATTTCTCCTTGTTATAAGATCCAAGGGGGTTTGGATCTGTATTCACCAGGAGTTGGTGAAAGGAGGGTGGGAGGAAGGAGGGGGGATGGTTAATTTCTCCTTGTTTTAAGATCCAAGGGGGTTTGGATCTGTGTTCACCAGGGAATTGGTGAAAGGTTTCTCAAGGCTTCCCAGGGCAGGAATTCTTGAGATGGTGGCAGCGGACCAAAGCTAAGCTGGTAGTTAAGCTTAGGAGTCCTCATGCAGGCCCCTACATTTGTACCCTAAAGTTCAAAGTGGGGATACAGCCTTGACACACCCCACAATGGAACCCATACAAGATATCATTAAACAATTACAACCCATACTCAATAGCAAAGAATTTTAATGAATCTGTAAACTTGGGGGTCATACCCTATGACTGGAGAATTGCTAATATACTGCCTACTTTTAAGAAAGGCAAAAAAAGTGATCTGGGAAATTACAGGCCTGTTAGTTTGAGCTCAACTGCATGCAAGGTCTTGGAACAAATTTTGAAATAGAAGGAAGTTAAGGACATAGAGGTTAACAATAACTGGGATAAAATACAACATGGTTTTACAAAAGGTAGCTCATGCCAGACCAACCAGATTTCTTTTTTGAGAAGATAACTGATTTTTTAGACAAAGGAAATGCAGTAGATCTAATCTACCTGGATTTCAGTAAGGTATTTGATACAGTTCCACATAGGAAATTATTAGTTAAATCTGAGAAGATGGGGATTCATACGAGAATTGCAAGGTGGATAAGTAACTGCTTATAGGGGAGAGACTACAATGGGTCATACTGAAAGGTGAACTGTCAGGCTGGAGGGAGGTTACTAGTGGAGTTCCTCAGTGATTGATCTTGGGACCAATCTTATTTAACAGTTTATTACTGACCTTGGCACAAAAAGTGGGAGTGTGCTAATAAAATCTGTGGATGACACAAAGTTGGGAGGTATTGCCAATATGGAGGAGGACCGGAATATCATACACAGATCTGGACAACCTTGTAAACTGGAGTAGTAGAAATGGGATGAGATTTAATAGTGAAAAGTGGAAGGTCATGCACTTAGGGACTAACAACAAGAATTTTTGCTATAAATAAAAAATATAAATATCTGAGAATCCATCTTAATAAATAAATTAAAGACACAATAACATTTTCATGGAAAACTTATGTCAGAACATTCAGATCACCTCGACAATGCATGATCAGTACAGTTACAATGAACATTGATGTAGGAGAACTACAGTACATGGATATAGCTATTTATCTCTATCTACTAGAAAATAAGATATAGTTTCTTATCCCAGTTAAGATGGGTCATTGCTAAAGTCATCAGAACACGATATTGCCAGGAACACAGTAGTTATTGTTAAATCAGCTGCACTAGATACGAGTTGGAGATACCCAGCTGGGGATGTATCAGTTGGAAGTGACAGAGGAAGAGAAAGACCAGGATGTATTGCTTGATCACAGGATGCGTATGAGCCACCCACGTGATGCAGCCATGAAAAAGGCTAATGCAATCCTGGGATGCATCAGGCGAGGTATTTCCAGTAAAGACAGGGAAGTGTTAGTACCATTATACAAGGCACTGGTGAGACCTCATCTGGAATACTGTGTGCAGTTCTGGTCTCCCATGTTTAAGAAAGATGAATTCAAACTGGAACATGAGCAGAGAAGGGCTACTAGGTGATCAGGGGAATGGAAAACCTACCTCATGAGAGGAGACTCAGACTTTAAGGTCAGAAGGAACCATCATGATCGTCTAGTCTGATCTCCTGCACATCGCAGGCCACAGAACCTCACCCACCCACTCCTGTAATAGACCCCTAACCCCAGGCTGAGTTACTGAAGTCCTCAAATTATGGTTTAAAGACTTCAAGTTACAGAGAATCCACCATTTACACTAGTTTAAACCTGCAAGTGACCCGTGGTGAAACCAAACATTACTATGCTCTCAAATTAACTTACACAAAAAAATGATAAAAGACAAAAATACCCTATCACCTGTGGGTGAACCCTCTTCACAAAGCGACCACTCTACATCTGACTTGCCCCTCCTTGTCCTCAAAGGAAACCTGCACAAGACCTTCAAAAGACAAGCGTGGGATCTTAAATTCATAACTTTGCTAGACACTAAGGCTATGTCTACACTACACAGCTTTTAGCGACATGGCTGTGTCGCTACAGCCATGCCGCTAAAAGTCACGCAGTGTAGCCGCTGACATAAAACTTCCACCCCCAATGAGCGGCGTTTGCATTGTCAGCAGGAGAGCGTTTCTGATGACAAAGCGCTGTTCACACTGGCGCTTGTCATTGGCAAAACTTTTGTCTTTCGGGGGGAGGGGGGGAGGGTTAACACCTCTGAATGAGAAGTTTTGTCATTCAATTGCCAGTGTAGACATAGCTTACAAATCATGGTCTTGCAGAGACACTGGATTTATGGCTTATTACAACAAGCTGTAACCCACTAACCCCCTTTTTGCCCTATGACTACAGAGGTGTGAACCGGCCACTTCACCTTGAAAGGTCCCTTACAATATGAGTAATCTACTTATGCTAAACAATCTGTTACACCTTATATTTAGCTGTGAGACTCTGAGTACCTTTCCCAGCCCTGAAGAGTTCTGTTTAAGCTCGAAAGCTTGTCTCTCTCCCCAACAGACATCGGTCCAATAAAAGCTATTCCCTCCTGCACCTAGTATCTCTAATATCCTGGGACCAATGCAGCTCCAACAGAAGAGATTTATTTATTAGCCACAGTGGAACAGCTTTCATGGAGAGACCGAGGAAACCCTAGCAGAATATGCCACAGCTCAGCGCTTAGAGCATGCTCCTAAGCAGTGGGAGACCTCTGACCTGGAGGTGGGGAGGAACTGAACCCAGGTATCCCATATCCAGGTGAGTGCGCTACCCATTGGGCACCACTACTTCCTCCTCTATCCAGATTCTGAATGGGGCACACTCCAACCGTGAATAAGCACGCCTACTGACACAAGACAGGCAGGTGAAACCTTGTCTCCATAGGCATGGGAACCAGGGTCGTTGAGAGCGGGTTTGGGCCCCGGTGAAAATTTTTTTTCGGGCCCCCCAGCAAGGGCGGACCGGCTAAACAGGGCTGACGAGAGTGGGGGGAAGCCAGGCCCTGGGCCCTATTCTGGACCGCCAGACCCCGGTAATTTGTACCGGCTTCCCCCCTTCTCGTCGGCCCTGGTGGGAACTAGGGGTGTGGGGGATGCTGCAGCATTCCCAGTTTTGTGCGGGGTCCCGGCCCCGTGCCCCGGGGTCCACTACTGGCCCTACATGTGGGGTCCCGGCTGCCGCTGGACCCGCACCCGGGGCTCTGCTCCCAGACCTGAGCTGTCAGAGTGCCTCCATTCCCTACCACTATACTATCAAGGAACCCGTGAAAGTTATGTGTCACAGTTCAGCCTCTTGCATATTTTGTTTCCCCTCAGAGTTAGCAAAATATGCTTGCCATGGGGTACTGGAAATGCTTGTGGGAAGCATGAGGATAGTAGCTTCTCTTGCAAGGCAAATCTGAACAAACCTGGTCAGTGATCTCCCCACTGCCAAACTTTCTCCTACCGCCCTGCAATGCAGGCTGGGTCATTCAGGCTGACTGAGTGGGTGGCACAAAGAATGTGCCAAGAACTGCCCTGTGCAATGTGGTGGTTGGGAACTGGGGGGGTGGGGTTTGGGGGGAGAGGTGGGCACTAGTGCATAGAGGTTTCCTGTTAAATTCGGAGATAGTGGAACCTACAAGATGACTTATACACGGTCTAGATGAGGGGCCTCAACTGTCCTTTCACTATTTGTTGTGCTTTAAGAGCTTTCTTCTCAATGTATATGGAAAGTGGAAGTGTCTTACAGCTATAAACCTGCTCCCTCTAATATGCAAGTTGTCTGGTGATTTTGGAAAGAGGACTTTTCCTGTCAAAAGCTGAAGTGGCAGCTCAGTCCCGGACCTGCACTCGGGGTCAGGAGCGGCGCCAGGGTTTTTGGCACCCTAGGCGGGGGTCCTTCCGCGCTCCCGGTCGTCGTCGGCGATTCTGCGGCGGGGGGGTCCTTCCGCGCTCCCGGTCTTCGGGGCACTTCGGCGGCGGGTCCCGGAGCGAGTGAAGGACCCGCCGCAGAATTGCCACCGAAGACCCGGAGCGTGGAAGGACCCCCCACCACCGAATTGCCGCCGAGGGCGGCAAAATGCCGCCCCCCCAAATCCTGGTGTCCTAGGCAACCGCCTAGGTCGCCTAAATGGAAGCGCCGGCCCTGCTTGGGGTCCCGGCTGCCGGCCCCGTACCCGGGGTCCTGGCTGCCGCCGGCCCCTTACTCAGGGCTCTTTTCCTGGCCCCGTACCCGGGGTTCTGGCTGCTGCTGGCCCCTCACTCAGGGCTCTTTTCCTGGCCCCGCACCCAGGGTCCTGGCTGCAAGGCCCACACCTGGGGCTCTGCTCCCACCCCCAGCTGTGGTCCCAGTCTGAGCCCCCTTACCCCTGTTCGCGTCCCCCTCCTCCCGGAGCCAGCTCTGGGGAGAGGGGGCACAAATAGGGTAAGGGGGGGGTGCAAGGTAAAAAGGTTGGGGACCACTGACTTTCAGAATCCCCACTGTAAAAATTGTTCTAGCGCCACTGCTTGTCTTTCTCTGGTTTGTGAATCACTCAGAGTTTGCGGGGAGCAGAGTGGCAGCAGGGCTCATGCGCCAAGACAGACACTTAGGCACTGAGTGAGTTTAGGGGCCTACAGGGTTGGGGCAAATGTTGTGCAGTGGAGAAGCACATCTGAGATTTAGGTGCCTAAGTCAGGGGTGTAGGCACCTGAGTACCTTCAGGGCTCAGGGTCCGGGCCATTGTAACTGTAACAAGAGAACCGCAGGCATTTGAACTTGGCTAATCTACATCGTTCAGCAACAGCAGCTCTCCCTGCTTCCCAGCAGAGCGTTCCGAGCCTTCACTATTCTTAGCAAGGCTTCTCCTGAACATGTCCCAGGACACCCCAAAGTGTGAGTTTAAACAATGAACAGGACACAGCCAGCTCCAGCTTGGCTCAGAACGCATATGGCTCATTCTCAGGCCAGCAGGACAGGGGCGTGTTATGTTTGATTCTAAAGGAAATAACTGTTTTTGTCCCAAAGCCATTCCCTGCATGTGTGACCCCAACATCACAGCCTTCAGAACCCTGGAGTGAAACTGACGATGAACAAGAGGGAAACTGACAGGTTTCAGAGTAGCAGCCGTGTTAGTCTGTATCCGCAAAAAGAACAGGAGTACTTGTGGCACCTTAGAGACTAACAAATTTATTATAGCATAAGCTTTTGTGGGCTACAACCCACTTCTTCGGATGCATTCGAAGAAGTGGGTTGTAGCCCACGAAAGCTTATGCTATAATAAATTTGTTAGTCTCTAAGGTGCCACAAGTACTCCTGTTCTTTTTAAGAGGGAAACTGACTCCCACTGTGCAGCATCAACCCAGAGAAGACAAAGGCAAAGCCAAGAAGCAAACAAACAGCAGGCACCCGGGTGGGTGTTTAGATAACCTTACCATGTGAATAGGCTACAGTGCTCTTAGGGATGAAGGCAAAGAAACATGTTTGTTTCAAGCAGGATTTTTCACCTGACAGTGTCGCTTTAAGACAACACCACAGAGGGGTGCCAGTGTAAATGAGCGAGTCTACTTTGCACCACAGTCCTCATGCCTTGGTTGTGTGGGCTCCAAGAGTGCCCAGATTGCCAACCCTTACTCCCCGAGGAACACCACTGGAGTCTATAGAGCATTGCGCTGAACAGCGACCCAGGCTTGCTCAGTTGCAGATTCCTTTATTTGCTCTTGCTTCAGTTCTAATGTGGGGATGGGTGAGTCGGTAGGCAACAGCAGTCCCAAATGCCCACCAGCGTTTAATTTGTAATGAAAGAGCTGCTGGGGCTCAAGCCATTTTTTTACATTCATAACTGATGCAGGAAGCCCAGAAGTACCAGAGCTCTGAACGGCCAAGCCTAGAGGTGCCAGTGCTCAGGCCTGGCACAAATAAAGCACAGTTGCCTGTAAATGGGTACTCATCAGAAAATGAAGCTGAACTACTTTCTGGGCGCTGTAGTGCTTCAGTGTAGCCACTCACTGCTGCAGATGGGAAGGGTTCTCCCATTGCTGTAGTTAATCTGCCACCCTGAGGGGTGGTAACTCAGTTGACAGAAGAAGTCTTCCCTCAACCTAGTGCTTTCTGCACCAGGGGTCAGGTCGGCTTAATTGCGTCGCTCAAGGGGGTGGATTTTTCACACACCTGAGTGACGTAGCTGGATTGACCTAGCTTGTTAGTGTAGCCCAGGCCTAAGTGACACCAAGGCTTCCAGGAGTCTAGAACTAGCTATGCTGCAAACACAGAATGTGTGTGCAGATGTTCGTGTATGTGGGCATGCATGCGTGTGTACGTGTGTTTTCATGTGTGTACACACATGTAGAAACTTGGCACTAAGCAGCTTTAGTGAAACAAGTCAAGGCAGATTTGTACCCTCCAAAACACACAAGGAGATTGAAAGTGGCAGAGAGACCCCTGGCCACAACGGGGGTTTGCCCTGGCAGCACTGTGTCCAGCGAAGGGAGGGGATGAGAGTGGGTACTGGCGGGGAGTCCCAGCACCGGGGGACAAAGCATGCTGTTGCTGTGGCACTGACTGCACCTGCACTCGGCTCTTACCTTGATTTTCTGCACTGTCCGGCTCTCCCCTGGCGTCTGGCTCCACACCATCACCCCACCCTTGTTGTACTGGCTATGCCAGCCCTCCAGGCTCTCGCACTGGTCCCTGAATGAGCTGAAGTCAGAGTCGTCCGGGATATAAACCATCTCCCCTCCTCTCGACATGGAGATGAGCTTTGCCAGGCCAGAGTGCTGTGGCCAGTGTGCGCCAACCTCCGGGGCCTGGAAAGTGGCTTTGCAGCACCAGGCACAGGACGGGTCTCTGCCTGGCCTGCTCAGAAACTTCCAGCTGCTGTCCTGGCTCTGCTCAGCTTTGCCTTGAGCTGGCTTCTCTGCTGTGCTGCGTCCCTGCTCTACTCACCCTACCGCCCTCGCCCCCAGAACCTGGAGTCCATCCCTCTGCTCTCCCCAAACCTCCCCTTGCCAGGACCTGTGCGCTGTGTCCTCCGGCAGACTCCTACTCTCTCCTTTCCATAAACTGCACTGTGCAGAGTAATTATCAGGAAGGCTCCTTCTCTGTAGTTGTTAATGCAGCTGCTGGGAGCTCAGATATCAGATAAGCTCTGCCGACTGGTATCCCATTTCCTGGCCAGCAGGATCTCTGCTCCTCTATTATTCAGCAGGTAACATCACACAGGTGTCTCAGATTTCTGCCCCAAGCTGCTGCCTCCCCCTCCCCTCCCCTCCCCTGTTCCTTCCCTCCCCCGCCCATCGCTCACCGGCTTCTGTCTCACAGTCTCTGGGTTTGACTTTGCAGCACTGAGTTACAGAATCAGCTGATCACCTGCTGGGAACAGCAGCCACCGAGTCTGATGGGACTCGCTGACTGCAGGGCATGGGTCAGGGAGGTCAGAGAGGGGACAGGCCTGCCTCGGCCAGCCTGCAGAATCACACCTGTCCAGGACAAACCACAAGGCTCTGGCAGTGGGTTCAAAGGCCAGGCTGTCTTTTGCCGGCACTGCCTGTGGCTGAGGGGCAGGGCAGTGCTGTGTTGTGACCCCGAGAACCCCTCAGCACCAATTACAAAGGGTTCAAACCCTCTCGGGAGCTGCCACCTGATGTGCCAAGATTACCTCTGCTCCTGCCTTCCTGCCCCGTCAGCTTAGGACTTCAGTGCCCTGCTTGGTTTGAGCCAGACTCATTAGCCTGCTGCAAACCCAGACCCAGGTCTGAATCACGTCCCCTAACAGCTGTAGATTTACCTGAAAGCAGCTAACAGAAGTGTTCCTGTCTTTAACACTTAGATGCCCAACTCCCAATGGGGTCTAAACCCAAATAAATCCATTTTACCCTGTATAAAGCTTCTGCAGGGTAAACTCAAATTGTTTGCCCTCTATAACACTGATAGAGAGATATGCACAGCTGTTTGCCTCCCCCCCCCCAGTATTAACACATATTCTGGGTTAATTAATAAATAAAAAGTGATTTTATTAAATACAGAAAGTAGGATTTAAGTGGTTCCAAGTAGTAACAGACAGAACAAAGTAAGTCACCAAGCAAAATAAAATAAAACACGCAAATCTATGTCTAATCAAACTGAATACAGATAATCTCACCCTTAGAGATACTTCAGTAAGTTTTTTCCTCAGACTGGACACCTTCCAGGCTTGGGCACAATTCTTTCCCCTGGTACAGCTCTTGTTCCAGCTCAGGTGGTAGCTAGGGGATTCTTCATGATGGATCTCCTTTGTTCTCTTCCACCCATTTATATATCTTTTGCCTAAGGAGGGAATCCTTTGTCCCTCTGGGTTCCCACTCCCCCCCCCCGTTCTCAATGGAAAAGCACTAGGTTAAAAATGGATTCCAGTTCAGGTGACAAGATCACATGTCACTGTAAGACTCCAAGCCTTCATTCCTCCCAGCCTGACTCACAGGAAGGCCTGCAAGCAAACAAAGCCATCCACAGTCAATTGTCCTGGTTGATGGAAGCCACCAAGATTTCAAACAACCATTAATGGCCCACACTTTGCATAATTACAATAGGCCCTCAGAGTTATATTTCATATTTCTAGTTTCAGATACAAGAGTGATACATTTATACAGATAGGATGACCACACTCAGTAGATTATAAACTTTGTAATGATACCTTACAAGAGACCTTTTGCATGAAGCATATTCCAGTTACATTATATTCACTCATTAGCATATTTTTATAAAATCATATAAAGTGCAACGTCACAGTCATGTAACCGCAGCACCTACCACACCTGACAAACTCGCTACACCTAACACATTGCTGTCATGGTATTTATCTACAAAGAATGTTGTGTAAGGCCAGACCTGCGACTGGTCATCAATATCACTGTGAAATGTACGTACTGACACTTGCATGAGGAATTATGAATACTCACTGATATTATGCTTTATAGTCCGTAACCAAACAAAGGGAGAACCAGGTTTTCCCCCAGACAAGAGGGCGGAGGGTTACCGCCCTGTCCAGTGAATGTTTTTGAGCTGCTGGCTGTGTTAATCTCACTTATAACATCTGTATCCCATACTGTAAGGTAATATTTAAGCAGTTGTGTTGTGAATTCCTGTGATTGTGTAAATCCACCAGACAGTAGAGACATTAACTAGTGTGAAGGGCTGGTCTCCAACAGACAGTTAGATAAAAAAAAACATACATAAATAAATACAAATATCTTTTATTGGGCCACCTTCTGTGATCTCTCTCACCAGCAGTAGTTGGTCCAATAAAAGATATTACCTTACCCACCTTGTCTCTCCAATATCTCAAAGGTGTCATGTAAAGTATTGTGTGTAAACTGGTGACGCAATGGCCTTGAAAATCATTGTGTGATATATGTCTGGGTTGGGTACAAAGAGTTACAGACGTGTGCTGAAAATATGTTCTTAAAATGTGTTTGGGAGGCAGAGCATAAAACCCAGCCTGCCCTAAACAAAGGAATGTGTATTTACTCTCTGACCAACTTGGTCACTGGCAGAGGCCAATGGGAGTACATTTACATATAAGGTAAACAAAGCCATCAAGCTGAACAAGCAGGGAAGAACATTATTTAACAATCAGACCGGAGGACAGAATCTGCACCCCAGGAAGCCCTCCCAGTTCCTGAGGCAGACACAATGGACTTTGAGTAACATAAGGGCAGCAAAAAGATCTTGCAGTGATTCATCACTGAGGGGGCATAGGGTACAGCTCCCTGAGAGCCTGGGAAAGTGGCTTCCTAGTCTGGAGGGCTGGGGATGCTGGCAACTTGGTGTAAAGAAGAAAACTGCAGAGGCAAAGATTGTAACTTGCTAACATTAAGCTGTAGTCACTAGAAAGCCTGGTTTGTTTGGTTTGTAAACAGACCTGTCTTTTTTTCTCTTGCTTAGGATCACTTAAAGCTCTGCTCTTTGATAATAAACTTATTCTTGTTTTATTTCAAAACCGTCTCAGTGCTGGGGGTTAGAGTGAACTGTGAGTCTTCAGCTCACCTGGCAGGCTGATGTGTGCCCTGTCTCTTTGCAGGCAGTGAACCTATTCATTTCTGTAAGTGTCCAGAGAGAGGGACTGGACACTGCAGGATGATGTCTGTGGGGAACTTGGGAGCTGGGGTTCACTTAGACTGGCAGAGTGAAGCAGAGTTTGCTGGCAAGGTGACAGGCTGGCATGGCTGGGAGCTGACACAGCTTAGCTGCAGCAAAGCTCTCCCTTGCAGAGGCTAAGAGTGGTAACACCAGGTGTCATAACTATAAAGGGAAGGGTAACAGCTCTCCTGTGTACAGTACTATAAAATCCCTCCTGGCCAGAGACTCCAAAATCCTTTTACCTGTAAAGGGTTAAGAAGCTCGGGTAACCTGGCTGACACCTGACCCAAAGGACCAATAAGGGGACAAGATACTTTCAAATCTTGGGGGGGGGAAGGCTTTTGTTTGTGCTCTTTGTTTTGGGGGTTGTTCGCTCTTGGGACTGAGAGGGACCAGGCATCAATCCAGGTTCTCCACATCTTTCTAAACAAGTCTCTCATATTTCAAACTTGTAAGTAAACAGCCAGGCAAGGTGTGTTAGTTTTCCTTTGTTTTCTCAACTTGTAAATGTACCTTTTACTAGAGTGTTTATCTTTGTTTGCTATACTTTGAACCTGAGGCTAGAGGGAGGTCCTCTGAGCTCTTTAAGTTTGATTACCCTGTAAAGTTATTTTCCATCCTGATTTTACAGAGATGATTTTTACCTTTTTCTTTAATTAAAAGCCTTCTTTTTAAGAACCTGATTGATTTTTCCTTGTTTTGAGATCCAAGGGGGTTGGATCTGTATTCACCAGGAGTTGGTGGGAGAAAGGAGGGGGGATGGTTAATTTCTCCTTGTTTTAAGATCCAAGGGGTTTGGAT
>NW_020665189.1:2161698-2167240 GCF_002925995.2 Terrapene triunguis | reverse complement strand
GTTAATTTCTCCTTGTTTTAAGATCCAAGGGGTTTGGATCTGTATTCACCAGGGAATTGGTGAAGGTCTCTCAAGGCTACCCAGGGAAGGGAATCAGCTTTGGGATGGTGGCAGCAGACCAGATCTAACCTGGTAGTTAAGCTTAGAAGTTTTCATGCAGGCCCCCACATTTGTACCCTAAAGTTCAAAGTGGGGAAGCAGCCTTGACACCAGGACTCACAGCTCTGGGTGTCCATAACATGATGTCACACCCCTTCTATTGGAGACACTCCATATTGCTACACTGACCAGACCCTCCTGTCCTTCTCTCCAGCCCCTTCCCTGTCTAAGGGCTCCTCAAAGCCTGGAGAAGCCACGGCCCTGGCACTGTGTGAGGGTGGAGGATTGAGTGTGCACTGCCCAGCTGGGCTTTGATAATTGGTTTCACACTAATGTATCTCCAGTACAGCGTAGGGTGCTTCATGTGTCCTTCCCATGTAGGAGTTGCACCCTCCTGGCCTGGGGGGTAGTTTGTGTGCAGAGATACGGCAGCTCTGCCTAGTGATTCTGGGCTAACTAGACCCATAGGCCCAGGCAGGGGTGGGGAGTGGCTATGCCCCATGTGCTTGGACTGACCAGAAGTCTGAACTACCAGCAGGTCTATTCCTGTGGCCTGAGCATTCCCACTGTAAACTGAGCTGGGCCTGGCATGTTTCCATCCCACACAGAGCTGAGTGTCTGGACACACCAGTCCCCAGCCAAGCCGCAGAGATGAGCACGGACCCTCCACGCGTCCCTGGACGCTCCGCCCCCAGCCCAGCTGCGGAGACAAACATGGACCCTCCCCATGTCCCTGGATGCTCCGCCCCCAGCCCAGCCGTGGAGATGAGCACGGACCCTCCCCACGTCCCTGGACGCTCTGTTCCCAGCCCAGCCACAGAGACAAACAGCCTCCCTGGGCAGACTGCCAAGCCTATTACAGTATTTGTGCTTTGGTTATTATGCAAAAATGGCCTCATGTTGGCACCTCCCCGTTGTTTCCGTTGAGGAGCAGCTGGTATATTTTGTGAGGGCTTCTTTCATTGTTCGGACATTTGCAGTCCAATGCACAAAGACCTTTCCCTTCATCACTCCTTTCTTTGATCTTGTGCCACTCCCACCCAAGCAGCGCCCGCCTGCTTCGTCAGCGCATTTCTCCCCTAGCCATGATGCCCTCTGCATCCTGTTCAGTCCAGAGGACACTCATCTAAAGCCTTCTAGGGCCATCTTTCATCTGACCCCCTCGCTTTGTGGTGCCTTTGCTGGGCATGGATGGGGTCATCAGCTGTGCTGAGTCCATAGGGGGATTCTACTGTCCTCTGACGTGATCCCTGCTCCACTCATCTTGGCTCGCCTTCAGGTCATTCCCTATGGTCTCTGCCAGTGGCCAGGTTTGAGCACCACAGGAGGGTGTTTGTGTGTTGATGGGTGGGGCAGGAGATTGCAAGGGTTCAGAGGGTTGAAAAGGGCTGTTTGAACCCATGGAATCCCTTCTTTGACCCCAATGCCCTGACCCTGCAATGCAGATGGTGTGAATGCACCCAACACCTGCACAGACCCCAGTGACGGCGGTAGTGGCCCAGGTAGGTTGAGGCTCCCCAGGGCACAGCCTGTGCAGGAGCCAGGCCAGACATTGTAAAATTCAACTTTGAAAAGACTCAAATGAAATTCTGGGACAAGTATTCAATTCCCCCCAATCTTTGCAATCAGGGAGTGGGCCTGAGGTTGGGACAAACCTGCAAGGTTTATAAAGATCTTCCTTGCCCCCCGACGATTCGCAGTGTTTAAAGCTGCCCCTTCGCAGCTGCTGCCACCGATGTCTGGGTCATGTTTCCTCAGAGTATTGCACTTGCATGAACGTCCCGTAACCCTGAGCTCCAGCTGCAGTGCCGTGTCCCTTGGGAACTTTCAATGCATCTCTGCACAAGAAGAAGCAGGAGCCGGGTTCTGTCGTGTGGCTTCTTGCAATCTAGCATTTGACCACTGGGTGCCTCCCAAACTCCACCAAGAAAAAATCCTAATTTAGCTCCTCAACGGGTGCAGAAATGGGTCGCTCCCCTGGAGCCTGTGAGGAGCATGGCTGATTTATACCCTATGGCCTGGCCCTGGAACATTGGTCCCACTCAGTGCCAGCCCATCCCCTACAGGAGCTGGGTTCACAGGCCCCGTAAAGTGAGACAATCCCAGTACACTGCTGTCTGCAGGGCCCTTCTCCCACACTTCGGCTGCTGTGTCTATGCTGATTGGGTATGGTCTGTTTGTACAGCACCTGGCACAGCATAAACCTGATTCCAGCGTGAGCGTCTAGGTGCTACCACAGTAATGATACAGTCCTTTTCATCGGGAGATCTCAAAGGAAGTCAGTATCACTACCCTAGTCATCAATAGGGAAACTGAGGCAGACTGGCCTATGGTCACAGAACAGGCCTGCCCCAGAGTTGGGAATAGAACCAAAGTCCCCTTAGTCCCAGGCCAGCAAACCATGCACTAGGCAACACTGCCCCCTAGCAGTAAGTGACTGTACCTGCACAACACCCCTGTGAGATAGGGCAGGTGTTATTTAGGCTCCAGTGCTCACCACAGCCCCGTGGGACAATTTCTGGGACAAGAACCCCGTATTTTGCTGCAGTGTCAATTCCCTCAGGCCTGCAGTTGGTGGCTGCAAGTTCTCACAGTGCAGGTGTCACAGACTCATTCTCTCTCGGCTACGTACGGCCCCTGGGAGTAACCGTCCTTCGGTGTGACAGCCTTCCATGAAGGTTGCATTCTCTTGCCGGGGTTAGGCCCTCTGGCCTCACTGTCCCCTGGGACCGTACCTCTGAGCTTTCTGGACACCTGTCTCTCGCCGTGCACCCCCTCAGGGAGTCCACTCGCTTTGAACCCCCAGGGCCTCCACACCCAGAAGGAACAATGCCACCCCGATCTCTAGCCTGTGCCAGTGTAAAACAGAAGGGTTTATTGAACGTCTGAACCTAGCACAGGCGCTTCTCAGGGCCCTCAGGCCTAGAAACCCTCAGCACAGTACATCTAGGTCTTTCCCTCCTCAGTGCAGAAGCCCCCTTCTTCCAGCCAATCATCCTAAAGCACCTCCCCCAACAGCTCCTCCCCTGTCCTTTGTCTTCTATCCCAGGTAAACATTTTTGTTCCCCCCCATGGCTGGTCAGGTCACCAGGGTCCTCTCTCCTCAGCCCTTTGTCCTCCCACTGGCCAGAACCAGCAGGGTCCTGAGCTGGGCTGGGCCTCTCGGTCACTAGTCGCTAGGGTACCCCATCTCCAGGCCATTGTCCAGGGTCCCGGCTGCTAGGTGAGGTCACACCTGGTCTAATGCAACAACAAGTCCTCTCCCACCACCTTGTTAAACATGCAGCACACAGGGAAACTGAGGCATGCACACAGTATTCATGTAAAAGACTACAAAAATCCTCAGCAAATCTACACAAATCACTATACAAAACACTACAAAAATCCTCAAAAATCCTCACTGCTGTGCTCCGGGAGTGGCCCAGCTCCATGGCCTCTGCTGTGACAATGCTGTCTGGACAGCCTGGCTCTCCTCCCCCCCCACAGTGCATGCCATGGAAGGGGGAGCGTGCAGTCACCTAACCTATCCTCCAGGCAGTCCAGCTGCCCAGCCTGCACCTTCAGTTCCTCCCACTCTGTGGCTGCACCCTGGACTCCAGCCCTGGCTCCCTGCCCCCGCCGGGTTCTACAGTGCAGTGCAAGGAGCGCACTGTCAACAGCTAAGCTAGTTTGGGGGCCTCGCTCCTGGTTTCTGACACCTGGGCTTAGTGGTGCTGGGGGACAACGACTCAGAGCAGGAATCTGGAGCACAGGCAGCCGCTGGCTCCACACAGAGGAAAAAGGCAGCAGAGGGATTATCCTCCCTCCCCGCCCCTCCGGGGGGTCACTCACTCTAGCACCACCCTCTGGAAACAGGGGGTCACAGATCTGGGTGGGCCCTCTGCTGGCCACCCACTGGACTGCTGTGAAAGGACCCAGCCATTAGCTCCACAGGTGTTGTAAGTCTCCAGGGCCTGGACAGAGCTCCAGCAGTGCCCCTCACTCAGGGTCCCCAGGCACAATCTCAGGGTGCAGACCTGCTGCCTAGCACTGCCCCCCCCCCCAAGGGCTGGAACAGCTGCTTGGCCCCTGGGCTCAGTGCTGACCCTTCAGACTCCCTGGTGTGAGACCACTGGATTTTGGGGTAACTCTCTCTATGTTCGTTGTGAAGCATGTAACACAGGGAGAGACACTTTCCCAGAAGCCTAACACATGATTGCTCTTTGCACTTATCAGATAAAGCACAAGAGAGCCCAGGTCACACAGAGCACACCAAGCATTTGAATGCAATGTCCCAACCTTTCTCCCATTGGGAGTCTCCTAGGACTCCCAATGTTTCCTGGGGGAGTCCTAGGAGACCAGCTACAGCCTGGAGGGCAGCCAGGTCCCCTGCCTCCTGCAGGCCCCTGCGTGTTGGGTGGCGTCTCCCTCTGACGCCTGGCCTGCTCTCCTGTCCAACCACCTTTCCTGTTCTGGTGTGTCCTTACTGAGATCATCCAGCTTTCCCTAGGCTGCATTTGGGAATGTTCCACTGTGCCAAACCCCAGCCCCCAGCCCAACCCCATACACTCCCTTGGCTCCAGTTACTCTTTAGCATAACTGCCATGGTGAAAGCACAGGCTTTTCCCATTGTCCTCAGGCTGGGGAAGACTGACTTGCGGGCGGGCGGGTAGGGACAGTGGATACACATACAGAGAGGTAGCCATGATGCAGCAGTTTTCATAGTCACAACTCATAGGGTATGTCTACACTGGAAACTTCAAAGCGCTGCCACGCGAACGCTCCTGCGGCAGCGCTTTGAAGTGCGAGTGTGGTCGTGTGAGCTCTGGGAGAGAGCTCTCCCACCACTCCTGATAATCCACTTCCACGAGGGGCTTAGCTCCCAGCGCTCAGAGCCTGTCTACACTAGCACTTTAAAGCACTCAGACTTGCTGCGCTCAGGGGGGTGATTTTTCACACCTCTGAGCCAGCAACTTAGAGCGCTATAAAATGTAAGTGTAGACAAGCTCATAGTAACTTCATAGTAGCAACCAGATTCCCAAATCGTCACACAGGGGCTAAGGCACATGAGAGACCCCCAGCCTGCCCCCGCAAGAGGAGCAGAGACAGCTCCCTACCAGCCCAGCTAGGGTTGCCAACTTTCTACTTGCACAAAACTGAACACCCTTGCCCTGCCATGCTCTGCCCCTCCTCTGAGGCCCCATCCCCCGCTGTGGAGTGTCCCAATATTAAACCCTTTGTCCTGCGTCCCGATCAATGTACGATCCAGACACCATTTGTCCCGATAGTCGGGTAAGGAGGTGAATGGGAAGGAGGCGCTGACCCCGTGGGTGCGCCGGGGCAGGAACACGGGGAAAAATTGCAGCCAAGCTCCCCCCTCCTCGCCTCCTTCTCTCCTCCTCCCCCCAGCACGCCGCGTCCGCACTCCTACCCCCTCCAGCGGTTCTCCAAACAGCTGTTTGGC
>NW_020665189.1:2149667-2161598 GCF_002925995.2 Terrapene triunguis | reverse complement strand
GGGGGGGGGGGGACAACTGGGGAGGGGGCAGGGCCT
Source organism: Terrapene triunguis (assembly GCF_002925995.2). Lineage (NCBI taxonomy): Eukaryota > Metazoa > Chordata > Testudines > Emydidae > Terrapene > Terrapene triunguis. The sequence goes on along the minus strand of NW_020665189.1, from coordinate 2,161,562 downwards.
GGAGCAGAGTGGGGGCAGAGTCTGGGAGGATTGGGGGTGGACTGTGGGCGGGGCTGATGGCACCCCAATGTTTCCCAATATTTTAGTGTGGTGATCTGGTCATCCTATTTTGGGCTGGGGGGTGGAGCCGTGGGGTTCGGATTATGGGAGGGGCCCCCAGGCTGAGGCAGGAGGTTGGGAGGGGGTATGGGCTCTGGACTGGGGGTGCAGGTTCCGGGGTGTGACCAGAAATGAGGGGTTCAGGGTGTGGGAGGGGGCTCTGGGCTGGGGCGGGGGTTGGAGTGAGGGAGTTGTGAGGGCTCTGGCTGGGGGTGCAGACTCTGGGGTAGGGCTGGGGTGAGGGGTTTGGGGTGCAGGAGGATGCTCCGGGCAGGGACTGAGGGGTTAAGAGGGCAGGAGGCGGATCAGGGCTTGCCCCGCCCCCTGCCCCGCCCCTCCTCCAAGGCCCTGCCCCTGCTCACTCCAATTCCCCACCCCCTGTTGCTCGCTCTCCCCACCCTCACTCACTCGCTCATTTTCACCGGGCTGGGGCAGGGGGTTGGAGTGCGGGGGCTCCGGCTGGGGGTGTGGGCTCTGGTGTGGGGCTGGGGATGAGGGATTTGGGGTGCAGAAGGGGGCTCTGGGCTGAGGAGTTCAGAGGGCAGGAAGGGGTTCAGGGCTGGGACAGGGGGTTGGGACATGGGGCGGGGGATGAGGGCTCCAGCTTGGAGTGCAGGCTCTGGAGTGGGGCTGGGGATGAGGGTTTTGGTGTGCAGGAGGGTGCTCTGGGCTGGGACTGAGGGGTTCGGAGGGCAGGAGGGGGATGAGGGCTGGGGCAGGGGGTTGGGGCGTGGGAGGGGGCAGGGGTGCAGGCTCTGGGGGGTGCTTACCTTAAGCAGATCCTGGAAGCAGTGGTATCTCCCCACTCCGATTCTTATGCGGAGGCACGGCCAGGGAGCTCTGCGTGCTGCTCTGTCTGCAGGCACTGCCCCCGCAGCTCCCATTGGCCCAGGTTCCCGGCCAATGGAAGCTGCAGAGCTGGCGCTTGGGGCGGGGCAGCATGCAGAGCCCCTGGCTGACCCTACGTGTAGGAGCCGGAGTGGGGACATGCCACTGTTTCCGGGAGCTCTGTGCAGCCATGGCATGCAGGGAGCCTGCCTTAGCCCTGCTGCGCCCGCGACTGGACGTTTAATGGCCTGGTCAGCAGTGCTGACCGGAGCCGCCAGGGTCCCTTTCTGACTGGGCGTTCCGGTCGAAAACCAGACACCTGGCAACCCTAAGCCCAGCAGATGGCTCTGGTGTGGTTGGCCCAAGGGGGGGTGGGCCTATGGCACAGCCAGAGGTACAGCTGTGGGGTGTCCATGTCATGGTGTGTCTACGGTGCAGACAGCCATAATCAAAGCCTGGCACAGAGCTCTCCTGGCAATGCGGGGGGAGGGTTATGCTCCTGGGGGAATGCCTGGCATTGCTCACTGGAGTGCAAAAGGCACTGATTGCAACAGGGACAGAAGAATTAGGGCTCTGGTATATTTTTTCTCTTCCAGTTGCAAAGTGCCCAGGGCCCTTATTGGGCCACATGGGGTGCCTGAGTCCAGCAGAGGCGGTCGCTGCCACATTTTGGGAAGCAGTAGGATCCTGTCATGTGTTTCACGTACCAGGCCAGTAACACAACAATGTGCCCATTGGCCTGCGTGGGGACGTTATGGGCCAATAGAACTTCTCATTGCAATATTCCAATGGAGGGGAAAAGCCCTGTTATAGTTTTCATCTTCCAGGCTAAACCATGACCCCGCCGCTTCCCCTGGCTGCATGGGGGTGCCAGGGTTGGACAGGACTCTCTTTGTTATGTACAGGGACATGTGAATGCTTGCACCCTAACCCAACCCCCCAAAACCTAAGCCTGGCACCATGCCAGCTCCAATCCTACTCCCCAAACCCTAACACTAACCCTACAAGCCTAAAAACTCCCCCCTATATCAGCACTGTCAGCTGACCTGAGCTTTCTCCCTCACCCCAACCTCTGACCCTATTGTACAGCCCCGTGGCCAGATTCTGAGCCCCTGACAGCCCCACACTCTGCTGCAGTGTTAACTCCTGGTGTCTGCCTAGCCCAGCCTGCCGCTGATGGCAGGACATACTCATGGAGCTCTGACCGAAACTGGAGGATAAAAAACCCAAACATGAGAGAGCCAGAAAATTCTCTATTTTGCGTGGAAATGAAATAAAACCAGGACCTGCCGATATTGGCAAGTCTGGAAACGCAGTTAAGGTCTGAACCAAGCATAACTCTGCCTGTTCCTCGGCTGCATCAGAAAGGCAGCCGGAGTCTGGGCGAGGAACGCCAGTGTCACAGCAGGTGGGCTTCTATGACAATCTACAATTGGAAGCTTAGCCAGGAAGCCAGGGCTCCAGGAATCCACATGTCTAAAGCCTGAACACTTTGGAGGGACAGTGAGGACTTTCAGAATTGTTACCTTTGCATGCAGCCCTCTTAACACAGGTCTGCTGCTGCTATCGTCAAAGCCACTGAGGGATTAGGGGGGCTTGTGGAACCAGCTCGCATCAGATTGGGCACAGAGGGGGACACACAACACAACCCCACCACTGGGTTCCACTTGCCGTTACTGCCAGAGAGTGTTACATGAGCATTGTGAAGAGATGTGGCCAGGCCTTGGAAAGTGCTGGTCCCTGGGCACCCGCGGGGCAATCTGTGGGGTACCTGGGATTAGAGCTGAGCAAAATGTCAATGTTATTTTGGGGATGTTTTTCAATAATTTTTGCATTTTTCCTGTTTTGTTCTATTTGACTGAAGACTGCTACCAAACTGTTTTGACCCCCCCCCTCCCCCCGACCATGTTTTCAATAACAAATTTTAAAAATGGAAAACGACACCATTTCTTTCATGAAAGACCTTCATTTGTGGACAAAGGCTGATTTTTGACAGAAAAACTCCCACCAAGAACAACGCCCCTTTTGCCAGAAAAGCGTCGCCCAGCCCATGTGTGACTCCTGTTCTGCCAGTGATCTCCACGGCCCCCATCTGAGCCATGGAACTGGAGCGCTGGGCCTCATGCCCAATACGGCCGCCTCGCAACCCCAGCTCGGAGAGCTTCTGCTGTTCATCAGGCTGGTGGCGTTCACTGGCCTGTGCCCAAAATGTCAGACTTGGGCATCTTCCTGTGATCAGTGGCCTGTGGTGAACGACTGAGTGGGCCTGGGGCCTGGCGCTCACAAGGGCAGGACTTGCTGATAAGGAAGCAGGGTGACCAGTTGTCTGGTTTTCGACCGGAACACCCGGTCGAAAAGGGACCCTGTTGGCTCTGGTCAGCACCGCCGACGGGGCCGTTAAAAGTCCGGTCGGTGGTGCTGCAGCACTAAGGCAGGCTAGTCCCTACCTACCCTGGCTGGCACCACGCTGTGCTCCTGAAGCGGCCAGCAGGTCCAGCTCCTAGGCGGGGAGGCCACAGGGCTCTGCACGTTGCCCCCACCCCAAGCACTGGCTCCGCACTCCCATTAGCAGGCGAGAGCAGCGTGTGGAGCCTTCTGGCCCCCCTGTCTAGGACCCAGACCTGCTGGCCACTTCTGGCTGGGGTGCAGCGTGGAGCCAGGACAGGCAGGCAGCCTGCCTTAGCCCCTCCCACTACGCTGCTGACCAGGAGCTGCCTGAGGTAAGCCCATGCCCCAACCCTCTGCCCCAGCCCTGAGTGCCCCCCAAACCCGAAGCACCCTCCTGCACCCCAAATCCCTCATCCCCAGCCCCACCCCAGAGTCCACACCCCCAGCCAGAGCCCTCACCCCCTCCCACACCACAACCCCCTGCCCCAGCCCAGTGAAATTGAGTGAGGGTGCGGGAGAGCAAGCTACAGAGGTAGTGGGAATGTAGTGAGCAGGGGTGGGGGCCTCGGGGAAGGGGCAGGGCTCGGGTGTTTGGTTTTGTGCAACTAGAAAGTTGGCAACCCTATAAGGAAGCCTGATCACTTTTTGCTGACTGTGATGGGAAGGTCAGAGGTGGGCTGTCCTCACCCCATCCCACCACAGTCTGCCTGCCCACACCCAGTCCCACTGCAGCTATCCCCTCACCTCACTGTAGTTGTCTGCCACAGAAACTTCTGGACCCCCACACCCACGGAGGGGCTTCCCAGCCCCTCTCTTCTGGCACAGGAGACAGATGATTTCTCTCCATTCTAGCCAGAGTGGTGCTGGTGGTCCAATGCAAGCCACTGAGCCATGTGTTCAGGTGTGCTCAGCAGGGCACAGGAATGACTGATGAACCAGGTGTGGCCAAAGCTATTTCTCCTTAAGTCTCTGGTGGCAGTGTCCCTCCCTTAGGTCTAGCATGGTACAAGGTACTTAGCTTTCCCAGCCCAGGAGACTGCCAGCCTGGCACTGTGGGTCTGCCACAGCTCTGGGGGAACCGTGTGCTCCTCAGAAACCTGTGCAGGGCTAAGTGCTCCATTGGGCAGAGGGGCCAAGACAACAGGATTCTCCCACTTGCTGGAGACTCTTCAGTTACACTGAGCTCAGCACATCCTACTGTCCTTTCCCACCCCTACTCAGCCACAAGGCACGAACTTCCTCAGCTTCGCCCAGGCTCTCTACTGGGATGTTTTCTGGCTGGGAAAATCCCTCCAATCCAGTGCCTGAGCCCAATACCTTTTGGTCACCTTACCTAGGCCTGACAGCGCTGTGACTTGTGGACCTAAACCCTCCAGCCTTTCCAGGGGCCGGCTGGCCATGCTCTCCACACGCTCACCCAGCAACATAACCTCCTTTTCTTTTCCGGGTCCTGAGTCGCCTACTCAGGCCTACCTAACCTCCTTAACCCAGCACTAGGGGCTTGCTCTCCATATGAGGCAACAGGAGGAGCAACCATGTCTGGACTGAAATACCCTGTCTAGTTGGTTGCAGAGTGCTGCCAATGCCTACTGGGCTTGGCTCACTCCCCGTGGTCAAGTCCTTCCCAATACCCAACCAGTCCCTCACTCTGAGGCTGCCCTGGGCCATATTTGTGGGGAGGGAGCGCTGACTTTCCCAGCTTCTGTACGTAGTACCAGTGTTCCTCAGGCGCAGGGCTGTCACTCAGGGAGCGGCTTAGAGGAGGATGAGCAGGGAGGCCAGGGTCTTTGGATCGCTCCCATGAATTTCCATGGGGAGGCCTCCATTTAACTGCTGGACTTGGCCATTGGCTTGTGGGGAGAAAATGGCGGCCACAATGGCTTGGCCTTGAGCAGGTTGCTTTAGATGGTTCCCTGGCGAGAGGGAACCCAGGAGAAGTCCTGTCGGAGTCCTTAGTGAGGGGCATCGCATGACACTGCAGTGATAGCCAGGAGGAAGGGTCTCCAGCATGTCTCCTCTGCCTGCTCTGAGCTGGGCAGCTAGGGTGACCAGATGTCCCGATTTTATAGGGACAGTCCCGATTTTTGGGGCTTTTTCTTATATAGGCTTCTATTACCCCCCACCCCCATCCCGATTTTTCACACTTGCTGTCTGGTCACCCTATGGGCAGCTCACTGCGGCGGGTCCTGTGGGCCCACTCACTGGCTCTCTGGGCCTCTTTGTAAGTTCCTGAGGAAACAGCAAGTACCCTTGGCTCTCTCCCTTGCCAGTGACCAGGGCTGAGCAGTGGGTTCCCTGCAGGCTGGTCAGGAATGCCAGTGGGCATGGGCCCCTCTAGTCTGTGGGGCCTGCGTGGGCAGTTCCCCTGGAAGCTCAGGACAGGGGAGCCTGGCTCCCAGCTGGGTGACTGTCCCATCTCCCACCGCAGACCAGCAGTGCACCCTGACTGTGTTCTGTTGCCCAGCTGCTCAGCTCCCAGGCTGTGGGAATTTGCTAGGCTGTTTGCTGCTAGAGCAGGGGCTGGGTCCACTCTGAGTTATGGCTCAGCAGCCCAGCTGGCTGCCTGCCTCTGACCTGAGCTGCAGCCATGGGCAGCTTCTTCTGCTACTCAGGGGCCTGATCAGAAAATCTCCCAGTTCACCAGCAGCTAATAATTCACCAGCAGCTAATAACTCACCAGTGGAGCTCTGGGGAGAGGATTTGACAGCTAAGCAGGGATTATTTCCAGTTCCCTTCTAGGGGGAGATCTCCTCCTCCGCTCCTGCATTCTTTACCTTCCAATAATGACATCTCTTTCCACTCCCACTTCCATTAGACACAAGCAAATGTTGCTTCTGCCTTCCAATTGTCACCTGTAGTGTCTGGACAAGTCCTTGCAAGCCTCCACTCCTCTGTCTATTCCCAAGCAATTCAAAGGAGGGGAGGAACTGTGCTGAACATGTTCGAAGGAGTATGCGAGATGAAACCCACATTGGATCAACTGAACATACCATTAAAGATTTTCTCTAAGCAATTAGCGCCAAGACAACTAATAATTACTTTGTGCAGCATGTTCGAAACACACTACACACATCTGTGTAGACTGACTGTTCCCATAATATTAAGATAGTGCTGTTAACAGAAACAGGCACCTATGAAAACATCTCCGTGCTAATTCCTAATAAGCAACTGTGTGATTCCTCCACTGATACCAAAGGATGAAAAGAACCCTGCTGCGTCCCACAGTAACTGCATTGCTTCCAGAGATGCACCTGCCGATGTACACCCTTGGGAGCACCGTGCCCACGACGTGAGACTTGGACGGGCACAGCGAGCAGAGTGCATTGGAGTCGCTTACTGCTGCCCCGCCCCAGACCTTGAAGGGCTATGGGGTATAAACTGGCTGTGTGTCTCCATTGTCCTTCAGTTCCTTCCACGCCCTTCAGGAATCCCTCTGCCAGGGAGTGTGGCCTATCTGGGCAGTCACCCTGCAGAGCACCAGTGGGGCTGGGAAGGGACCGGTTTCCTCCTTTGAGATTTGTCCCCATGGGCTAGGAGATGAGCAAGTGGCTGAGGAGGGTCTCTATAAGAGAGGTCTGCACAGCTAGCCTGGGTGCTGGGCAGCTGTTGTGAGCTGGGCATGGGCAGCCCCACTACAAAGCCCTGCCCGCATTACTGTGCCCTCACTGGCGCTGGGCTTCCCCATGTGTCTAGGGTCATTCCAAGGCCCTTTGCGCTGAAACACTGGGATTCTGTCCCAATCATTTGTGTCCATGGCAGGGAGCTTGTCCACCCATTAGGGGAACTGTGGGAAGGCCTTGGGAGGCTGTGAGCCCTGGCGTGACCGAGCCCGCATCCTCCCTTCCATGTGGCCGGGTTCAGCGCAAATTAAAGCAGAGCCTGGGTTCTAACGCACCCCCAGCTGGCCACTAGCCTGCACTTAGAGCCCCTCCAAAGCCGGCTCAGGGTTTTCTGGGTGGATAGCTGGGGGGTGGTTGGGCTGAAACCTGGTGTGACGAAGTGGGGGTTTTTCTTGTTTTCTGTGGAGTTTCAATGGTTTGCATGCAGAGGGGATGGGACTCAGTTTCCCTGGGTGTTACTGGTTTAACGAGGTGAGGGGAGAGGGAGTTTGTTTTGCAGAGGACTGGAGAGAGGACTTGGGAACCCGGCCGATGGCTGGGAGGATGGATACCTCAGCGACCAGTGACCTGGTGACCCGGAGGCCCAGCTGAGGAGACGCAGCCGGTTCTGGCCAGTGGGCGGACAATGGGCTGCAGAGTGAGGACCCAGTGACCTAACTAGCTGGTTCCAGCCAGAGGACAGAAGAGGGGAGAGGAGGCCCCGGTTTACGACCCTGTTTACCTGGAGAGAAGACAATGGACAGAGGCGGGGGCCTGGGGCCGGGGATAGGGTGACCAGACGTCCCGATTTTATCGGGACTGTCCCGATATTTCCTTGTTTGTCCCGCGTCCCGACCAATGTTAGGTCGGGACACTGGACAAACAAGCAAATATTCCGGAGCCCGGAAGTGCTTGCGCCCAGAGCGGGACGGGGGCGGGGGCTGGGGCTGCTGTGGGATAGCACCAGCTGGGCAGCAGCCCAGACGCGACTGGCCAGGGGCTGGGCGCAGTGTGCGCGCTGCTGGGTCCCCGCAACAGGCCCGGGCTCGGGGGGTTCGGGCCCGGGCGCCAGAGCCGCAGCCGCTGAGCTTGGCCATCGGCTGCTTCCTCCCCCCGCGGCAGCGGGAGCTGCAGCAGCGGCTGCTCCCGAGTCCCGCTGCCCGGGGGGGAGAACAGCTGCTGCCTGGCCCCGCGGGCGGCCCCCCTACTCTCCCTACCGCCCGACTGAGTCCTGCCTGCACTCGGGGCCAGGCCGGACTCTCACTCACCCCGGCCCTGCGCTCCCCCTGCGTCTCCGGAGCCTCCCTCCAGCGCTTGTGGAGGAAGGGGGGGTGGGTTTTTTTTGTATTTTGTTTTTTGTTTCCCTGCCCCCTGCCGCCATGCCCCTCCCTCCCCCCCCCCCCCGCATCCCGATATTTGACTTGGGTGATCTGGTCACCCTAGCCGGGGATCTCAGATGCCCAGCTGGGAAGCAGGGGGGCTCTGGGCTGGAGAGAGGGAGCAGGCAGAGCCCACCTGGATGCAGAGAGACTGGGATGTGCTGGGCTGAGGGAGGCCAGGCCTGAGGCCCTGAGAGTTTCCTGTGCTGTGTTCAACTCTCAATAAACCCTCCTGTTTTATGCTGGCTGAGAGTCACTCCGGTCTAGAGAACAGGGTTGCGTCAACCCCTTCGGGGGTGGAGGCCCCGGGGATCCAGAGCGAGTGGACTCCCTGAGGGGGCCCACGGCAAAAGACAGACATGCTAAGGCTCAGAGAGGTGCGGCTCCAGGAGGTGGAGGGGCCTGACCCCGAGAGAGAGTGGACCCCCGAGAAGGGCTGTTGCACTGACAGGGGCACCCCCCCACGGACCGCATGGGGCCAAGAGTGGGCACGATCTGTGAGTCCGTGACACCTGGGTTAGAGCCTGAGTTGTGTGTGAAGTGCAGACATACATGTAGTAGGGCTGCCTGGGACCCTGTGCTCTGGGCCTGCCCACTACGCATGGGAGCCTCATCTCAGCCATGCCATCGCCTGCTGGTCCCCACACGGGGAAGCCTAGAGATGGGCTGTTCTCCAGCTGTAGTGTTTCCAGAACACCCTCTTTCTTTAGCTGGATTCAAGATCCCTGAGGGACTCGGCCCTTCCTCTCTGCAGGTCCATTAGCTTGGCCGGTCCTGGGTCAGTCGTACATTGAGTTCCCTTTTCCTCCTAAATAGAACAAAAGCTTCTCTCCCTGATGACTGCTCCCACGGCCCTTTCTTCCTTTCTGGCATGCGTGGCACTGGCCGATCAGCATTCAGAGCTCCTTCCTCCTGCGCAAGAGCTGGTGTGGTTGGTAGCAGCTCCCTCCCTCGCGTGGGGAAGTCACCAGGCTCCCTCTTTCCCAGACAGACTAAGCAAAGCTCCTGGAATGACTGCTGTCCTGCAACTGGGGCAGTGGGGCCCTTTGGTCAGTCCCAGGTGGTCCAACCAACCCTGGAATCATACGCCTCTCCTGGAGAGGCTGCCACTGGGTTCTGAACAGGCTGCCTGGGGTGGGGGTAGTTTGCCTTGGGCCCCCTGTTTGAGAGGCCCCTCCCAAACCGAGTGGTGGTGTGATCTGGTATGTGGGGTGGCAGCGCCACTCAGGTTTGGCCAGTTGTCCCCTCTGGCACGATGGAGGGATGGACAGGCCAACCCTGAGTGGCGGTGTGACCCCGCACTAGGCCACAAGGCCTGAAGTGGGGAGCTGGGCCCAGCACCATGGGACAGGAGCCGCAGCACTGCTGTAGGGTGAGTGCGATGTGGTGCAGGCTCATTCTCCAGTCCCCCCCAACCCGGGCCTCCCCTTTAGAGTAACATGTCTGGAAGGGTGACAAGGCTCAGTTTCAGACTTTGCCCTGGGCCCCCAAAGAACTATGCGACCCTGCCCCATGGTATCTGTACACTTGCAGGGCATTCGCTGCTCACAGATGCCCAGGGGTCAGGCTGGCGTAGTCACTGAGGGTACTTCTACACTGCAGTTAGACACTTGTGGCTGGCCCGTGCCACTTGGGCTCTCAGGGCTCTGCGGTGGGGCTGTTTCATTGCAGTGTAGACACCCGAGTCCAAGCTCTGAGGCCCTCCCACCCTGCAGGGTCTTAGAGCCCGGGCTCCACCCACGCCCGGACAGCTACACAGCAGTGAAACAGCCCTGCAGCCTGAGCCCCGCAAGCGCGAGTGTCTAACTGCGTTTAGACGTACCTTTTAAGGAATCACAGACTAGCAGCACTTTGGGTGTTGGTCTCGCTGCTCCCTGACACCCCTGTGAGGCGCCACCCATGCGGTGTGGGATACAAATGGCCAATGCCTGACACTGGGCAGTGCCCCCACCTCCATGGCCATAAATAGCCTTTGAGAGTCAGGTCCCTCTGGGGTGAGCCATGCAGTGCAATGGGGGTGGATGGAAAACATCCTGTTGGAGTCCCCAGCGAAGCTGAGGCTGGTTTGTCCACAGAGCACGTGTCCTGGGGCACAAGCTGTCCCGCTTAAGACACGTCGTGCCTGGCGGAGCAGAGGGGAAGAGCCACCTGGGCTTCAGCTGCCAGGGTGGGGCCTTGCAGCCTCGACCCAAGAGTGAGATTCGGAGACCAGGGAATTCCAGCTCCAGAGACACTGACTGATCGGGCAGAGTGGGGCTCAGCACCCAGGCTGAGCTCCACAGGCTGGAGAGGGGCTCCCGGGGAGGGGCTAAGAGACCCTGGGGGGCTAAGGGGCAGGGAGGAGTGAGCAATCTGCAGTACAGAGCAGTCTTCTCTGAGAGGCTTCCAAGTAGTCCTGAGAAGGTGCTGAGGGGGCCAGGGCCAGGGGGATTAGGCACAGAGGAAAGGGCTACAGAGGCAGTTCCCCGAGGAAGATAAGCTGCTGCAGAGCTTTGGGGCGGTGATAGGAGCCTGCATGGTGCTGCCAGGAAAGCAGGAAGCAGTGGCAGGATCAGGCCCACAGGGCCCTGACATCGGGCCACCAAGCGTCCAGGACCTGGGGTGTCATTACTGCCAGCAGTGCCTCCACCCCTATCATGCCTGCCCACAGCCCCACAGGTTCGGCTGGGCTGCAGCAGCTCCTGCCAGTGGCTCCTGCTTCCCCCATCCCAACGGAGCAGAGCAGGGCAAAAGGTGAGAAGAGAGCAACTTCCCCCAAATCCCCCACATACACATAGGCACATCCCATAGACACAGCATCCTCCCCCACCCAGCTGATCCACCCCCTTCCCCAATTGCCTTTACTGCTCCCGCACCCAGCACCTCCCACCTCCAGCCATTCCCCCCGCCCCCAGATTTCTCCCCACCCTGCCATGTGTGAGTCTCAGTGGCTGTGCCCCTGTGGCTTAGCAGCGGAGCTGCTTCACCAGGACATCTGTTTCCAGCCGGAGGGAGGGGTCCTCAGGGCTCCCCCTCAGCCTCTGGCTCCTACCCACATGGGGGCTGGGGGCCCTGGCTGCAGATGACGGTTGAGGGGTGTCTGTGTTTGTGGAGAGAACAAGGCATCCCCTGCTTCAGGCCCTGCCTGAGCTGTCACACCTTCCTGGGGCAACCCCAAACCTGACCCCCTGCAGACTCCACCTGGGGCAAAGCAAGCAGCCATGCTGGCCGGGGCAACAGCGTCCCATGTATCCTGCACGTTGGACCAAGCTTGGGCACCTACAGTTCTTCACTCTGGGTCTGTGTCCCCTGGGCTTAAAGCCGAGGGCGTATTCATTTTAGCAGTAGGCGCAAAGCATTAGAGAGAAGGATTTTAAAACATCAGCCTGCAAATCGTACCAAAAGCCTTTCTGTCCTGATGATAACCTAGCAGGGCTGACTCCCTCAGCCATCCCAACGGGCCCCTGTCTCCATCTGGTTCCCCTGAACAATCCCCTCCTCTTTTGGGACACGGATTTCTGGCCCAGTGTGACGTTATTGATATAATCTGGGACCATATAGATCATTGTTGCAACCAAGGTCCTGTAGTGGCACCCAAATCTTGTATAAAGGGGGTCAAATGG
>NW_020665189.1:2139502-2144667 GCF_002925995.2 Terrapene triunguis | reverse complement strand
CCAAGCGGGAGTGAGGGACCGTCCGCTGAATTGCCGCCGAATAGCTGGACGTTCCGCCCCTCTCCGGAGTGGCCGCCCCAAGCACCTGCTTGCCAGGCTGGTACCTGGAGCCGGCCCTGACGCCTGTAATAATTCCAGTACTCCTGCCCCGCTCCCATCCTGCATCTTGCCTGCTCCATGGGGCAGGCTGTTGAGGGCAGGGATGGGGTCTCTCTCTATGGCAGTGCAGAGCCTGGCACAGCAGGGCCAGGATTTGGGCGGGGATCTTGAGGCGCCCCATAACACACGGACAACCAGTAATAATCACCTCCCGGGGTGGCGAGCCCCCAGCGAGGCACCCCTTGCCTCAAGCTCTGGCAGGTTGCAGGCTGGCCTGGGAATCGCGCGCCTCACTGGGCCTGCTGAGCACAGCGCTTGGGGCAGGAAGGGGAGGCCTTTGGTTGTCAGGCCCATTGAGAACTGTGAAGGGCAAGCTGAGGGCTCTGGTAACCAGCTCACTCAGCCTGTATTCTCATCTCCCCATTCTGCTCAGGGGACTGGCCTGCATTGCATGCCAGTTTCAACCTCTGCTGGCTTTGACCATCAGTTCCAGTCTAGGGCGTGTACAAGGGCAGGTGTGAGGGGTGAGACCCAGAGCCAGGTAGCCCACCTCAGTGCATTGCCTCCGGTCTGAATCACGGCCCTGCATTAGCAGCTGTTTCCTTCAGAGCTATCTGGCATCCACCCAGCCCCTGTGCAGCGTGCGAGCTGCATACGGCGTGGGGAGCAGAGCGGAGCTGCCAGGAGAACGGGGAGCGTGAGGAGTGGGCACGACTATGGCTAGTGACTGTCAGAGGCAGGAGTAGTAACTGATGTCAAACTGGGCTTGGCACTAGGGACATGAGAATGGGGGATCTCGTGGAAAACTGCAGCCTTCGGACTCGGCTCCCCAGCTGCTGTGTGTGAGGCTGCAGAAGCTGCAGCGTTTGAAATGATGTGTGCATCATTCAGCGGAAGTACACGGACTGGCAGGCTAGGCGCAGGGAAGGGATTTCCGATCTCTCCCCTAAGCCTGCTTCAGAGGTAGGGGGGTCTCTCCAGGCTCTTATGCAGCCTCCACATGCCCCCAGAATTATTCTTCACCCCAATGGCCTGAGCAACAGGCTCTTGCAGGCCACTAGAGCTTGGAAGTCCCTGTCTGTAGATAGGAGCAAAGTCCCCAACACCCCGGTTTGTCTTGTGCATTACTACAAACACATGCACAGATGCACACATGCAAACGTGTGCACAGCCACATGCATGGGTGGCCAGGCACAGATGGCACTGTGCGCACTTTCTCCCTGTCAATCCCATCAGCTCCACACAGGGTGCAGAGAGGCAGGGAGCAGGGCGCTGGGTGCTGGGCTGGTAAGTGCTGCTAGATGGCAGTGTTAGACTGAGAGACCTGCCAGTGCCTCCCCCGCTGGCTGGGCTCAAGCTCCCCAGGGCGGCTGCTGGAGGCAGAGGCTGCAGTGCTGGGGGAAGCAGCCAAAGCAGCAGCACAGGGCAGGACAGGAAGCATTTCCTGGAATCATGATGTGGGTGTCCAGCTGTGCTGGGGCACACCCAGTAGCGCAGGCCTGAGTGGGGGCTCTGGAGCTCTGAAGCATGTCCCGGGGGGGGGGCACTTAGGAGGGCCAGTCCCTCCCATCGAAGGCACCCCTCTCCCAGTGCCTCAGTGGGGGGCAGGCTCTCCGCACTTGAGTGACAAGGAGGGGGTCAGGAGCAAGTGCCTCCCTCCCCAGCGAGAAGGCGGCTATAAAGCATCTTTGGTAGGGTTACCATACGTCCGGATTTTCCCGGACATGTCCAGCTTTTTGGTCCTCAAATCCCCGTCTGGGGGGAATTGCCAAAAAGCCGAAAAAGTCCGGGAAAATGCTTTGCCAGCATCCCTGTCCCCTGCTTACCTTAGAGCGGCAGCGGCTGCTGCTGCTCCCCACAGACACCTCAGCTCTGTGCAGCTAAGAGCCGAGCTGCCCGAGCGCTACCGGCTTCACGGTTTGCCGGGCAGCCCCCAGACCTCCAGACCCTGCGCTCCCGGCCGGGCGCTTCCCCAGCAGGGCTCCAGCCCAGGAGGGGAAGCGCCCGGCCGGGGGCACAGGGTCTGGAGGTCTGGGGGCTGCCCGGTAAACCGTGAAGCCGGTAGTGCTCGGGCAGCTGTTTCGCGTGGCTGGGAGGGAGGAGGAGGGGGAATGCAGGGCGCTCAGGGGAGGGGGTGGAGTTGGGGCGGGGCCGGGGAAGGAGCGGAGTTGGGGCGGGGCCGGGGCGGGGAAGGGGCGGGGCCGGGGCCCCGTGGAGTGTCCTCTTTTTTAAATGTTTTAATATGGTAACCCTAATCTTTGGGCAATCAAATGGGGGAGATGCAGCCTCCTGCAGTGCCCCCTTCTCCTGCCCCAGGGCTCCTGGGGCTCTGCCTGCCCACAATGGGTAGAGTCCTGCACAGATACTTGTATCTGCATCCCATCCGCAAACGTGGTCCGTGGATATCTGCATCCCAATATCCATAGGATTGGAGAGTCGCAGACTTGCAGGGCTCTACCAATAGTCACTGCGCTGGGCAAAGCTGCAGAGGGCACCAGTCACTGGATGGGGTGGGGAGTTCCCCCCTCCCCGGATCCCCTCACCCTGTTCCCTGGGCCTGCACCGTGGAGCAGCTGGCAGGTCAGTCAGGCCCCACCGCAGCCACTATGAGTCCTCACTCCACCTTGGAGGTGTCAGAGACATACAGAGACTCTGGGCACTGACCCACAGGGACAGGGGCAGGATTAGGGTGACCAGATGTCCCGATTTTATAGGGACAGTCCCGATTTTGGGGTCTTTTTCTTATATAGGCGCCTATTACCCCCCACCCCCATCCTGATTTTTCACACTTGCTATCTGGTCCCCCTAGGCAGGATACACGCACTGATCCACAGGGATGGGGGAAGGCTACATGCACTGACCCACGGGCACAGAGACACCGAAGTTATTGAGACACTGCAAAACAGCAAGTCTGCACCTATGGCCATCGAGTGACACATGACTCAGCAACACACACCACAGAGTGACTACATGTGCACCATGAGGGCACAAAATCATCCTGCGTTGCTGCACCTGTGCGTGTGTGTGATGGTGCTGAGTGGGTGGTTGAGTTGTGTGCCTGTCAGCATGTGCGTATCATGGTTTTGAGGTGATGTTTCCTAGATTCATAGATTCCAAGGCCAGGCGGAACCATCGGGTCTGACTCTCTGTATAGTACAGGCCAGAGACCTGCCCCCAAATTATCTCTGGAGTAGAGCGTTGGGAAAACCAGCCCATCCTGACTGAACAATTGTCAGCAATGGAGAGTCCCCTTCCCCCTTCCCAACCCTGGGCTGTTCCCAGTGCCCCGGGCAGGGCTGGGGTGCAGTGGGGAACAGATGGTGCCGCACAGCACAGGCCTATGGGGGCTGCGTGGGCTGAGCTCTGGAGATGCTAGGAAGAAGGAGAAGGTTGAAGCAGGCTTAACCCTGGTGCCACAGGAGCCCAGATGCCTGCTGGGTTACAGTGGAATTATTGTATCAATAAGTGTATGAAGGGATGCCAATCCAGCTCACACGCAGCCCCCTGGAAGCACGGCCCCCTCTTCCATACACCCACAGGTCTGCTCACAGCCCTCCAGCACACACACAGAGCCCTCCAGTGCACGCGCGCACACACAAACACAGCCCTCCAGCACAAGCACACACACACAACTCTCCAGAGCACATACACACAGCCCTCCATCACACACACACACCTCCAGCACGCACACACACCTCCAGCACGCACACACACAGAGCCCTCCAATGCATGCATGCACATGCGCGTGCACACACACACACACAGCCCTCCAGTGCACACGCACACAGCCATCCAGTGTAAGGATAAGGCCATTTCCTGTAGCCATATTGTGAGGTCTGAGGCCTTTTTCTGCTGCCATATTAGGAGAGCAGCAACCATTAGCTAAGAAGCAGGAAGTCACATCCTCACATTCCATCTAAATGACATTAAAACAACGTAATATCAGCCTGTTAAGAAGGCAGTACTGTCCTAATAGCACCCACCATCACCAGATAAAGAAACAGAGCTTAAGATGGTTAAAGAAAATTTAGTTTGATAGCATCCTGTCTGGCAAGAAATCACTTCTCAACAATTGTGGTTGTGAAATCCCTACTTCTTTATTGTTTTGTCTTTATGGTCCCCACTTCTCTATTGTTTATCTGTTAGGGTTGCCAGGCATCCAGTTTTCGACCGGAATGCCCAGTTGAAAAGGGACCCTGGCAGTTCTGGTCAGCACTGCTGACCGGGCTGCTAAAAGTCCAGTTGGTGGCACAGTGAGGCTAAGGCAGGTTCCCTGCCTGGCTCCACGCAGCTCCCGGAAGTGGCAACATGACCCTGTGACTCCTAGGCGCAAGGCAAGCCAGGTAGACTCCGTCGGCTGCCCCCACCCCAAGCGCCGGCCCCTCAGCTCCCATTGGTCAGCAACCAGGGCCAATGGGAGCTGCAGGGGCAGCACCTGTGGGCGGGGGCAGTGCGCAGAGCCCCCTGGTCCATCTGCCTAGGAGCCGCAAGGACATACTGGCCACTTCTGGGAGCCACCTGAGGTCAGCACCGCCCGGAGCCCACACCCCACACACCCTCCCATGCCCCAACCCGCTGCCCCAGCCTTGAGCCCCTTCTTGCACCCCAAACCCCTCATCCCTAGCCCCACCCCAGAGTCTGCACCTAGCCCTCACCCCCTCCCACGCCCCAACCCCCTGCCCCAGTCCAGTGAAAATGAGCAAGTGAGCAAGGGTGGGAGAGAGTGAGCGACAGAGGGAGGGTGGATGGAGTGAGCAGAAAGTGGGGCCTGGGGGAAGGGGCGGGGCCTTGGGGAAGGGGCAGGGCAAGGGTGTTCGGTTTTCAGCAATCAGAAAGTTGGCAACCCTATTATCTGTATGATCTCTGTCTGGTTCTTTGATTGTTTGTGTCTGTTACAGAACTAATTTTGTAAGGTGTAAATAAACAATGGTGGTGGGGTATAATTGGTTAAAGAATTGTTTTACAATATGTTAGGATCTAAGTTCCCTAAAAGCTGCATGGCTGTGAGGCAGCTATCAAGGGCAGCATGTGTGTGTGTGTGCGGGGGGGGGGGGGGGGGGGGGGGG
>NW_020665189.1:2136799-2139402 GCF_002925995.2 Terrapene triunguis | reverse complement strand
GGGGGGGGGGGGGGGGGGGGGGGGGGGGGGGGGGGGGGGGGGAGCTGCTGTGGCCAGGGGAGGCGCCTCTGCCCCAGCCCCAGGCTTGGAGCTGCCACAACTGGGGAGAGGCACCTCTCCCCTGGCCCCAGCCCCAGAGCTGCTGCGGCCGGGAAGAAGCGGCCCTCCCCCGGACCCAGGCTGCTGCGGTAAGAAAAGGCTGAGGGGAGTCCTCTCTCCCCACCACAGCCCTGGAGCAGCCTGCACCCCAAAACCCTCATTCATAGCCCCACCCCAGAGCCCACACCCCCAGCCAGAGCCCTCACTCCTTCCCGCACCCCAACTCCCTGCCCCAGCCCGGAGCCCCCTCCCGCACCCTGAACCCTTCATTTCTGGCTCCACCCCAGAGCCCGCATCCTGTTAGAACCCTCACCCCCTTCCACACCGCAACCCCCTGCCCCAGCCCAGTGAAGGTGAGTGAGGGTGGGAGAGAGCAAGCCACCGAGGGAGGGGGAATGTAGTGAGCGGGGAGCAGGGCCTCGGGGAAGGGGTGAGGCTAAGGTGTTCGGTTTTGTGGGATTAGAAAGTTGGCAACCCTAATTGTATGCTTAGTGTGTGCATTCTGTTTTGGTGATTGTTAATAAATAGTGGTTAAGGATATTACTGTGTAAGAAAGACCCCGTAAACCTGCAGAAGATTATGCCCTGAGCCCTCAGAACTGGGTCAGGCTAGCCCTGTGCCCTCGGAACTGGGCAAGGGTGGGGGTGCCTAGAGTGTGTGGGCAACAAATCTAGGTTAAAGTTGGGTGCTTTAGAGTATATGTAACAGAGAATTTTGTGCAGATAGCAGCACACACACAGCCTTCCAGTGCACACGCACACAGAACCCTCCAGCACATGCACACACACACACACACACACAGAGCCCTCCAGTGCGCACACACACACAGAGCCCTCCAGTGCACACACACACAGAGCCCTCCAGCACATGCACACACACACACACACACACACACACACACACAGCCCTCCAGTGTGCAGACACACACAGAGCCCTCCAGCACATGTACACACACACACAGAGCCCACTAGTGCACACACACAAAGAGCCCTGCAGTGCGCACACGCACACAGAGCCGTCCAGCACACACACACACACACACACACACACACACACACAGAGCCCTCCAGTGCACACACACACAGATCTCTGCAACGCGCACATGCACACAGGGCCCTCCAGCACACACACACACACACACCCCCCCCCCCCCTCCAGTGCGCGCACACACACGAGCCCTCAAGCGCATGCACACAGAGCCCTGCCCACAGCCTTCCACTACACTAGTGGTTCTCAACCTATTTATCATTGTGGGCCGCATACGTGGCCCACAAAGTGTTACCTGGGCCGCAGGTTGAGAATCTCAGTGCCCCCCACCTAACCCCCTCCACAAACCCCTATGTCCAGTGCCCTCCGCCCAGAGACCCCACCTCAGAGTGGAGCCAGGAGCAGAGAGCTGGGTGCAAGGCGGAGGGCAGCCAGGACCCTGGACCCCGCTGTGCGGGGCCGGACAGCAGCCGGGACCCTCTGCCGTGTGGCAGCCAGGAGCCTGGAGCCCGCGCCCTTTAGCACACAGCTGAGCTGAGCCACAGCTGTGTGCTAATTGGGCCGCATGCAGCCCACGGGCTATGGGTTGAGAACCATCGCACTACGTGCACACACACACTCAGAGCCTTCCTCACAGCCCTCTAGCGCATACATACACACACACACAATCCATTCCAGCCCCTCCTGCATGCCTGTGCGCACATCCCCATTATCCGTCACACACACATACCTCCAGCCCATCACAGCCTCTCCACCTCCCCCCGCTCACACTGCCATCCTGCTGTGCCCCGGAGCCAAGTTGTCAGTGCGCAGTTGCGTGGGGCGTGCTGCTGAGAGCCAAGCCCCGCACCTGCTGGGAGCTGAGCGGGGACGGCACTTAGAGAACATTGGGCTGCTGTGGAATAACACATTTCAGTCTTGCTTCTTGCCTGTCAGGGCAAGCGTGTGCGGCGCAGCGGGGGCTGCAGGGCCGCTCACGGTGCTTGGCTTCAGCAACCGGGCTGGGGACAGGATGGTCTCCTGCTCTGGTGCAGGGCAGGCAATGCTCCCTGGACCTGCCTGCCTCTCCCTCCTCTACCTGTGCCCTTCACACTGGTCTCGCTTCCTGCCAGGCAGTTCCCTCGCTGGCTCACGCTCCCCTCAGGCCTCGCCAGTGGGATCTGGCCTGTCAGGAGCATCATGCTTCAGGGAAGCCAGAGGCACACCCAGTAAGGGGGCCAGGCCAGGCCTGGGTGTGTCATACCTGCACCCACAACTCTGTCTGTCTTACGGATATCCCCTTAGCGCCCCTCCTCATGCTGCCTTTCCCCAGCTCCCCTCTCGCACACCCGCACACCACACTCCCCCACATCCTTTCCTCTCGCACTCCCACACAATGCAATCCCCCACACCCCCTTCCCCAGATCTCCTCTCGCACACCCGCACACTGCCTTCCCCCAAACCCCTTCCCCTCGCCCCCCTCACCCCCCTCCTTCCCCCACATCCCCTTCCCCAGATCTCCTCCTCAGACACCTGCA
>NW_020665189.1:2100348-2136789 GCF_002925995.2 Terrapene triunguis | reverse complement strand
CCAAACCCATTCCCCTCTCCCCCCCTCGCACCTCCCACACCCCCTTCCCCAGATCCCCTCCTCACACACCCACATGGTACACCGCCTTCCCCCAAACCCAGTCCCCTCTCCCCCCTCGCACCCCGCCTTCCCCAGATCCCCTCTCACACACTCACATGGTACACCGCCTTCCCCCAAACCCAGTCCCCTCTCCCTCCTTGCACCACCACACCCCACCTTCCCCAGATCCCCTCTCACACATCCGCACGGTACACCGCCTTCCCGCAAACCCATTTCCCTCTCCCCCCTTGCACACTGCCTTCCCCCACACCCCCTTACCCAGTTCCCCTCCTCGCACCCCTGCACATCGCCTTCCCCTCTCCCTCCCCACACTGCCCTCCCCTCTCCCCCTTGCACATCGCCTTCCCCCTCGCACCCCTGCACACCGCCTTCCCTTCAAACCCCTTCTCCTCTCCTCCTCACACACCGCCTTCCCCAACACCCCTTCCTCTCTCCCTCCCCACACACTGCCCTCTCCCACACCCTTTCCCCTCTCCCCCTCGCACATCGCCTTCCCCCCACCAACCCCTTCCACAGCTTTCCCTCGCACCCCCGCTTCCCCCAGCCCCATCTCTCCTCTCCCCAGCTCTCTTACAGACACCCCGTCCCGTCCCGTCCCCTCCCCCTCTCCAGCTTCGTTCCTTCTCGCCAGCGGTGACTGCGCTAGGGCTCACTGCTGCAGAGCACCCCCCAGCCAGGGAGGGGCCACAGGCAGCACAGCTGCGGGGGGGTTAGTAAAATACATCGCTTTGCTGCTCTTCAAAGGACTCTTCTTAAGCCCCCTCCTCTAATCTCCCTAAGCCCTCTCCGCGCCTGGTCTCTGCGCTCCCCTCCTGCCACTTTCCTCTTCTGCCTTGATCCTTCCCCGCCCCAGCTCCAGCTCTCCTCCATCAACCCGCCGTCTACCCTACCTAGAGATTTCTCCAGCTCTCCCCCCTGCCTCTCGCCCTGTCTCCGGTGGCCTTTTTGCCTCACTCCGTCTCCCTCCTCTTTGAGATTCATCTTCATTTGAATCTCAAGCATATTTGACACATCTCCACGTTGTTTTGATGCAGCCGGTTTGATTGGGGCATGTCAGGCTCTCACACGACTTTGCTTTAATTGCACTGGGGCGTGACTTCCTAAGCTGCTGTGTCAGCCGAGGAGGAATCGCTAATTAAAGCTTTGGAAGGCGATGACTTAAAAAACAAAACAAAACAAAGCAACACAACATGGAAAAACCCAGCCAGCCTGCACTTCTTTCCCTTCTAAACCTCCTTCGCTTGTTTTTATTTCTCTCCGGAAGGGCTCCAAGCTGTGCAGCCCTTCTCTAGGCAGCTGGCCCCTATTTCACAGGCCCGCCTCACTGTCCGTGTGGTGCTCGGCCTGCGCCAGCGCCCCCGCCCCCAGCACCACCTCCTGCTCCAGGCTGGCTCTTGGTGACGGGCCATCGGCTTTCAACCCAAGCCCAGTTTGCCCTGGAAGGATGAGATCCCGACCCCCTTGAATGGGCTATGGGTGAGGCCTGGGATGTCAATGCGATGGGTTTCTCCCCTCTGCACCCGAGGCTCTCCAAGCAGGCTGCTCATTGAGAAGACTAGCACCTCTCACCTGGCTGAGTCTGGCAGCCAGCAGCACCTGCCCTAACCCCCGGAGGCCAGCCCCCACTCCCAGAGCATTGCCCCACTGATGAAAGGGGCCGGTGAGGGCAGGGAGTCAGGGACCGGCAGTGGGTCTCACAGCAAGTCTGTGGTGGACCCAGACCTGCTACGGCCCAGGCCTTATTCCGGCACCTGCCAGTTGGTGTCTCAGCACCGGGGGAGCTAGGCTTCTTGGTTTGTCTGCTGGCAAAGTCCCTGAGGGCCTGCCAAAGCTACTGGATGGGACACAGGCCTTTGCTTCCCCCGGTGCCGCTGCCAAGCCAGGGCCCCGCAGGAGCCGTTCCCCGGCTGGCTGCTGCAGGCTGGGAGGCCAGGAGCTGGATGATTTAGCAGGATGGTGAGAAATGTAGTTATTTTTCCGCGTTCGGCTGGAAGTCAATACTCAGGGAAGGGATGTTTAATTATCTCTCTCGCCCTCCTAAATCTCTTCAGGAGAGGGCTTGGCTGCAAATCTCCACATCATGGCAAAGTTATTGGCTGGTGCAGCGCACGGCAGCACAGTAAATTAGCAGATTAGAAGGCGTCTGCCTTCCCCCCGTTTCAGCCGTGCGTCTGGCCGCGCTGCGCATGCCCACCAGTCCCTAATCAACTCTTTTAATAAGCGGGGCAGCGCCGTGGGGGGCGGGAGCCTTGCTCTTGACGAGATGATAAATCAGGAACAAGCAGAATCACTGGCACAGCATGTCAGTGCCATTTGACGCGCAAGGCGGGGCGCTTAGTGAGCACAATGGGTGCAGGGGGACAGGAGCGCTGGGGTGAGCAGGGCTCCAGGGGCCATAGACCCTGACCCCCTGGCTCCTTGCTGAGAACCTCCCCCAGCCTAGCTGAGCTGGAGGGGAAGGAGCCAGCACTAGGCACTGCACTACCCCCCTTCAACATCCAGCCAGCAGGGGGTGCCGTAACCTCTAGGGTGCAGGGAACAGCAGCGCCACCCTGAGGCCAGAGGGGAGCAGGCTGGGGAGGGACCCGGGGTTGCATGAAGGCAGGAGCCGGGGCTGGAGGCAGCAGCCTGGCAGCTGGTGGGAGGATGCTGTGAGCCGGGCAGGGCAGCAGCCTGGCAGGAAGTGGGGGGCAGGGTCAGCCCAGCAGCAGGATGGGACGGGGAGCCCCGCTCTGCACATGCGCAACAGGAGGGTTTGAATAGACCCTGCCCATGCCCAGAAGAGCTGAGCTCTGGCTGGGAGCTGCAGGCTGGGTGCTGCTGGCCTGTGGGAGAGCAGTGGGCTGAGGAGCCCCCTGGGGCAGAGGAACATTTGCACCCTGCACTGTGCTGCCCCTAGGGCTGGTCTGGGCATTGCTGGGGGGTCTTTTACTGGAACTGCCGAGTCCCTGGACTTAGGGTATTTGCCCCTTTATTTCTGCCAGCCCCAGGAACAACCCTCTGTGATTTACTGGGAATGAGCAGGAGTCAGTGGGCCCACTGAGGACTGGGCCTGGAGAGCCCCATGCCAGGAGCATGCGCAGCCCCCACATGCCAGCTGGGGGGGGGGATGGCTGGAGAGCTGCAATGCGCAGCCCACCCTGCCCTGGGGTCGACTACATTAGCACCTGTATTGCTGTCGGGCCCAGGGACCCAGTCAGGACATGCACGGTGCTGCAGAGTTTGTTGCGTGCATGCACATGGCTGCGTTTGCTTTGCAAACTCCTCTTTGCATTTGTGTGTATCCAAAGCCTGTGCCAGGTGTGTGCCCAGGCGGGGCCTGCCTGCTGGAGTCCCTGGGTGCACCAGGCCTAGGATCACAGCGATGGGGCAGCAGGGAGGAGAATGTCCGAGATTGCACTTTGACCAGACCTCTGCCACGCTGAGCCCCAGTAGTTGGTGCCTGACTGGAGTGGAACCGAGGAGTGGCTGGGGGCAGAGTCCAGGCCCCCACCCCAGCCGCAGGCTCTTCCTGCGGAATGACTCTTTCCTGGTTCTTTGCCAATGGCGTGTTTGTTCTGCTCGCTCTGTCCTGGGCTCTGAACCTGTCTCCGCAACCCCATTGCTCCGGTGCACAGGCTGGTGTCTGAGCAGCAGGGCCCGGCTTGTGCTGCACTGCTGTTAATGAGAGCTGGGATGGAGCCAGCATCCACCCTCACCTTTAGGGGAAGATGGATGGGGCCTCAGCGCCACCATTGAATCTAAAACCTAATCATGGAGAGGGGCCGGTGCCCTCAGCTCCCTGGGCCCAGCCAATTGTAGATAACGGATGGGGCTCCCCACTAATGGGATATTGACATGGCAGCACCAGGGGCCCTGCTGCAGCCACTTAATTGCTAGAGCTGACTGATCACATGAGTTCCTGCTGTGCCTCTCCTCTCGGTGAGCGCCCGCCCCGGAGAGCAGGGGAGTGGGAGGGAGAGAACGAGGCGAGGCGGCATGGAGGAGGAGGGGGCAGCAAATTGGTAGTGAAGATTCATCTCCATGGCACCTCCAGGGCTGCACGCTTCTTCGTCTTGCCATGGGGGAGCCTGCAGCTGCTCAGCACTGCCCCCCAGCAGGGGGCACTGTGCATGTTTGGGGGACTCCTGTAGCTGCTCAGCCCTGCCCCCAGCAGGTGTGGCCCTGGCAGGGGGCGTGATGCCCTCGGGGCTCCCAGGTACTGCAGGCAGCAGCTTGTGCCACACACATATTGTGGATAAAGCAGCAGAACAGGGAAGCGGCTTAGGTGAGCCGCTTTGGCTGGGAGAGCAGAGTGCCACGGTTGCCATGTAATTACAGGCAGAGCACACAGTGCAAGAAGGAAAGTACTACTGGGCCAGGTGAAGAAGCAGAGATAAGACAAACCCGAGTGCAGTTAGCAAACAGATTGACAGACACACGGACAATGCTTCATGGGGAAGGCCTCTGAGCGGCATCCCAGGCCACTCATGCTTCTGTCCCTGATATCCTAGTAATCCTGCCAACACCTCCTCCCCTTGCACTCAGCCGGGACAGGTGAGCGGGGGGTGGCATCTTATATGGAGCATGCAGTAAGGGGGACAGTCACAAAGGCTGTGGGCTCCCGTGCAGTATTTCCACCTGGCCCTTAGCATTCCCAGCCCCCCACCTCCCTCCTGACACACATCCCTCCCTTAGCCACTGTCCCCCATGTGCCACCCATGTACCACCCAGCCCTTGTCTCCAAACCCCTGTCCCTCCTTCCCTCTGCTCCTCCCCCAACCTCCATTTTTACATCCCCACAGGCAATACCCAGTGTGACAAACTGGGAATTTTTCATAATGTTTTGTATGAATACAGTGTGTGCCTCAGTTTCCCCTATGTGGTGCATGGTTAACTAGGTGGGGGAAAAGGTTGTTTACTCTTTGCAGTGCTCCAGGTGTGACTGCTGTCTGGGGCCTGGGCCCATGTCCATGGAGAGCCTGAGAAGACAATGGCACTCCAATTGCCTGGACATTTGGTAACTAGCAACTAATGACCAGGGAGGGCTGACCCCTCCACAGGAAGCCAGCCGGGTATGACCAGCTGGCAAACAAAGGACTGAGGAGGGGCCAGGTGGGGTTGTTAAGTGTGGGCTGCTGGAAGGAGATGGTTCTGGACTGGGACAAAAGAGGGGTCAAGGGGGCTCTGGATTGATCCATATGGACTATTCTGTAACTTTCTATTCTCCATGTTCACCAAGGACTCTCTATGCTGTGTTCAAGACATCTAATGAACCCTCCTGCTTTGACACTGCTGGCTGAGAGTCACTCCAGACTGAGGAAGTTACGGGTGCATTGTTCCCTTTGGGCGTGTAAGTCTCTCTCAGGTGACCAATCCAGGTGGACTCGCTGCAGAGAGCTCACGGCGTGAAGCAGGGGGGTTAAAGGCTCCAAAGTTCGGTCCCAGGAGGTGGTGAAGCCCAGGCAGGGGCCTACCCAGAGAGAGAGTGTGACCCTTTGAGGGCTGACACACTGAGGGGTCCTGCCAGGGACTGTTCCAGAGCCATGAGACAGCACCAAGCCTGTGGATCCATGATACACAGCCCCGGTGGTGCCCCCGCCACCCACCCCGCTGCCCCTCCCGGCACACCACTATGGCTAGGCCTTGGCTTTCTCTCTGCTCCTTGCCTCCTTGCTGGGAATCCAGGGCCTCCTCTAACCAGTTTGAATCCCCAGGGCTAAGGACCCTGCCCCTGTCTGCTCTGCCCTGCCAGTGCATGGTTCATATTGTGATTGTGCAAATCTCTAGCCCTTGTGGTTGGGAACAAAACCTTCCAAAGGGAAACCGGTGTCAGTGCTGCTGTCTGCCTGAGTGTGCAGAGAGCCTGGAATGGTGGCTCAGGGCTCCTCCTCCTCCTTCACTCACACATCTCTCTGGGATGCTAATGGCCAGCACGCACCCTGCCAAACGCCAGCACCAGTTAGCTGCCAGTTGTCTTAGGGCAGTGATAGACTGAGGATCACAAGCCGCAAGTGGCTCTTTAATGGATCTCCTGCGGTTCTTTGCAGGACATGATACTAAAACATTGTGTGATTTAATTATTAACCAATCAGGAGGCTTTTACTATGTTATTAACTGATCAAATAATCAAACTGATCAAATAATAATATTTGGTCAGTTGTTTGGCTGTGAGAATAATATAGATATGTATAAAAACTATTTCCTCTGCCTTACTGTTTAAATATGACTATATGGTACACTAGTAAATGAAACCCTGAATTCACACATTGGTGGCTCTTTGGGAAATGCTGATGGTTGATTTGGCTCCTGAACTGCACTGAGTAGCACTGTCTAGGGGATGGGATGGTGGGGTGCTGCAGGGATGGGGGGCATGAGGAGACCTGAAGGCACGGAGGAAGGAGGTTTCTGCTGAGCTGGGAGCAGGGCAGAGCCGTCTCCTTCTCATCCAGCCCAGTGGCTATGAGGGGACCGCCCTGGGCCCGGGGCTGGGAACTGAGGCCCGGATGGGCTGGAGTGGGTGTCTCTATCTGCCCTGCCCCCACCCCATTTGGGCAAGATGCTCCTGCCTTCCCCCAGGCCCTGTGTCCAGCACGTGCCCCTCTCTAGCTGGGGCTGATCTCCTAGCCCTGTCGACGGGTGTGCTGGGCCACCCGGGCTGGCACTACCAGCTCCCCCCTCCCAGGCCGGGCACTCGCCCACGGAGCTATGTTTAGCTCACTCACACTTCTAGTGGGTGCTGGTGCCTTTGAAGTGCTGCTTGAGCATTTGCTGTTTGTGCTGCTGACGCAGAGCTGCGGGTTCTGGGTGCTGCGGATGCGGCATGCAGAGCTGATGAGCCTGGGATAAGTGCAATGTGGTGTTGGGGCGGTGCAGGGGCTGGGTGGTGCAGGGCCAGGGCAGTACTGTGTGGTGCGGGGGCAGGTCAGTGCCATGTGATGTGGGAGAAGGGAGTTGATATGCCCAGTTTTGGACTCTCACTGGTGCCATGTGGTGTAGACATAATACAACACCTTCCCCGTGCACACCCTGTCACAAACACTACACCAGCAACACGCTGACCCAGCACAGCCAGGCACATCCCATGCACACCATAAGAGCTTCGCTCCCCTGACAGGCTCTCTGCACATGGCATGTACACAGGTGTCCCGCCACACAGTCCCGTGCCAGGCACTGCTTGGGGGCCATCCCTGCCAGTCAGCTCTGGCCCCCTTGGAGGTCTATCTGCCCGCCCTTGCCCTGGGCCTTCCTGGAGCAGGCCCTGGCTCCCACCAGATGGTGCCTTTGTGCTTCCATAAAAAGCCGCACCAGCACAGGGAAACCTGTCCCCACCCCGGAAACCAGCTTGCAATCGGCACCTGCAGTGTCAGACAGTGAGTGCCTAGGGCCGTGCCAGCAAGCCAAGCAGAGATGGCACAGCCACCCCTCTGCAATGCTGCAGGCTGCCCAGGGCACTTCTCAGCAGTG
The DNA here is from genome assembly GCF_002925995.2 of Terrapene triunguis. Lineage (NCBI taxonomy): Eukaryota > Metazoa > Chordata > Testudines > Emydidae > Terrapene > Terrapene triunguis. The sequence goes on along the minus strand of NW_020665189.1, from coordinate 2,129,283 downwards.
CTAGTGCTAAACGCACAGCCACGGTGTGGTGGGGAAGGGACCCCAGCACCCCCCCAACTGCAGCCAGAGTAGGAATGGAGCACAATGCATGGCTGGGTATGAGCGGTGCCATCCCATTCCAGTGGGGGCATCAGGGCAGGAGAGGGCAGCGTTCCACCCCCAGAAGATGGGATGAGACCCTGGATCAGTCCTTGTGCTCTCGGGAATGTCCTGTGGGGCCACAGGCTGGAAGCTCTGGTGCTCCCCGCCTCTGGGCAGGCTTCTGTACCTCCTAAGTGGCTAGTGCTCCTGGTGGGGCTCAGGGCTGTGGGACCAGCCCAGCGAACAGGGTGCCTGCCCAGCTCATACCAGGTGCTCCAGCAGGGGGCAGCACATGTGCCAGCAGAACCAAGAGGCTGCTAGGGAGATCTCGGCAGGCCCAGCCTGAGAACCCATGAGGGACCATAACATGCCTGTCACCTCATCTCCGGAGCCGCTGGCAGGAGAGCAGGGCGACACATGTATATAATTACCCACTCTGGGGTTGGAGGTGCCCTGAGGTGTCCCCAGCCCATGCCCATCCCCTGTGGGTTCCTGTGACTGCTCTAGCCAGGGAGTGGCTGAGAAACGACACGCTCTCCCAGGTGGCTGGGCTGGACAGGGAGACCGTTCACTCCCCAGGAGTGGGACCCTCATGCTGGGCTTTGGAAGAGGCTGCCTAGGAAATGGCCTGTGTCTCTCTCAGCCTGGGAGCTGAAATCCAGTGCCAGCTGCTCCCCAGCTATTTCCTGATGCACAATAATAGAGGCCATCTGGTGAGAGCTAGCGAGATCAGCAACCTGAGAGTGAGACGGGAAGTGACGGCTCACAAAGCTGCTCCACGGGAACAAGGGATTACGCAGGGTGCACTGCTAGCCCCCCCTGCCCTGGGCCCCGCCTCTCCCACAGCATTCCCCTGCAGGGGGCACTGCCAGCCCCCCTGGCCCTGGGCCTGAACCCCACCCCTCCCACAGCACTGCCAGTCTCCCCCCCGCAAGTCCTGGCTCCTGCCCTTCCCACAGTGAAGCCATGCTGGCCCTTTTAGGGTGACCAGATGTCCCATTCTTAAAGAGACAGTCCCGTTTTTTGGGACTTTTCTTTATATAGGTGCCTATTATCCCCCACCCCCTGTCCTGTTTTTTCACAGTTGCTATCTGGTAACCCTACCTTTCTCCCTTGCAGCTGTGACCAGGTCATGGTTGACAGATAGTAACAGGCCTCCTAAGCTGGTGCCTAGGGGCAGCAGGAACAGCCAGGGTGCTGGTCCTGGTGCTGGGGTGGGGTCCGAGATATGACACCTGGGTTCCACCCCTCAGCTGGTCCCTGGGTAGCCTGGCCTGCAGGGTGGGTGTGTTAGCATGTGGGGAGGGGAGCCCTCCCCCTTGGTATGTGCAGCCCCGGGGCAGTCTCTGCAATGCTGCTGGGCGCTGCATGCTGGGAGATGAGCCCACCAGTGCTCCCTGCTGGGCTTGGGCTTGGACTTGCTTCTTCATCTCCCCCTTCCCAGTTCCCAATTGCTGCTGCCTGGCCTCCCTAGGGTTGCCAACTCTGATTAAAGCTACGCTGGGAGACTTCCCCCCCCACAACATGCTGTATTGTCATTTTCTTAAAATATCCTATTAAAATCTCCTGGATTGCTTTCAATAGTCACCGGGAGATGAATGACAATTCTCGGAGACTCCAGGCCAATCCTGGAGGGTTGGCAACCTGACCTCTGGGGCAGGGGCACTGCACCCCTTCAGCCCCTGCCGTGCAGCAGCAGCAGCTCACTGGAGCATGCCCAGTGGGGGCGCTCTGTGCGAGTGCCAGGCTCAACTTCCTGCCCATCACTGCTGATCGTCTGGAGAGTGGGGGCACAGAGCAGCCTCTAGCCCCATTCGCTGGGGCAAGGGATGTACCAGGCAGCTGGCACACTGTGCCAGGATGGGGCAATGGACTTAGCCCGGGGCGGGCTGGTGGCAGGACACAGGTGCAGTGCAGAGCAGCCCTGGCTCTGTGTGAGCTTGCCCCTGGTCTCCTGGGGCAGTCAGAGACATCAGATGCCATAGAGTCCCTCACGTAGCCAGCCTAGAACAAAGGGTTCACAGGGGGTGTGGGGAACAGGAGGCAGGGGGAGGGGGGGAGCAGGTGAAGCAGAGAGGGCAGGGCTGGCTGCAGAGGAAGTCACGCTGCCATACATCTGGGGTGGGCGAGCCCACCTATGGATCCCTCCTGGAGCGCGGAGCTGCCTGGCGCCTGCCCCACACGTTAGGCTCCCTTGAGCCTGTGGAGCGGCTTTGGGAGCCCTGCGCTGCACCCCCTGCATGTCCCGGTCCCTAGCCTGTTGGGCCCTCAGGGCGCTGGCCTCTGGAGCCACCTGGGGCCCATGGAACCAACGTTCTCTGTTCCTGTTCGGGGCGCTGGCTTTAGTCACCAGGAGACGGCCGAGGAGGAAGGGCCTGGCCGGGGGCAGGAGCGGTGCCAGCTCTGGGGGGGGGCTCAGAACCCTGGTGCCAGGCCCAGCCTGCTGTGAAGATGGCCCCTCCCGCTGCAGGCCCTTGGCTCTGGGCCTGTCCCTCCCCAGGGCCTCAGGAGCCTCTGAATTCCCAGAGCATCTCCCCAGCCCACTGTGCATGCAGGGGTGTCACAAGCTGGTCCCCAGCCCCGGGCTGTGCTCACCCTGCGCGGAAGCTGAGAGCAGCTGCACCATGAAGCATGGAGAAAACAAAGCAGTGCAGAGTTGCGGCCGCACTTAATTAAATGCTGAAGGGTGCCGCAGCCAGGCAACAAGATGGGGTGGGGGGGCTTGCTACAGGCACTGCACTGGGATGAGGGGCTCCTCCACTTCCAGAGACCTGGGTCCAGCAGCTGCCAAGCTGAGCATCCCGGGCTAGGAGAGCTTCTAGCCAGAGCCTCTGCAGCCCAACACTGCTAGCAAGGCATCCATGCAGCCATCCCCAGAGACGGGCCCTGTCACCCCAAACAGCCATCCCCAGAGAGGGGCCCTGTCACCCCAAACACCTCTCCCCAGAGAAGGGCCCCATCACCCCAAACTGCCGTCCCCAGAGAGGGACCCCATCACCCCAAACATCTGTCCCCAGAGAAGGGCCCCATCACCCCAAACTGCCGTCCCCAGAGAGGGACCCTGTCTCCCCAAAGAGCTATCACCCCTGTGCTGTCACTGCTGGGAGCCTGTCAAGGTCTGGGCTACCTCTCTTCATGGGCCATTTGAGGCCCGTGGGAGAACAGTGAGGGCCCCAGGCCGTCGGAGGTGGAGGATGGGCAATGCTAGGGAAGGGGCCTGCCTGTGGATCTCACTCCTGCCGGTGTGCCTGACCCTGCAGTCACTGCCCCCCAGAGCTTGGGGCAAAAGCCACATGTAACTGGAGGCGAGAGTCCTCGCCAGGCCTCTGGAGTGTTTGCTGGGGGATGGATGGCAAGGGCTGGATCACATCCCTCAGGCCATCTGTGGGCAGCCCCCCAGGGGCCCATCTCCACTTGTTCCCCTCGGGCCAAGCCAGCGGTCAGACCCGGGGGCATTGGCCAGGACTGCCCCTGCACAGCTGCATCCCCCTGCTCCTGCGCCTCCTGGGAGTTCAGCGATGCCCCTGCAGATCGTATAATTGGGAGCCCTGCTTCTGCCTCCTCCCTGCCCGGAGATGGAGCCTCCTGATGGTGCTTCCTCCCACCCTCCCATGGAGTACTTCAATCAGGCAATGCTGCTTCTCCACAGGAGGCCAGTTTGGGATGTGCTGAGTACCCTGCTCCCCACTCAAGAAGCTGTGTCTGCAGCAATGGCTGATGGGAGCTTGGGCTGGTGTGGGAGAGGCAGCAGCTCTCTGCCCCACCTCTCATGCCAGGTGCTGGTGTCCTTGCAGCAGGTGTGGAGGAGCTGCCTGGGAGCTCTCAGAGCACCACTCTGGGGTGCACCGATTGCACAGGAGAGGGGGCCGAGGCCCACTGGGCTCCATGAGTCCATCCCTGGGGGCCTAGGGCAGGACTGGCCCTCACAGGCTATTCTGCAAGGTTGGCCAATCCAGTTGGAAGGGGCTCCCAGTCCTCCACATGAGCTTCTCCTGCAGCCTGGGCAGGAGATGGCCGTGGAGACTCCCAGCTGGGCTTCCTCGCCACACCTCTCCCCCTCTGCACCCTCAGAGGCAGCCCCCATGGCGCTGCCTCCACTGGCCTTTGCTGGGCACCTCCGAGTCCATGCTCTGTCGTCAGCCAGGCCCTCAGCCATGCTCCTTTTCTCTAAATCTCCTCCAATATGGTCACTCACAACAGCAGCCCATCACACCCCACCCCTGCTGCCCAGCCTGGGGGTGTGCACCAGATGGAGGCCCCAGCCTGGAGGGGCTCTGGACCCTAGGAACTGCCCCCCCTCCCTGGGGCAGCGCCCTGTTCCTCCTTAAAGAATCCTTTTGAGGCAGGGTGTGAATTTCATGAGCAATGGAGCTTTTACCGCGAGGCAGGTTCCAGGCCATGCAGTTCCAGGAGGGAGTTCCAGGCCATGCAGCAGTGCCTTAGGCTGCAGGAAGCCACTGTGTCCCTCTGTGTGCACCCCCCAGGACTTTGGGGAGCAGATCTGCTTCTCCAATAGCTCCCGTTTCTTCAGATCAGTGTCAAGGTACAATTCAAGATGTAATGAGTTTGGTGCAGCTCATTTCACATTATGAAAAATCCAGTCCCCAAACTCTGTCCCACAGGACAGAGCTGCTGGGAAAGCCAGGAACATTTGATGTGGGTAAGGCCCTGAGGGGAGGGGTCAGTATATTGTGTAGGGTGTTGGGGGTAAGGTCAGTGTGCTGCGTAGGGCCCTGGGGGTGGGGTCAGCGAGCTGTGTAGGGCCCTGGGGGGTGGGGTTGCTGTGCTGCCTCTAGGGTGACCAGACAGCAAGTGTGAAAAGTCGGGATGGGGGTGGGGGTAATAGGTGCCTATATAAGACAAACCCCCAAATATCGTGACTGTCCCTATAAAATCGGGACATCGGGTCATTCTGGCTGCCTCCTCCCCTGCTGTGGTCTGGTTTCCATTCAGCCCACTCCCCTGTGCTGGTGTTCTTCTCCCGGGGGGCTGAGGCTGGGCCAGCAGCTGCTCCCTGCAGTGTTTGTCTGGGACATTAGAAGGTGTTGTGAAGGCCAGAATGCTCCTCCACAGGTCCCAAGGATCTCGCTATGGACAGACGGAGGGAGTGTCTGATGGCCACAGGACAGGGTCCAGCAGCTGGTGGGCAGCTAACGTATCCTGTAACAAGATGCTAAGGAATCAATTCCAGAAGCTGAGCCCTTCACGAGCCTCACCGGCCTGGTGGCAGCCCTGCCCCGGGAGCCTCAGCGCGAGGAGCCACGCAGCAGCCGCAGAGCTAGGAGCTGCTGGGGCTGGGGGGCTGGCACGTCCCGGCAGATAAGCAGCGCTAGGCTGGCTCAGTTTCTCCATGGGAGACTTCCAAGGGATGGGGTGATGGAGAGGTGCTAAGGCCCAGCTTGTCAGGGATTCAGGCACCTGCCATGGGAGTTAGGCGCCTACATGTCTATGAGGAACTGTGGCACAGAAGGGCTGGAATGGAGGGAGCGGGTGGCCTAGAGCCCTGCTTCCCTGGTACCTGGGATGGCCGTGGGGTGGACACAGGGATGCTGCAACGCACATACTGTGTCAGACTGGGCTGCCCTGAAAGTAGGCCAGGGAGGATCCCTGTCCGGGGGGATCTCTGGGGTTTTTCCCTTAGGGCTGTGCCTCCTGCCTTGTTCTAGGGGGGAAGATGGGGCCAGAGTGAGCACTGCCAACTGGGGCGCTGTGCTCCTGGTACCAGGCAGACGTAAGACTCAGCTCCTGGGCACTTGTAAATCAGGCCCCTTCTATGAGAGCAGCATGTCCGTGCTGGTGCCCAGTGAGAGGAGTGATGTTCTGTCCTGTGAGACCCTCACTGCCCCGGGAAGTGCAGCTACAGTGAGGGGGGCTGGGCTGTGTGGCCCTGCTGGGGGCTGGTGTGGATGGGCCATGTGTATATGGTATGTGTTATGGCAATGGACACCAAGAGGACAAACTCCCCTTGCAGTCCCTAATGGGATGCAGTGTTGCCCTAAATGGTGTGGTGCTGTTGTGCATTGGCTGCTGTGTTCCACCCCAGAGGAGGGTGCAGGGATCTGTGCTGTATAAATGTTATTATTAGTCATAAACCATCTGCTCAGAACTAGCAGGCACCAGTGGCTGATAAACAGCAGCCAGACCCTGACAACCTGCAGCAAGGGAGCTGAGATCCATCCAACACAAAACAGCCCTGATGGATCCTGGGGGCTGGGACTAACCCGCCTGCCCCAAGCTTTTCTGGCAAAGCCTCTCCGTCCAGAACGGGGCTGTGAAGTTCTGCGCTCTGCCTGAAAGATATGCTGGCGGGACTGGCCACGATGAAGCAAATTCATTCCCACAACTCCAGCACAGAGCCTGTGCCCATGGCCAGCAGGCAGAGGTGCCAGGCCTGGGCTGTCATGGCTAGGGATGACTCCTGGCTGAAGGCTGTTTCTGTGTCTCAGGCACGACCAGGCTCTGGCTTGCAGCCACATGTGCTGTCAGTGCTCTGATAACCCGGACCTGACAGCACACAGACAGCGGTTTGTTTGAAATGGGGTGTGAGCGGACAGCAGGGGCAGTCGGCTCCTCTGGCCCCGTGTTCAGTGGGGAGCCTTCCGGCAGGTTCTCTGCACTGATAGCAACGAATCCGCCTTCTCTCCCTCCCCCCCACTCTCTCTCTCCTCCTCCTATCTCAGGTTTTGTTCCTTCTTCCTGGCCTGTAAAACATCCCTGCAAACACAGACAGCTCTGCACCTGGTGGCCTTACCCTGTCCTAAGACTTGTGTTCTCATGCCAAGCCAGCAGAGCTGGGGCCAGGCTGGAGGCCCGAGATATGCCAGAACAAAATGCTACCTTCCCAATAATGCCTTTTATTGGACTAAATGCCACGCAGGCTTTAGGAGAGGCGGAGAAGCCTCTCGGCTCATCCGCAGAGAGGATTTCCACAGCCCTCCAGGCTCCTTGTCAAGATTGCGCTGCGAGTCCCCTAAGCGTTATTCTCTCCCGGCGCAGTGCTGTGTCTGGTGGGAATTGAATGGCAGGTCGGCCCTCTGTTTGCTGCTTAGAAAGATTACGCCGCCTTTGAATAAGCTCTATGGAGCGCTGGCTGCAAACCCATCAGACAGGACTAACCAGAAACTTAGCAGGGAAAGTAAACTTTGTGGCAGGAACATATCTCCCTCCCTCTCTGTGTCTCGCACACATCCGCACTCTCCCTCCTCCGGGTGGGTCTCTCTCCCTCCCTCCCTCATGCTCTAAGACAGTGGGCGTCAATAGGCGGCCAGTGGGCCAAAACTGGACTGCCAGACGCTTTTGAATGGACCCCCAAATCCTTTTATTTACTTACTATTACCATTCTTGTTACTATTATTTTTATTATTTTCTCTGGAGTCTGGACCTTCACTAGACCTTGACCAAGAAATTTGGACCTTGACAAAAAATAATTGACTTCCCCGCTCTAAGCTGTATCAATCATCAATTTTTAAGCAGAACTTCTCATTAACTTCAATTATTAAATCTGCTTTAAAATCAATAGCATGATACAACCAAGTGTGCATGTCTCTGGCCCTCTCCACCCATCCACCCAGGTCTGTCTCTGAGCACTGTACGTGCACACGCCTGGCGGTCTTTCCTAGCACTGTGTGTGTGTGTGAGTCTCTCTCTCTCCCTGGCTCTGGAAGTGCTTTGCACATTCAGCTCCAGCCAGGGGAAGTTGGAGTCTCTCTGCCTCTCCCCAGTGGATGATTTCTCTTTCCCATCCAGCACCAAAGGGAGGCTGTTGCTAGGCCCCATCCCTGCCCCATTCGAGCCTTGGACTGATGCCATCCCCTGAAACTGCCTGGGAGCCACATGTGCCGCTGGCCTGCTCTCTGCTCCTTACCCTCCTGTGCTCAGCCTTCTGCACTTGGGCTGTGGCACGCAGGCAGAGCTGTGTGTGCCAGGCCCGGGGCTGGAGGAGAGGGGGGCCATGGGGTGTGGTGCTGTGACGAAGTGGGGGATTTTCTTGTTTTCTGTGGGTTTCCAATGGTTTGCATGCGGAGGGGGTGGGACTTTCCCTGGGTGTTACTGGTTTAACGAGGGGGGGGGAGGGAGTTTGTTGTTACAGAGGACCGGAGAGGGAACTTGGGGCCCCAGCCAATGGCCTGGAGTATGGATACCCCAGCGACCGGTGACCTGGCGACCTGGTGACCCGGAGGGCCAGCTCAGGAGTCGCAGCCGGTTCTGGCCAGTGGGAGGACAATGGGCTGCAGAGAGAGGACCCAGTGACCTAACCAGCCGGTTCCAGCCAGAGGACAGAAGAGAGGAGAGGAGGCCCCAGTTTACGACCCTGTTTACCTGGAGAGAAGACAATGGACAGAGGCGGGGCTTGGGGCCGGGGGTATCAGATGCCCAGCTGGGAAGCAGGGGGGCTCTGGGCTGGAGAGGGGGGGCAGGCAGAGCCCACCTGGATGCAGGGGGACTGGGAAGTGCTGGGCTGAGGGAGACCAGGCCTGAGGCTCTGAGGGTCTCCTGCGCTGTGTTCAACTCTCAATAAACCCTCCTGTTTTACGCTGGCTGAGAGTCACTCCGGTCTAGAGAACAGGGTTGCATCAACCCCTTCGGGGGTGGAGGCCCCGGGGGTCCAGAGCGAGTGGACTCCCTGAGGGGGCCCACGGCGAGAAACAGGTGTGCTAAGGCTCAGAGAGGTGCGGCTCCAGGAGGTGGAGGGGCCAACCCCGAGAGAGAGTGGACCCCCGAGAAGGGCTGTCTCACTGAAAGGGGCACCCCCCACGGACCGCACAGGGCCAAGAGTGGCCACGATCTGTGACTCCGTGACAGGTGCCCAGTCTCAGGTTCCTGCCTGGAGAGGATACTGGGGAGGGGAGACTGCACTAATCTGGAAGTGGGGAGGAGGAAGCAGGAGAGGCCAAGCGAGGGTGGGGGGAGCTGGGGGGAGTTGGCAGTGCTGCCTTGGTGCTCTGCAGTGGGACTCTGGATGGGTTGCTTTGTACTGGGGGGTTGGGGAGATGGGGGTTCCCCACAATACTAGGGGTTCCTGGGCTGGCTGCCAGGGCACCTGCCTCTGCAGCTTCTACCTCTGGCAATCCCATCCCAGGGTACTGGGGCAGGGCTCTGCGCTGGGGGAGCGTACAGAGCTGGAGTCTCAGCTGGCACTGTGGCAAGGAAACCCACCAGTGCCCCAGCCTGCACTGCTTTTTAAGGCCTGCACATCCATGCTGGCAGCGTGGTGGCGGCTGTGGTGGGAAGCAAGTTCCCCGGCCGGCACCAGGCACACCCGCACCGGGAGGGGTACCCTCCTTCTCTCTCGAATTGAACGGTGAGCTGAGGAGCGGGTGCCGCACAGGCCAGCATGGGGCCTGCACAGCAAATTGCATTGCAGCTGCAAATCGAGTTACGCTTTGTCCAAGCTTCCTGCCAGGAAGGAACAGTTCTTCAGGCAGCTCTTCAGCTCTACCCTCCCCCACCTCAGCCTCTGCCAGGCCCATGGGGTGTGCTGAGACTCAGACTCTGCCAGGCCTCGTGGCATCAGCACATTGTGCCCTGGTGCCCAGTATGCCTGGCACGGTGCTGCAGGGGGCAACCAGCAGGAAGCTCCAGGGGAGGCCAGCACCCCAGCTGGAGCATCATCTGGTGCCTGGGGTTGGGGGGGTCTAGGCTGGGGGGCGATGGAGGCAGGTTGGGGCCATGGCCAGTGATGCCTGCACTCACAGGAAATGAGAGACCTCAGGGAGCGTGGGGGCAAGGGATGGGGGACAGGTACAATGTGAGAGGCAGGTGGGGAGCAGGTGGTGCTGTGAGGGGGTTTCTAGCCAGCAGGTGGGGAAGTGTGTGGGGTGGCATGTGGGACATGGAAGGTATGTGGGGCATTTTGGGGATGTGGCATGTGGGGATTTGGGGGAACAGAGTGTACACAGCAGGCCTCGTGGATGCTTTATGGGCATGTGGGGAGCTGTGGGGGGCTGTGAGATGCAGGGGGACTGTGGGATGTGGGGGGCTGTGGGATATGGGAGATGTGGGGGGCTGTGGGACACAGGTAAGTATGTGAGATACGAGGGGGCTGTTGGGGCAAAGAGGGTACGGGGCAGTGAGGGATGTCCAAGCGCGTGAGGGAGCTGTGGGATGTGAGGGCGTGGCTGGTGTCGATAGGGCCTGTTGTGGGGGCCATGAAGGGGGGTGGCACTGGAGGGCTGTTGGGGTGGGGGAAGGTGAGATTAGTGGGCTATGAGGGACGTAGGACTAGAGGGGTGTCTGGAGGTGTGGGGTTGGGAGGGAGCATGGGGCAGGCAGCAGATGGGAGGGGATTGGTGTGTATAGGGGAGGTGGTATGCTCGAGAGCCCAGCACAGTTTGGGAATCCACCCAGCTGCCTGACCAAGAGATCAGCACCTGTGGGCCTGGCAGGCAGCGAAAGCCAGAGGGGGATGATGGAAGCAGTGCCCCCAGCCCCACTCCCCACGGCACCGGCTGAGCTCATCCACCCAGGGCTCCACACACTGATCTGTTTGCACTGGCCGCTAAATCCAGGAACCGCCCCTCAAATCAGAGACTCGCCGGCTGCGAAGCAGGTTCCTCCTGCACTGTGCCAGGGTGCGGGGGGAGGGTGAGACCAGGCCCAGCCCCCGCCATGTGTGCAAGGTGCAGCTGTGTGGCACTGGGTATGAGGGGTGTGTGCCTGCGTGGGTGACTCCAAGGTGTCCCTGTGCTGGTGTGCGGGACACGAGTCTCTGTTCCCCTGGGCAGGAGGTGCCTCCTGATTGCATGTGAGGCTAAATGCACATCAGTGTGCGTATGTGATAAGCCCCCTGCTGACAGCCCCTCCGCACCTCCTTCCGGGCCTGGGCACGTTCCGGGGAGCCCTACCCCTGCCATGTCAGCAGCCCCACTCTGGCGCTCCCCAGCTCCACTGCCCTGCAGCCAACACCCGCTCCCGGCGTGCTGCGATCGCAGGGCTCCGGGGCCCAGTGACAAGGAAGGCACGGGAGCCGTGCTCGTCATCAGGAGGTGCTCCAATCCAGGCCTGGAGCCATTGCCGCAGCTCGTGTTGTCTCAGAGAGCCCATGCAAACGGGAAGGGAGCTCTGTGTCCCTGAAGCTGTGTGCGCATGTGATTAAAACCCACTGTTTGTTTTACTTAAGCACAACAGTCAGAGAGAGTTACAGGGCAGTGAGCTAGAAAATAACATTTACAGAAATAGTGCTGCCGCGCCAAGCGCCCTGACCTTTGCAAACCTCATTACTGCTGTTCATATCCCCACCCCACTGCAGACCAGAGCTCACCTGCCTGCACCCCCAGCCCTGCTGCCTTTCCCCAGGCAGGCCGTTAGTCCTGTCCCTGGGTGGCACTGCAATGCCTACGCCTGGCTCTTCAGCCTGCTGGCAAGAGCAGCAATGCTCACGCCCACCCAGCTCCGCCTAGCACACACCATCCGAAGCATCCATCTTGGGCAAGGCTGGCTTCCCAAAGCAAGGGTTGTCTGGCTACTCCCATCACAGGGCTGTTCAGGCAGAGGAGTGGGCAGCTGGCCCAGACGTGGAGCGGTCCGGAGCACAGTCAGAAAGGATGAAAACATGCCAGGGCAGAGCACCCCTTCCAGCCTGAAGCTCCCGCTGAGAATCAAAAGCCCCCCACCCTCCCCTGCCCCAGGCACCACAATCAACCAGCCAGGACAGAGTAGCAAAGGGACAATAGAGGACGGTTCAGAAATGATCTGGAAAAAGGGACAAACAGGGAGGTGGCAGTTTGCAGACGATATAAAATTACCTCAGATAGTTAAGTCCAAAGCAGACTGGGAAGAGTTACAGAGAGATCTCATAAAACTGGGTGACTGGGCAGATGAAATTCAATGTTGATAAATGCAAAATAATGCACATTGGAAAACATAATCCCAACTATACATATAAAATGGTGGAGTCTAAACTAGCTGTTACCATTCACAAAAGAGATCTTGGAGTCATTGAGTATAGTTCTCTGAAAACATCTACTCAATGTGCAGCATAATCAAGAAAGCGAACAGAATGTTAGCAACCATTAGAAAAGGCACAGATAACAAGACAGCAAATATCATATTGCCACTATATAAATCCATAATACACCCACATCTTGAATACTGCATGCAGATCTGGTCACTCCATCTCAAAAAAGATATACTAGAACTGAAAAAGGTACAGAAAAAGGCAACAAAAATGATTAGGAGTATGGAACAGCTTCCATCTGAGGAGAGATTAATAGGACTGGACTTTTCAGCTCAGAAAAGAGACGACTAAGGAGGGAAATGATAGACGTCTATAAAATCATGACTGGTGTGGAGAAAGTGAACAAGGAAGTGTTATTTACTCAGAACATTCTCATAACACAAGAACCAGGTGTCACCCGATGAAATTAATAGGCAGCAGGTTTAAAAAAAGCATAAGGAAGTACTTGATCACACGACACATAGTTAACCTGTGGAACTCATTGCCAGGGGATGTTGTGAAGGCCGAAAGTATAGCTGGGTTTAGAGAAGTTCATGGAGAATAGGTCCGTATGAAACCATGGGGGCAAGGGCAGTTCAGTGACCCTACAGCTAGCATAGTGCCCCCTCCCAGCCAAGACACTAATGTTATCAGAAGCAATCTCTGCCATGGTAGGGACAATCCCAGACACAGCCATCACCACCTCCCCACAGCCCTCCACACCCTGGGACCCCAGGCACAGCCCTCTCTGGCATGGGATTCTATGGGCAGCCTCATTCACCTGACTGGCCTGTCTGCCCCATGAACGATCCCGCACCCTGTAATGTTAGTGCTGGCCTCTCCCCCCTGCAGATCCCCCAGGGCAGCACCAGCGCCTCTGCACATGGCTCCCACCCAAAGTATCTGAGCCATTAGCGAATATCTTGGAAAAGTCATGGAAGACCGGAGAGATTCCCTTGTTGCCAAGAAGGCTAACGGTATTTTGGGCCGAGTGCCTTCACCCTGGGACACAGGCTTGGGCTTGCACCAAGCGGGCAGCAGGCAGCTTTGCCTGCAGTAGCTGATGCCCCAGCTGTGTGAACCCGCCCACATGGGTTGCCAACTTTCTAATGGCACAAAACCGAACACCCTAGCCCTGCCCCTTCCCCGAGGCCCTGCCCCTTCCCCCGAGACCCCCTCCCCCCCCCCTGTTCACTACATTCCCCCTCCCTCGGTGGCTCGCTCTTCACTGGGCTGGGGCAGGGGGTTGGGGTGTGGGAGGAGGTGAGGGTTCCAGCTGGGAGTGCGGGCTCTGGAACGGGGCTGGGGATGAGGGGTTTGGGGTGCAGGAGGGGGCTCCAGGCTGGGATGTGGGGCTGAGGGATTTGGAGAAAGGGAGGAGGCTGAGGGTTGAGGCAGGGGGTTGGGATTTGGGAGGGGATGAGGACTCGGGGTTGGGGCCGGGGATGAGGGGTTCAGGGTGTGGGAAGGGGCTCTGGGCTGGGGAAAGGGGTTGGAGTGCAGGGGAGGTGAGGGCTCTGGGCTGGGGGTGCAGGCTCTGGGGTAGGGCCAGGGATGAGGGGTTTGGGATGCAGGAGGGGGCTCCGGGTTTGGGGGAGCTCAGGGCTGGGGCAGGGGGTTGGGGCTCAGGGTTGGGGTGCAGACTTACCTCAGGCGGCTCCTGGTCAGTGGTGCAGCAGAACTAAGGCAGGGTTCCTGCCGTTCCTGGCACCGTGCTGCGCTGCGGAAGCGGCCAGCAGGTCCAGGTCCAGGTCCTAGGTGGGGGGCGGGGGGGCAATGGGACTGTGGAGCTGGTATTTGGGGTGGGGGAAGAGCGCAAAGCTAGGAGCTGGACCTGCTGGCCACTTCTGGGGCACAGGTAGGGACTAGCACCTCCGATCGGACTTTTAACGGCCCGGTCAGCAGTGTTGACCAGGGTCCCTTTTCAACCGGGTGTTCCGGTTGAAAACCGGACACCTGGTCACCCTATGCCAATGCCTGTTGCTTGCCGCTGCCCTGGGGAAGGAGACCACTTGCTGAGCATTCCCTGGGCAGTGCCCCTGAGCTGCCGCTCCCTCTGCTTTATCCAGGCTGCACCAGGGACCCGAGGAAACCGCCTCACCTTTTCTCTGTCACATCCACCCCTGTGGGCCAAAGCCCCAAAAGGCCACAATCCTGGATGCTTCCAAGCACAACTTGAAGGGCACAGACTCTGGGCTCCCCTGGCAGCCCCCACAGGCTGGGCAGGACCTGGCGTCAAAGCTCAGGTGCCTGCAGGAGCAGAGCTCCGAATTCCCGGCCTGGCCTGCATGCTGTGTGTTCCTAGCGAGGTTCGGGCCCCCTGCAAACATCCTTCCAAGCTCAGCTTGGTGCCAACACTTTGCCTCTGAAGAGCTCTGCAGCCAACGCTCCAATCATAGGGGCGCCTGGGGTGGCCCTTACTGCTTGAAGGGGCTATCAGCCCACTTCCTTCCGTGTCATGACCCCCTTCCTCTCACCACTGGTTAAATTAAAGCAGCTTGACATTCAGGGCCCTCCGACTTTCCCCCCATAATTCGAGCACTGGTACCAGCCCTGCCAAGGATCCTGCTGCCCCTCTGCCATTGCTGTCCTCAGCCACAGACTCTCCCTCAGGCTGCCAGCTGGGCCCCCTCCGAGCCCCAGGAAGTGGGGCTGGCTGCTCCCAAGCTAGCCGGCCTAATCCCCCTTCCCTCTAGTGCCCCTTGACCCCGGCACCTGACAGCCAGAACCCATCCTGCCCATTCACTGCCTTCGCTGTCCAGTAATCCCTCCCTTTGACTGTGCACCCTTCACACAGCCTTGCGGCTGCCAGGTCTGCTCTGGCCACCCGCATCCAGAGCTGAAAATTACCCTGCGTTTGTGTAGGGGGCTCCTCATCGCCTTCTCTGCCGCCTGCACCTGCTCCCAGATCCATTGTCCGAGGCACCAAGCTCCCCTCTAGGGTATGCACCAGGCACCACGTGGATGTGCCCCCGATGCCAGCCACCTCCTCCTCCCGCCCAACATGCAGGCTGTGCCACCACGCAGGCGCCTTGCTGCCCTGGCACTGGGGGCACTCCCCGTGGGAGGGCACTGGCCAGGGCACTAGGGCAGTGCCAGCTCTGTACTGCTAGCATTAGGGGGCCTGGGCTCACTGCTCATAGGAGGGGTGGGGGCTCCCTCCGCAATGGCTGGGGTGGCAGCCCTGGCATCCTGCCAGGCCTACTGGCGCTGCTTCCTGGTAAATGCATTTCCTGGAAAGGACTGTCCAGCCATAGCAACAGTTGCTAAGGTTCCCTTTCCTGGGCTCTGCAGTTTCAGGCCCCGGATCCAGCACAGCTGGGGATATGTTTACATGCGATTAATGCTCATTAATTAGACAGAGACAACAGAGCCCGCCCCGTGACAGCTCATGGGGTGAATCCCAACACAGGGAGGGAGATGAGCCTTTCCTCAGCGCTGGGGGATGCCCTGCTACCCCGCTCCCATCCCCAGAGTGAGACAAGGCAGAACAGAACAGATGGCAGGGCAGGGCCCCTGGTGGCTGGTTTGCACGGCTGTGTGTGCTGTCACACCTGGGGAGGGCAGTGTGCCCTCACTGGAGTGTGTGGGGCTCAAAGAGCATTTCCCTGTTGCCCTGAGCCCCATTCAGGGATTCTGCAAGAGGTGGTGCCGGCGGAGCAGAAACCTAGGCCACGGGAGTGTGATGGGGGTGTGCCTGACTGCCGGGTTGTTCAGTGCTAGGGTACACCAGTCTCTCTCCCCCTAGCTGGGAGTGAGGGGCAGGCAGGGCGGGGGCCAGGGGTCGGCAAAGGCGGCCGAGTCCATGCAGCCAGGCTGTGAGTGGGCATCAGGAAGACTAAAATCAGTGTCGCCATTACAGAACTCTCCCCGCCTGGTCCTGCTTGACCCTGGGTCTTGCTGCTTTTCATACTCTGCTCCAGCTCAGCCATCCCTGTCAGCAGGAGGCAGTACTGGGATACTGGGCTCCCACTCTGCTCAGAGTGTGGAGACCTGCCCAGTCACGCTGAGCAACAGCTCCTTTGGGGCCAGGCGTGGGTGGGCTGCACACAGAGCCCACTGACATTGTCCCTAGTCAAGAAGGAGCCAGGTCCAGGGAGCCCTCAGGACATCGGAGCCGCGCTGGCGGGGAAGCCAGGCCCAGGGTGTCCCTGGGCATTGGAACTGCGTGGAGGGGAAGCTGAGCACTGGGTGGACGTGGCCCCACGGCACCAATGGCCCAGTCTCAGGATCACCCAGAGATGCTCATTAGCTGCAGTTCTCACACCCCTCAAGGCAGATTCATCCCCGAGCTGGTGCAGGCACCGGCGCATGGGAGACAAGATGCAAACTGTTCCTCCCTATTCAGGAGCCTGAGAGCTGTTCTAACTCATACCCCTGGTTCTATGGCTCCTCTGGGGCTTTGCAAGGGGAAAAGCCTGCCCACCCAGGCCATCCCCCCTCCTGCCCCTCCTTCTCCCAGACTGCCTTCCTCCAGTCCTGCCCCATAGAATCACAGGATCGTAGGACTGGAAGGGACCTCAGAAGGTCGTCTAGTCCAGTCTCCTGCACTCATGGCAGGACTAAGTATTATTCTAGACTATCCCTGATAGGTGTTTGTCTAACCTGCTCTTAAAAATCTCCCATGACAGCGATTCCACAACCTCCCTAGGCAATTTATTCCAGTGCTTAAACACCCTGACAGGTAGGATGTTTTTCCTAATGTCCAACCTAAACCTCCCTTGCTGCAATTTAAGCCCACTGCTTCTTGTCCTATCCTCAGAGGTTAAGAAGAACAATTTTTCTCCCTCCTCCTTGTAATAACCTTTTATGTACTTGAAAACTGTTATCATGTCCCCTCTCAGTCTTCTCTTCTCCAGACTAAACAAACCCAATTTTTTCAATCTTCCCTCACAGATCATGTTTTCTAGACCTTTAATCATTTTTGTTGCTCTTCTCTGGACTTTCTCCAATTTGTCCACATCTTTCCTGAAATGTGGTGCCCAGAACTGGACACAATACTCCAGTTGAGGCCTAATCAGTGTGGAGTAGAATGAAAGAATTACTTTTCGCTTCTTGCTTCTAACACTCCTGCTAATACATTCCAGAATGATGTTCGCTTTTTTTGCAAAAGCGTTATACTGTTGACTCATATTTAGCTTGTGGTCCACTATGACCCCTACATCCCTTTCCACAGTACTCCTTCCTAGGCAGTCATTTCCCATTTTGTATGTGTGTGTGACGAACTGGGACTGTTCTTAGAGTGGTCTGTGAGTGCTGACAGGGGAGTGTGGCTAGGATGGTCTGCATTGGGGGAGGGGAGACTGACCGACAGAGAATACCTGAGCATGTAACATGAGAACCCAGGAAGGAGTGAGAGGCGAGGTGACACCTTTGCCCGGGAAACTGAACAAAGGCTGTGGGAGGGGTCGCTGAAGGCAGAGTTGGAAGAGCTGGCTAGTGACCATGGCTGGGAAGCAGACGGGGCTCTGACCTCCCAGGGGGGCTGGGGTGCCCGGGGACCCCAAGATGGATCTAACTGGGGGGGTCCTGTTGTCTGCGCCTGCAAGACCTGTCTTGGACTGTATTCCTGTCGTCTAAATAAACCTTCTGCTTTACTGGCTGGCTGAGAGTCATGGTGAATCGCAGGAAGCCGGGGGTGCAGGGCCCTGAGTCCCCCCACACTCCGTGACAGTGTGCAACTGATTGTTCCTTCTGAAGTTGAGTACTTTGCCTTTGTCCTTCCTGAATTTCATCCTATTTACTTCAGACCATTTCTCCAGATCATTTTGAATTATAATCCTCTCCTCCAAAGTACTTGCAACCGCTCCCAGCTTGGTATTGTCTATAAACTTTATGTTTACCTTCTATGCCATTATCTAAATCATTGATGAAGATACTGAACAGAACAAGAACCAGAACTGATCCCTGCAGGACTTCACTCAATATGCCCTTCCAGCTTGACTGTGAACCACTGATAACGACTCCCTGGGAAACAGTTTTCCAACCAGTTATGCACCCACCTTATACTAGCTCCATCTTGGTTGTATTTTCCTAGTTTGTTTATGAGAAGGTCATGTGAGATAGTATCAAAAGCCTTACTAAAGTCAAGATATACCATGTTTACTGCTTCCCCCCATCCACAAGGCTTGTTACCCTGTCAAAGAAAGCTATTAGGTTGGCTTGACATGATTTGTTCTTGACAAATCCATGCTGACTGTTACTTATCACCTTATCATCGTCTAGGTGTTTGCAAATTGATTGCTTAGTTATTTGCTCCATTATCTTTCCGGGTACTGACGTTAAGCTGACTGGTCTACAATTTCCCGGGTTATCCTTATTCCCCTTTTTATAGAATGGCACTAAATTTGCCCCTTTCCAGTCATAGAATAATTGAATCATATGTAAGCGGGGGAATGGTCCCGCTATTGTGGGGAACTTTCCTGGCTTCTGCACTACCCCAGTGAAATGGGCTAGCAGAAGGATCTGAGTCCTCACTCCCACTTCCTTTACACAGTGGCCTCCCTGCCCTCAAGGATGCCCGTTCTACTCTCCTGTCTGGCAGAGTCCTCGTAACCCCAACGAGGCTGGGCCCAGGATTCCTGGGAGGCTCGACCCCCAACCTTGCTGTGGTCACCTAGGACAGGGGCTAGGGTGTCCCCACTCCGGGGTACTCTCTCTGCACTGGACACTTCCCTGACCCACTGATCATTACATACAATTTAAAGCAAATACAATTTATTTAATCAGCAATTAATTTAAAAAAGAATAAGGAAAAATGGGAAAGGTTAAAGGAAAACACATCACCCCACTCTGTGGCAGGGAACATTACAAACAGTGTCTCTGGAACGTCAGGGCAGTTCACAGTCTGTTCCTTGTAGGTCCCAGGCCTCCTTCTCAGTCCCTGGCTGTGCTACAGGGATGCTATGGGTTGGACACTTGCTCTGGTGGTGGCCACACACCTCCGGGCTTTGGGTGATGGGACCCTTCTTCCCAGCATCAGCCCCCCGTTGGGTTCAGATCCCCCTCCCAGTCTGGCCTGCAAGGACCCTTGGCTGGGGGTGTCTTTCTGTTCTGGGCCCTTTGCCCAGGGTCCCCCATTGGCTGGCCCCAGTTGCTCACCGCACCCGGCTCCAGACTGCTCCAGCTCCAGCTCCAGCCCCAGCTCCACTGTTCTAGCTCCGGCTCCACTCAGCCTCAGCACTGATGCTGTTGCTCTGCCTCCAGCCCCCTGGGCTGCTTCTCTGGCCCCTCTGGCTCTGTGGCTGCAGCCCTGCTCCCAGCACAGGATCTGCTCTCTCCTTAGCTCGGCCCCACTCTGTCTGACCCAGGCAATTCCAGCTCACATGGAGGATGGGACCCACCCTGGCCTCCTGACTCCCTGATTAGCCTGCCCACCCTGTCAATCAGGCTGACCTGGAGCATTGGCCTCTCCCCATTGTTCCTGGGGACTGTCAGTCTCAGGGTCCTGATTTCCCATTGACCCTTCCCCTTTTGGTACTGGGAGCCAGCCAACTAAAACATCCCCACTGAGTGTTAGTAAGGGGACAACAGTCCCCTTACATTATAGATTGGTACCATATTTGCCCTTTTCCAGTCATAGAATCATAGAATATCAGGGTTGGAAGGGATCTCAGGAGGTCATCTAGTCCAACCCTCTGCTCAAAGCAGGACCAATCCCCAACTAAATCATCCCAGCCAGGGCTTTGTCAAGCCTGACCTTAAAAACCTCCCTAGGTAACCCATTCCAGTGCTTCACCACCCTCCTAGTGAAAAAGTTTTTCCTAATATCCAACCTAAACCTCCCCCACTGCAACTTGAGACCATTACTCCTTGTTCTGTCATCTGCTACCACTGAGAACAGTCTAGATCCATCCTCTTTGGAACCCCCTTTCAGTTAGTTGAAAGCAGCTATCAAATCCCCCCTTATTCTTCTCTTCTGCAGACTAAATAATCCCAGTTCCCTCAGCCTCTCCTCTTAAGGCATGTGCTCCAGCCCCCTAATCATTTTTGTTGCCCTCTGCTGGACTCTTTCCAATTTTTCCACATCCTTAGAATCATAGAATCATAGAATATCAGGGTTGGAAGGGACCTCAGGAGATCATCTAGTCCAACCCCCTGCTCAAAGCAGGACCAATTCCCAACTAAATCATCCCAGCCAGGGCTTTGTCAAGCCAGGCCTTAAAAACTTCCAAGGAAGGAGATTCCACCACCTCCCTAGGTAAAGCATTCCAGTGCTTCACCACCCTCCTAGTGAAATAGTGTTTCCTAATATCCAACCTAGACCTCCCCCACTGCAACTTGAGACCATTGCTCCTTGTTCTGTCATCTGCCACCACTGAGAACAGCCGAGCTCCATCCTCTTTGGAACCCCTCCTCAGGTAGTTGAAGGCTGCTATCAAATCCCCCCTCATTCTTCTCTTCTGGAGACTAAACAATCCCAGTTCCCTCAGCCTCTCCTCATAAGTCATGTGCTCCAGACCCCTAATCATTTTTGTTGCCCTCCGCTGGACTCTTTCCAATATTTCCACATCCTTCTTGTAGTGTGGGGCCCAAAACTGGACACAGTACTCCAGATGAGGCCTCACCAATGTCGCATAAAGGGAAACGATCACGTCCCTCGATCTGCTGGCAATGCCCCTACTTATACAGGCCAAAATGCCGTTAGCCTTCTTGGCAACAAGAGCACACTGTTGACTCATATCCAGCTTCTCGTCCACTGTGACCCCTAGGTCCTTTTCTGCAGAACTGTTACCTAGCCATTCGGTCCCTAGTCTGTAGCAGTGCATAGGATTCTTCCGTCCTAAGTGCAGGACTCTGCACTTGTCCTTGTTGAACCTCATCAGGTTTCTTTTGGCCCAATCCTCCAATTTGTCTAGGTCCCTCTGTATCTGATCCCTACCCTCCAGCGTATCTACCACGCCTCCCAGTTTAGTGTCATCTGCAAACTTGCTGAGAGTGCAGTCCACACCATCCTCCAGATCATTAATAAAGATATTAAACAAAACCGGCCCCAGGACCGACCCTTGGGGCACTCCGCTTGAAACCGGCTGCCAACTAGACATGGAGCCATTGATCACTACCCATTGAGCCCGACGATCTAGTCAGCTTTCTATCCACCTTACAGTCCATTCATCCAGCCCATACTTCTTTAACTTGGCGGCAAGAATACTGTGGGAGACCGTATCAAAAGCTTTGCTAAAGTCAAGGAATAACACATCCACTGCTTTTCCCTCATCCACAGAGCCAGTTATCTCCTCATAGAAGGCAACTAGGTTAGTCAGGCACGACTTCCCCTTGGTGAATCCATGCTGACTGTTCCTGATCACTTTCCTCTCCTCTAAGTGTTTCATAATTGATTCCTTGAGGACCTGCTCCATGATTTTTCCAGGGACTGAGGTGAGGCTGACTGGCCTGTACTTCCCCGGATCCTCCTTCTTCCCTTTTTTAAAGATGGGCACTACATTAGCCTTTTTCCAGTCATCCGGGACCTCCCCCGATCGCCATGAGTTTTCAAAGATGATGGCCAATGGCTCCGCAATCACATCCGCCAACTCCTTTAGCACCCTCGGATGCAGCGCATCCGGCCCCATGGATTTGTGCTCATCCAGTTTTTCTAAATAGTCCCGAACCACTTCTTTCTCCACGGAGGGCTGGTCACCTCCTCCCCATACTGTGCTGCCCTTCTTGTAGTGTGGGGCCCAAAACTGGACACAGTACTCCAGATGAGGCCTCACCAGTGCCGAATAGAGGGGAATGATCACATCCCTCGATCTGCTGGCAATGCTCCTACTTATACAGCCCAAAATGCCATTAGCCTTCTTGGCAACAAGGGAATCTCTCCCATCTTCCATGACTTTTCCAAGATATTCACTAACGGCTCAGATATCTCCTCAGTCAGCTCCTTGTGTATTCTAGGATGTATTTCATCAGGCCTTGGTGACTTGAAAACATCTAATTTGTCTAAGTAATTTTTAACTTGTCCTTTCTCTATTTTAGCCTCTGATCCTACCTCATTCACTATGTAAGACGTCCAATTGCTACTAGCCTTTCTGGTGAAAACTGAGATAAAAACGTCATTTAGCACTTCTGCCATTTCCACATTTTTTGTTATTGCCCTCCCACCCCCATTGAGTAATGGGCCTACCCTGTCCTTGGTCTTCCTCTTGCTTCCAATGTATTTGTAAAATGTTTTCTTATTACCCTTTATGTCTCTAGCTAGTTGAATCTCGTTTTGTGCCTTGGCCTTTCTAATTTTTTCCCTACATACTTGTTTTGTTTGTTTATATTCATCCTTTGTAATTTGACCTAGTTTCCACTTCTTGTATGACTCTTTTTTGAGTTTCAGCTCATTGAAGATCTCCTGGTTAAGCCAGGGGGGTCTCTTGCCATACTTCCTAGCTTTCCTATGCAGTGGGAGAGTTTGCTCTTATGCCCTTAATAATGTCTCTATTATAATAATCCTATCTATTACATATAAAGCCCCTGTGCCAGGGCTGCTGTGGAGCAACACAGAGCTGGGGATGCACTAGACCAGGGGTAGGCAACCTATGGCACACGTGCCGAAGGCTGATTTTCAGTGGCACTCACACTGCCCGGGTCCTGGCCACCGGTCTGGGGGGTTCTGCATTTTAATTTAATTTTAAATGAAGCTTCTTAAACATTTTAAAAGCCTTATTTATTTTACATACAACAATAGTTTAGTTATATATTATAGACTTATAGAAAGAGACCTTCTAAAAACGTTAAAATGTATTACCGGCACGCGAAACCTTAAATCACAGTGAATAAATGAAGACTCGGCACACCACTTCTGAAAGGTTGCCGATCCCTGCACTAGACATAGGGACCCTCTGTACCAAGGGAATTCCCCGGGGGTCCTTACACTGGTCCCTTGCCGTAGCCTCGCTTTCAGTTTGCAGGGGCACAGGTGCCAGGACGTGGGGCACAAAAAACGCCATGCCTGCACTTCCCACCCCTGACCAAGGGCACAGAGAAATGGCCCAGCATGCCAGTTACAGCCTGGTTCACTCCCAGGCCCCATTGGGTCTGTACCCAGACCACGGCAGCCCTTTATGCAGCCAGTGAAGTCGCCCCACTAGGACAGGTTTGAGCCCCCCTCCTCCACGATGCACTCAGCAGCATGCGAGCTGCTGGCCCCCTTCCAGGAAGCTCCATAACACTCCTAATGCTTTGTCATTTAAATGTAATCAACTTCATTCTCCTGCAGCAAGGAAATGAGCTGGGGCTTGTTTGTGGGGTTTGCCCACACGTGTTGAAGTGGAGCTGATGCGGGCGGCTGGCGGGCGCGCAATCACTTAGCAGCCTTTCGAGGCGGCTGCACCTCGGAAAAACAATAGCATTTGGTAGCAGGAGAAGAGAATGTCCTCCCCGAATTGATTTAAATTACACTTTGATTGGGAACAGATGTAAAAGATAATGGTGGAGAGACAGGTACCTGCGAGCAGACGCAAGCAGGGCCATGCTTAGTCTGATGTCTCATTTACTCACTGCAGGGGGGAACAGCTCCCAGGAGTGCAGGTGCTGCTAGCCTGCTCTGCACATGGAGCCATGCCGAGCCATGCCAGAGCAGGCCCTTGTGCAGCAGGGCCCAGGCCAGCCTTTGTCCGGCACCAGAATCCCACATGCAGGAGTGCCCCTGACTATGACTTTAGGGGGAGCAAAATCTGCCCTGCCTGGCATGGCATGAGGCTCTTGGGGCATCCATCCTGGTACTGGAGATGCTTCAGGTGCCCTTCCCAGTGGAGCAGAGGCAGTGCAGCAGAGACACACCGTTTGCAGAAGGAGAGCATCTAGGGGGACACAATTCCCAGAGAGAGAAGAAAATGTAGGGGGTCTCCATGGGGATGCCTGGGCTTTGGGGACCCTGCATTGGTGGCACAGAAGGTTCTTGAGGATGCATAGGCTGGGAGCTGGGTGTGTGCTGGGCAAGGAGCGGAGGGCCTGTGTTGTGGGAGAGCAGAGGCTGGTGGGGGTCAGAGAGGCTCTTGGAGGCGCCTGAGCTGAACTGAAGCATTCTTGGGACCCTGACACTATAAAACCATGGGCAGCCCTGCCTGGCTGGGCCCCAGCAAGGTCCACTCACTGGGTGGGGGAGGGAGCCCAGCAAAGCATACTGCCCCGGACGAGGGGTGTCTCCCCCTTTCCCAGCTCTTTGCTGGGTCAGGGTGTCAGCAGGGCCATGAAGCGGCCGTAGGGAGCTCTGGGTGTGCAAGGAGCAGAACAGGGTCCCAAACCCTGGGGGGAGCTGCAGCCTGTCTACAGTGCCAGCCCAGCCCCGTCACTGGTACTGTGGGGCCGATCCGAGGTTGCACTGGCAGGCTGGGGTCTCTGGCTCCTCTGGTGCCTCCTCCATGAAGGAGGCTGCCCCCTGCTGGCCAGCTGGTCTTGTCTGATGGTCAGTGAGTCCCCTCAGCCCTAAGCCAGAGCCCTGGGCACAAGCCCACTGTGCCTCGTGCTTAATCAGGCCCTGGGCTCAAGGGCAGGGGCCAAGGCAGGAGCTGCCAGCTGTGGGCAGGCGGTGGGAGCTGTGGCGAGCCCTGCAGAGCCCCACACTCCGGGCTAGCAGTGCAGCTGCCGGTGTACCAGTGTGTCTGGGCACAGGCCAGTTTCTCACATGTCCGTGCCAGGCGCAGCCAAGTGATGCCAGACCCCCGGCCGGCAATGTCAGGTGGAGTGAGCGGAGCCGCAGCATGGCTAGGGCAGGGCTAACAAGAAGTCCTAGTACTGTGGCTGCTGAGATGGAGCTGCCCCTGCCCATACTGAGTGCTGTGTGCAGAGTGTGCCAAGAGCCGTGGAAGAGGCCCCAGGGCACCGAGTGAGCACGGGGCACAGGGACATTCAGACACATGCTGCTGCCAATGCTAGATGTGGAACGGCCAGAACAACCTCCTCCCCCGCCAAGAACTCACCACAGAGATCTCTCCACCTCTGAGCCAGCAGTGCCCCTTCTGTCCAAGCCGTGTGCTCCTGCCGCGTCGCTGACACCCCATGACTTCCCCTGGCAGTAGGCTGTGCGATGCCACAGACCCAGCCCAGCCACTGCCCTGCAGGGTCAGGAGAGGAGCGGCTGTGCTGGGCACCTGCTGGACCCGCATGGCCCCAGGAGCTGAGCCTTGGACGGCAATAGCAAGGGGTTCTGGTTCGCAGTGTCTGGGTCCGCTGAGGCAGCTCTGGACGCTGCTGCCAGACAGCAGGGGCGCATGGGGCTGTTGAACTGTCAGTCACAGGAAGGCAGGCCGGGAGGAGAGGCTGCCCTGCTGCCAAGGTTGCAGGGTGACTCCCAGCCGCTGGAGGGTGCTGCTGTGTCCTGCCCAGCCAGCTGAGAGGAAGGCAGGGACATTTGGCCCTTCTCAGAGGCATGATATGATGCTGGATGAATATGGATCTGTTCACCGATTCTCTGCATTTCGATGCTGCATTACCATCTAGCCAGCTGGAGTGGCTCTGCATGAGGCAGTAGAGTCCGTGCCCAGAGAATATACAGCCCAGTCCTTTTTAACCCTCTGGGTCCAGCTGCTGCTAGCCACATGACTGGCACCTGGCTAAATCTCCGAGTTGCTGATCATCTCCAGAAGATACAGCAGAAGGCAATCATCAGGCTCACACTGCAGAGCGGCACTTTGCCTTCCTAAGCTTCTTATTTCATTTTAGCATTTACAATACACACAGCCAGTAATCCTGACATCAAACACGCCACGCGCACTTCCAAGCAGCTTCGACGTCAGGATGTGTGAGCGCCAGCAGGAACTGGCAGCTCCGACGTCTCCAGATAACACAAAGAAGAAAGACAGACAGGAAAGCTTCTGTCAAAATCAGCTGAGGATGCACAAGCCCATTGTGTCCTAGAGCTCTATTGTCCAAACCCTTCTCCAGGGGACAGCGTGTGTGGCAGTGCTAATGAAGGATCCGAGGTAATGCAGCGACAGACATAGCCCTGCAGACCTGAGCTCACAGCCGTTCTGGTCACAGAGAAGCAGGTTTAGTGACCCTGGGCCCTGGGTATCCAACATCAAATCACTCCAGCCAAGCGACCCCACCCCAGGGTGGGTCAGCAGGGGGCTGCAGGGCAGGACTGAGGGGGATCAGCAGAGCTGGGGCCCAGGACTGGAATAGGGGGGTGAGGAGCAGGGGTAAGGCACCAGAACAGCTGATTAGTGTCCAGGTCAGAGACCATGGCCCCAGTCATTCCCATGGGCACAGCCAACGCCCAGAGATGTCTGAGTTGAACACCTTGGTAAGCCAGGCAGATGGAAGCAGCCGTGGGAGACAGGCAGTTGGCGTGGAGCTGGCTGAATACGCAGCAGTGAGGTAGGTGCATGGAGAGGCCCCACCTCTGATTTGGAGAGCTGTGAAGGGGAAGGAGAAATTTCACTCCTATTTCACACCCTTCTCCTCACCCAGAGCCTTGAGAATGCAGCTGCTAGCCCTGCTGCAAGCCGCTGGCTGGGGGGACACATGGCACAGATTTGTCCTAATGAGCCAAGCAATTCACCATCTTTGGAGTCAGTGAAATCCATGGCCCTGGGCCACTCCATTGGCGATGGTTGGTATTGCCCCCTGGGCTGCCCCTGGCAGTGGAGAGCCCATGCAAGCTCCCAGGAGCCCTGCTTCTGTATGACCACAGCAGCGCGCACAGCTCCATAGCTGGGAGGTATTGCTGCCTAGTGGAGGGCAAGAGACTCCTGCATTCTAATTCTAGATCTCACACCAACTCCCTACCCTAGGTAAGCCACATCAACCTCTCTGCCTCAGCTTCCCCAACTGTGACTGGGGAAAATCCCTCGGGTGGGGGGGGTGCATCAGCCAAGTAGGTGCTATTTTTAAAGGTTAGACACCTGCAAACATTCCTGGCAGTGCCCCGACAAACGTGAGCAAAGGTTAGAAACACTGGCCATGTTTCCAGTCAGAATCTGTCTAGCATCAGCTTCCAGCCCTTGGCTCTTGTTTAGATGGCTCTTGGCTAGATTGAAGAGCCCCTTACTGAATATTTGTTCCACACGTAGATACAACAGACTGTGGTCAGGTCCCCTTGTTAAGCTTTGTCGAGCTCCTTGAGTCTGTCTCTATCAGGCAGGTTTTCCAATGCATTAATCATTCTCGTGGCTCTTCTCTGACCCCTCTCCAGTCTATCAACATCCTTCTTGAACTGTGGGCACCAGAACTGGACACGGGATTCCAGCAGTGGTCGCACCAGTGCCAAATCCAAAGGTAAAATCACCTCTCTGCTCCTACTCGAGATTCCCCAAATTATGCATCAGGCAGACAGTAGAGCTGGGGATGGGGGAAGGGTAACTGGCATGGGGATGGATGGGTGAGGCTGCGGGGACGTTGGCGTGGAGCTGGCTGGAAGTGGCTGAGGGAGGTTGGGAGAGCTGTGGGTGGGAGAGGGGCAGTTGGCACTGAGTCGGTTAAAGACAGGTGGACAGTCTTCCTAGGGAGCCATCCCTGTTGCTGGGCTTGTCCCGTAGCCATGGCCTGCGCGTCTCCTTGCGTCCTCGCTCATTTCTGGCGGATTTGTATTCATTTTCCAGAAACACACCTGATTGCAGGGCCTGTGGTTTGTGCATTTCCAGGGATCAGAGACTCAGAGACTTTCAGGCCATCATCAGTTTGTGATCATCAGTCTGACCTCCTGCAGGTCGCAGGTTACAGAACCTCACCCACCCACTGCTGTGATAGACAGGGATCAGTACGGTAATTCCCACAGTGTCACAGGAATATGGCCTCTGTTGGAGATCCTGGCCCAGGATCACACCCACGTCCTCTGGGGCTGGGTTTGGTGCCAGGGTCATAACAAATGCAAAGGCCTCGGAGTAACATGTGCCAGCTGTGAGACAAGGCAAAGGCCAAGGAGTTCACAGCAGGTAGAGCCCATTGCCAATGGGCCAGCACCTGGGCCCACAGGAGCTGAGCAAAACCAGGAAAGAACCGATGCAGCAGGTTCATCTGGGGATGCTTCTTCCAGGGCTCATTTCTCCAATGAGCTGGGTTTGTGGGGCTCACCTGGCTCCCCAGCTTCAAGGAGTACATGTGTACCCTGCACACACACAGCGGCTTGCTGTCCTCCTCTAGCGGTGAGCTGGTGAACTGGTCCCTGCCTTCCAGCTCAGGCAGCGGAGAGCCCTGCAGATGACCCAGCCAGGGCATCAAGCCAAGTCTGTTCTATTCCTCTCGCTGGCCCCAGCCCACTCAGTCCTGGGCTCCCTGCCCATAGACGACACCAGCTCCTCAATGTCCCTTCCAGTGATGCAGCATCACAAACCAGCCATGGCACCTCCACAGTCACAGATGGCAGCCCCACGGCCCATGTCCACAGAACCCGCCTGTACTAGGGTGTGGGTCTGAACCAGTGCAGGGTTATGGCCCTCCCCACATCCCCTGTTTTCCCCCTAAATCCTGGATCTCTAGTGCCTCTTTGTAGGGGATGGGGGAGAGATTACTGACCTGCTGCCTCCTCCTGGTGCCCCCTTCAGTTCTTCCCCTGCCACATTTGGTGTGTTCGCCTCCTAACCCACCTTGCCCCTTCCTCTCCCCTTGTAGGGTTCCCCATGCTCGAGCCCTGGGATTCCCCCTTCCTCGCCATCCCCAGCTGGTCCCTGCTGCCCTGGTCTCACTCCCCTTGGAGGGGCTGCATTGAAGCTCTGCCTCTCTGCCTGTGGGATCCAGCAGGGGGAGCCCTGAAACAGGGGAGGAGGCGACACAGCCCCGAGTAGGCCAGTGGCTGCTAGTGGCCAGAAGCTGGAGAGGGCCCCGGGACCTGCATGCCCAGAATGTAGGGTTACCATACGTCCGGATTTTCCCGGACATGTCCGGCTTTTGGGGATTCAAATCCCCGTCCGGGGGGAAATCCCCAAAAGCCGAACATGTCCGGGAAAATCCTGGGCTGCTGGGGGCCGGGCCGCCGGGGGTGCTTGGCG
>NW_020665189.1:2082458-2099948 GCF_002925995.2 Terrapene triunguis | reverse complement strand
CTCGGTGCGGCTAGAGTCGGTTTAAGTCCTAGACCTGGTTATCACAATTTTGGCTTCCAGCATATCATTAGTATGAAAAAGAACAATATCCCTGCCAAGAATAAAAGCAAGCCCTGGGGCTTTTCTACGTCCCAGTAATTGTCCAGTACGGCCCACGGACTAGTGAAGTTAGTGAAATTATTCATTAGCCGTTGCCTGGTTTAGTTATCATGACCACAAAACATTTGTCCACCTACAATACCTTCCCACACAGGGATTACCTAAAGGGTCCAACCTACACTGCAGGGGCGTTATCGCTCAAACCCAAGAGGTAAACGCACTTACCGCCCGGAGTGGCCGCGTCCGGCCGTTGGACCTTCTCCTTCTTCTGGTACCGTCTTGTCTCCGTGTCGTTAGGAGTTCTCTATTGAGGGGGCGCAGCCGTCCCGGCCGATTGCGGCGACCCAGAGCTCGAGCAAACCAACAGCTCAAGGTGGCCACTCTCCGGAGTCGTCCTCGGCCGCCGGTCAGCGCCTCCTACAGGGAGAGAAGTCCCGGCGGAGTCGCCAATTTGTTAGCCAAATAGGGCCCGTTTTCCCCCCGGAGATTACCTAATTATACCAAGGAGGCACGGAGAGACAAAAAGACGGGTACCAGGTTCTTTATTAATCGATCAGCTGAGCGGGTGCTCTCGTCGGCTAATGCCAGAGGAGAGACACACCTTACATGGCCGAACAGGCCCTTTTTAGAACCAGTAACAAACAACTTAGCCTTCATCCTTTTGTGTCATTATGCTGACCTATAGATAATAGGTTACACAGGATACATATATTATTTTGGGGAGGGGGATACAAGAGACATCTGTTGCGGATACATTTATCATTTTGAAGGGAAAACAAGGTACATTCCTTGACCCTTTGCACTAAATACCTTGGGGATATATGGAGAAACAGCTGCATATACTTGTGAGCCAAGTGAGCCAATTAAATTGGTTAACAAATAGCTGACATGGTTAAATGCATGGTTAAATACACGTCCTTAATTTTATTTAGATCTTTAGGCCTTTTCTATCAGATCTCCCCCCTTAAAAGCATTTTAAGAGCCTTATGGCCCTTGTTCCTCAGTTCCTACTGGCTGGTATAATATCATCATTTGTTGATATGTGACCTGATTAGCCAGTCTTCGGACTACCGCAACCAAGCAAGGGGTAAAGCAAGCGAGAGTTAATAGGATGGTAACAAAGAATATAAAAAGGAGAAAACCTTTTCGTAGCCATCCCAGTTGTGGCAGCCAGGAGGTAAACCAATCTGTGTCCCACCCACCCCAGGTCTGTACTGGGACATGGGCTATCTTTCTCATTTCCTTTGTTAACTGTTTTACTGCCTGGCCATTATTGTCTATTTGTAAGCAGCAGTTAGACTCATTTAGTTTTGCACAGAGTCCTCCTTCCTCTGCTAGCAAGTAGTCAAGAGCTATGTGGTGTTGAAGAATTGCATGTCTCATTTGAGTTGATTGATCGGCCAAAAGGTCCAGTGCTGCGGCCGTTTGGTTGGTTAATATTTCCAAAATAGCCTGCAGCCTAATGATTCGGTTTAGGTTATAGATTGGTTCCCTGGCCCCTGTTATTAGCTCACTAGGGTTCCAGGTGGCCGGTCCATAATGTTTGATGATCCTTTCAGGGGGCCATTCCTGAGCTCCCCAAGTTTGGGAACTCCCGGCAGTCAAAGTGGAGTCCACAAACCGTTTTTCTCTAATTAAATCATCATAAACTTTAATTCCCAATTTATTTCCTTGATTTTGAGGTAGTAAAAAGAATAGAGGCCTAATATATCCTACGTAACATATTCCTGACCAGTTTGGAGGTAATCTGCGATAAGCATAGGATCCACAGATCCAATAATGGCCTTTCAAGGCCCAGTTTCCATTAGCAAAGGGGCCATCCCAGGTCTCGGGGTAGTCTTCGGGGCCCGGCTCCTCATAATACAAAGAGTTACCTGATTCTATGGGCCCCCCGAGAAAAATATCTACGTCCGGATTACAGTAATCACATTTCCATGCCCCAGCCCCTGCCTTCCAAACACAATTGCAACCAAATTTTGGGCTATTGGTATTAGACCAAAATTGTTTAAAATGGGTCACTCGGGTTCCATTAGGGTGCTGCCATGCCCACTGATACCATCGTACCACGTGGTCCTTACTAGTGGTGTTATCTCGCTGGCAACTTAAAAAGAGGGCATCAAAGTACCCATCCAATCCTACTGCCTTACAACCATCGCCCGTATGATTCCAGTAGGAACATCTTACCCAGCTATTATTAGTCAGCTTTACATGGGTATGGTTCCATCGTCCTTGATACTTAAAACAGTCATACGTATGGCAGCTAGGATGATCATAGCAATCAAATCCTAGAGATAAAGTCCAGTTGCACGTACTTTCCCCTACATACTTTCCCTCGCGTTTTGTTCGATTAAGGCAAAAGATACCCATTCCAGTAGAATAGAGCCGCCAAGGGCCACTATCCTCAGTCCACCTTCCCGTTCCATTATGCACTATGCTTAAGTTGCTTAGCCACCATTTGGGCTGTACTGGCTGGGCTACCCAGGGCCATTCATTTAATTCTCCTGGACCGCCACATACCCAACAATTGGTAAGGTTAAAGGAATCTGCTATTATTTCCCCTAATTGCAAAAACCTATTTTCCCAACCATATGAATAACTGAATATACATAACAGAAACACAAAGGATAGTTTCATTGTCCCTTTCTTCTAAACAGTCCCTTTAGTCCCTCTAGTCCTTGGTACTCCCAGGTGGAGTCTTCACCTGTGCCATCCCGGGCTTCCAGAGCCGGAGCGGACAGAGGGCTGTTGTCCTCTTCGGTTATGTTGCTCTCCGGGTTTGGATTCAGAAATCGCTTTACTCGTGTATGATGTGTCCACTTGTCGCTCCCGAGGACCTTAACGGCGGCCTGGCTGATGAGCGATACAGTGTGCGGACCGTCCCACCGTGGCGTGAGGGGGTCACGCTTCCACTTGTTGATAAGGACTTGATCACCGATCTGGAAGGAATGCACGGGTTGATCCAAGGGAAGGGTCTGGAAAGGCGCCGTGTATCGATGTAGCTGTAACAAAACAGATTGTAGCGCAGAAACCTGTTTCCACAAGGAGTCATTCCCTACTTCCCAGTTTACATCCTCTCGGTACCCCGGGATGAGTACTCGGGAAGGGAACCCAAAGACCAGTTCAAAGGGTGAAAGTTTCAGACCCTTACGCGGGGCCCTCCGAATGCGGGTAAGGGCGAGTGGCAGAGCATCAGGCCATTTTAAACCGGACTCCATACACAGTTTAGTGAGAGTATCTTTGAGAGTTCTATTCATTCTCTCTACTTGGCCCGAGCTCTGCGGTCTCCAAGGTGTATGCAATTTCCATTGTATACCGAGGGCCCGCGACACCTGCTGAACCACCTGGGAGATAAAATGGCTTCCCCGGTCCGACTCAATTACTTCAGGGAGATGGAAGCGGGGAAGGATTTCATGTAACAGGGCTTTGGTGACTGCCCGTGCCTGACAATGTCGTGTAGGGTAACACTCTACCCACCCAGTAAGTTGGTCAATAAAAACAAGCAAATACTTATAGCCCCTACAAGGGGGGACTTCAGCAAAGTCCACCTGCCACCTTTGAAAAGGATAGGCAGCCCAGGGCCGGCCTCCCATTGGGGCGGGGGGGGGGGCGCACCCCTTTTGGTTTGTTCGCTGGCAAATAGAACAGTTATTAACAATTCTTTGGGCTTCCATATGTATACCCAATCCCCTAAGGGACCGGGTAGCCAAATCGACCATAGCTCCTGATCCCAAATGTCCCTCCTTATGTAAGGATCGGAGAATCTCCTGGAGTACTGGTCTAGGTACAAAAATCTCCCCCCCTGGCAACTTCCACCACCCAGAGGGAATTTGTTGGGCCCCTGTAGCTCGCGCGTGGGACACTTCCTCTGTTGTATAGTGGGGAGCAGGGGTTTTAACTCCTGTATCTTGGACCCAGAGAAGCCACGTGGCTCCTCCTTGTGCGGCTTCTTTCGCGGTCTGATCAGCCAATCGATTGTATTTGCGCTGTTCAGTTTCAGGAGCCCTCCCATGTGCACGCACGTGTATCACGGCGACCCGGAGGGGGAGCATCAGGGCCTCAAGCAATGACTTAATAAGGGTCCCATGGGCTATTCTTTGGCCTGAAGCCGTAATGAAGCCCCTTTCTTTCCACAGGGTTCCGTGGGCATGCACCACCATATACGCATAACGACTGTCAGTATATAAATTAATAGTTTTCCCAGTTCCCAACCGGAGAGCCTCAATAAGAGCCACCAGCTCCGCCGCCTGGGCAGATAAATTGGGGCTAAGCTTAAACTTGTACACCTCTCCACTCTTAACTACGACGGCTGCTCCTGTAAATCACTTCCCATCTTCTACATAACTAGATCCATCAACGTA
Source organism: Terrapene triunguis (assembly GCF_002925995.2). Classification (NCBI taxonomy): domain Eukaryota; kingdom Metazoa; phylum Chordata; order Testudines; family Emydidae; genus Terrapene; species Terrapene triunguis. The sequence continues at coordinate 2,095,491 of NW_020665189.1, read as the reverse complement.
TCCTTCGATATCGGGATTGGGCCAGGGCAAATCTGAGAGATCAGGGCGAGTTTTAGTCTCTTGTTGCAAGACTTCGATACAATCATGAGTGGGGCGGGTCCTACAGGGAACTTGGGGATTAGGCAGTAAGGTAGCCGGGTTAAGGGAACTAACTGTCTTGAAAGTCAGGTTAGGGGCCAACAAAAGCCCCACCTCATATCTAGTATGCCGACTGGGATTTAGATGCTTTTCCCCGGCTCCTGTTCCCAGTATCTGGGGTATCCCATGGGGCACCACAACCTCAGTGTCCCCACCCAAGGTTAATTTTTCAGCCTCCTGTACAAGGAGAGCGGTCGCAGCCACGGCTCGTAAACAAGCCGGCCAGCCTTTGGCAACCGGGTCCAATACTTTTGAGTAATAACCTATAGGTCGCCAGGTCGGTCCCGACCTTTGGCACAGGACTCCAGATGCCACCCCTCCCCTCTCGTGAACGTATAGGGTGAACGGCTTCCGGGAATCCGGGAGAGCTAAAGCGGGAGGCTGAACTAAGGCTTTTTTAAGCTCTTGAAATGCTTTTTCTTTTTCCTTGGTCCATGACCAGTGGAGCAGACCCTCTTTAGTAAGGGACTCGTATAGTGGTCTGGCCTTCCCTCCGTAGTCAGGGATCCAAAGCCGGCAAAAACCGGTTAGTCCCAGGAAAGCCCTCAACTCTCTGGGACTTCGGGGTTGAGGGCTCTCGAGTATAACTTGGATCCTATCTTTACCCAAGCTACGACGTCCCTGACAAAGATGATACCCGAGAAAAGTGACCTGCTGTTTAACCAATTGGGCTTTTTCCCTGGAAACCCTGTACCCCTGAGCTCCAAGAAAATTAAGGAGTTCTATAGTCTGCTCTCTACAAGCTGTCTCCGTCTCAGTACTTAAGAGCAGATCATCACAATACTGAACTATGTTGCATGAGGGGTGTCTAGCCAGGAACGGGGCAAGATCTCTTTTTAGCTGGCTGCCGAAAATCTCGGGTGCACAGGTAAGTCCCTGAGGGACAACAGTCCAGAGATACTGAGCCTTGTAATGGGTATCTGGGTCCTCCCATTCAAAGGCAAACAGTTTCTGAGACTCCTGATCAAGGGGTATAGAGAAGAAAGCATCTTTTAAGTCTATTACAGAGAACCAGCTGTGGTTCTTGGGGACTTGGCCCAAGATAGTATGAGGGTTTGGGACAACTGGATAGGGGACCTCTATTAACTTATTAACCTGTCTTAGGTCCTGGACCAATCGATACTGCCCACTAGGCTTAGGCACTCCCATTATCGGAGTATTGTACAGGGAAGTGCCTTCCCTTAGCCAGCCGTACTGCAAAAACTTTTGAATCAGAGGCTTCAACCCGATCCGAGTGGTTAACTTAAGGGGGTATTGTCGAATTCGGACTGGGCGGCTTCCTTCCTTAAGGGAAATATGCACTGGTAGAGCGTTTCGAGCCCGAGCAAAGCCTCCCTCCTCAGCCCAGACCTTAGAGTTAACCCCCGGCAGCTGGTCCCTCTCACTCTCCGGCTGCACCGGGGGAGGATTTTCAGCACTCAGAAGGGCCATTTGATAATTAGAAATTTGTTGTTTAGGGAGCCTAACTTCCATAGTCCCATTATTATTGAACGAGATTTCCGCCTGTAATTTAGTAAGCACATCTTGTCCTAGCAGCGCAATGGGACAGGAAGGGCTACAAACGAATTGGTGGGAAATATGATGGTCCCCTACCCTCACTAGCAGGGGAAGAGTTTTTTCCAATTTTATGTTTTGTCCCTCTATCCCTTGAACTATAGTACACCCTTGAGCCCTTCCTTGGGGAGCCTCTGCGAGGGGAAGCAAACTAAGAGTAGCCCCTGTATCAATAAGGGCTTCAATTGGGCGGCCCCCTACCTTAATTGTTACCGTGGGATCCAGGCTGGCGGGCTGTGCCACCAGAAGGGGCCGCTGGGTCCCCCGGCCTCCCTATACAAACGACTCTTCTTCCGCGCCGTTATAGAAGATGGGCGCGGGTGGGACTTTGTTTTTATATCCTTCCCCCATGGTGTGTCGCTGGGGACATTCGTTCTTCCAGTGTCCCTCCTCTTTACAGATAGCACATTGATTTCGTCCCAAACGGGGGCCCTTTCCCTTCCCCTGTGGTCCTGTTCGCCCCTTAGTTTTGCCCCCCTCTTTCTCACTTCCCTCCCTCAGGGCCATCGCTAGCATGCGGGCCCCCTTTTTCCGTTCCTCATCATCTCTGCGATCATAAACCTTTAACGCAATCTCCAAGAGCTCCTCTATATTTTTACCCGATGCCCCGTCTAATTTCTGCAACTTTTTCCTCATGTCCTCATAGGACTGCCCAATGAAGAGGGGAATCAACACCCGCTTCCCATTGGCATCCTCCGGATCGAGGTCTGTGTATCTTTTACAGGTGTTGCACAGGCGCTCATAAAAGGCGGCTGGATTCTCATTCCTTTCCTGTCGAATATTATACAGCTTGGCCCAATTTGGAGTCTTTCTAATACAGCGTTTCATCCCCTGTACTATAGCTACAGCATATCTGCGATGGAGGTCTCGACCCTCCTCAGTTTCATGGGTCCAATTGGGCGCAGTCTCAGGGAGCTGGTTAGCTAAATCAGCTGCGCTCGCTCCCCCTCCTGCTAGCCCCTCACGGGCTTTTGAGAGGACCAAACGCCTCTCCTCCGCAGTTAGTAGGGTATTTAGAGCAATTCTCATATCGCCCCAAGTAGGATTATGGGCCGAGACCAAGGTTTCAAAGACTGCTGTTAGTGGAGCGGGATCCTCCGAGAACGGGGGGTTCTGGTGTTTCCAGTTATATAGGTCACTTGTAGTAAAGGGGACATATATCATAGTAAGCGCACCTCCGGGGGCTATAGTTTCCCTTAGGGGCAGTTGGCGCACCGGGGCTACCTTTGCCATTACGGGGCTCTTAATAAACGTGAATTTTGTGTCCCCAGGGCTGTAGTTTTCTGTTAATTTCCATTCCCCTTCGGCCGTCCCGGAACCAATTTTGCTCCTAGTGCGGTCAGACACTGCGGAGCCTGTGGAGCTCGTAGAGGGCTCTGGAGCAGAGGAGTCCTGATCGCTGAGATCCTTTCTAATACTTTCTCCTGATCTTTTCGTTGGGGTATCACTTTCAGGGGAAGGGGACTGTTCTGGCAGGACCGGAGGGCCAGGATACAATGGAGGAGGGGGCATAGGATCAGGGGCAGAAGGAATCACAACTGGTGGACAGGGTTTCTTAACAGGGGAACGACCAAGGTGCCTAACAGGGGCATGGGCCATTAAGGCCCCAATGGCTTGTGCTCTACATTTTCGCAGCCGGGGGGGGGGATTGGCTGCAAGATCCTGCCAAATATCTATATAGGGAAACTGGTCCCAATGTCCATCCCCAGTTACAATGTCATGCACAGCTTGCACAGTTTTTAATTTAAGTGTTCCCCCAATGGGCCATTCCACCCCAAATGTCGTCCATTCCACAGTACAGAATTTTATCAAATCATCTTTACATAATACCATTCCATAATCAGCCTGGCGTCTGAACGCCTTCCAATTATTTAACATACATTCCAAGGGTGTCCCAGCATATGTGCTTTGTCCGGACCCCATTATGCTCGTGTTTAATTAAACCTGGTCACGGGTTCGACCGACCCCCCTTGCGATCAAGATATCCTGGTCACGGGGTTTCCCCTCGCAGGAGTCTCGGTGCGGCTAGAGTCGGTTTAAGTCCTAGACCTGGTTATCACAATTTTGGCTTCCAGCATATCATTAGTATGAAAAAGAACAATATCCCTGCCAAGAATAAAAGCAAGCCCTGGGGCTTTTCTACGTCCCAGTAATTGTCCAGTACGGCCCACGGACTAGTGAAGTTAGTGAAATTATTCATTAGCCGTTGCCTGGTTTAGTTATCATGACCACAAAACATTTGTCCACCTACAATACCTTCCCACACAGGGATTACCTAAAGGGTCCAACCTACACTGCGGGGGCGTTATCGCTCAAACCCAAGAGGTAAACGCACTTACCGCCCGGAGTGGCCGCGTCCGGCCGTTGGACCTTCTCCTTCTTCTGGTACCGTCTTGTCTCCGTGTCGTTAGGAGTTCTCTATTGAGGGGGCGCAGCCGTCCCGGCCGATTGCGGCGACCCAGAGCTCGAGCAAACCAACAGCTCAAGGTGGCCACTCTCCGGAGTCGTCCTCGGCCGCCGGTCAGCGCCTCCTACAGGGAGAGAAGTCCCGGCGGAGTCGCCAATTTGTTAGCCAAATAGGGCCCGTTTTCCCCCCGGAGATTACCTAATTATACCAAGGAGGCACGGAGAGACAAAAAGACGGGTACCAGGTTCTTTATTAATCGATCAGCTGAGCGGGTGCTCTCGTCGGCTAATGCCAGAGGAGAGACACACCTTACATGGCCGAACAGGCCCTTTTTATAACCAGTAACAAACAACTTAGCCTTCATCCTTTTGCGTCATTATGCTGACCTATAGATAATAGGTTACACAGGATACATATATTATTTTGGGGAGGGGGATACAAGAGACATCTGTTGCGGATACATTTATCATTTTGAAGGGAAAACAAGGTACATTCCTTGACCCTTTGCACTAAATACCTTGGGGATATATGGAGAAACAGCTGCATATACTTGTGAGCCAAGTGAGCCAATTAAATTGGTTAACAAATAGCTGACATGGTTAAATGCATGGTTAAATACACGTCTTTAATTTTATTTAGATCTTTAGGCCTTTTCTATCAGAGGGCAGAGTTCCAGCTTGGGGATTTGTCAGGAAACGTAACCAGACAAGGAATGAGAGAGCAGGAGAGAATGGATTGTTCAGCAAAGGCAAAGCTCGGTCTCTGGCTGTCTCTTGGCACCATCCCAGCACCTGACCAGCAGCCTGCAGTTTCAATGGGGACGTCGGACAGGACTGACCTGATGGCTCCTAAGTGCCATCTGGTCCATTGTGCAAATCCTTCTTAGCCCCTGGACTGCTGCCCCACTTGCCTGCGACGGCTCCGCCCTTGAGCAGCACTATGGGCTGGGGTTGGTGCAGTGCCCGCTGCCCACGGGTGGTCCCTCTCCTTGCGCCCAGCAGCAGGAAACCTTTGCTAGGGGAAAGTGAAGAGGAAACAAACTGCAGGGAAATAACGTCACACCTGGCGAGTCCCAGGCACCGGTCCTTGCTTTGGGTCTGGTGTCCAGTTCCCACTAGGTTCTATGGGGCCAAAGTGGCACAGATCTCATTAATCCCCTCTTGCCTGCCACTTAACAAATCCCCCCCTCCCCCCCTCACAGCTCATCCTTCCCAAGCTGTGCCTCCAGCGCCAAGTTTCTGGCCACTGGAAAATTCCCTGAGGCGGGTCTGTGAGCTGAATGGCTCAGCAGGGCCAGCAGGGGAGGGATGCAAAGAAAGGAGAGGTGGGAAAGCTCCATGAGGTCACCTAATCCATCCCCAGCGAAGGTTGCTCCCTACGCTCTATTCTCCCAGTGGGCTTTGCCTCAGCCAATGCTCCTGTTTCATGTCCTGCATGCTGGGGACCCCCTCTGATTAGTCATGGTGCCAGGCCTGGTCAGAACTGGGTCTGAGCGAGTGACAAGGGAGCTCAGGGAGGGAGTAGCTTTGGTGCCCGCTGGTTTCACAACCAGCTTTGAACCTGCCAGCCCTGAGTGCACGGGGGGGAGGGGAAGGATCACATTCGATCCCCAGGTACCCCCTGCTCTGTGCAGCAGGGCCCAGACAGGCAAGGCAGAGGAGCTCCTGCAGTGAGAGGGCTGGCTTCCCTCCACCCCGTGCCCCCTGGGGACGCTTCTTCAGACAGCTGTTTGTCCACAGGAACCATATGAGTTCTCACTGCCTTGTGAGTGTAACGTCCCTCCCTCCTGCTGCCCAGCTGGGCAGTGCCCGCACTGCAGGGCAAACTGCTGCTGCAAAGTGAGGTGTGGGGAAAAGCAGTGGTGGCTCCTACCCCAGGCGGTGCCACTGATGTGCCCTCAAAGGCCTCTTTCTGCTGCCCTGGCTTTTCTTGCCTGCTCCCCTGCCTGCTGTCCTGCAGCCCTTCAAAACACAGGTGGAGATCAGCCCTGGAGCTTGGCAGCAAAGCAGGCAAGTCCCTGCCAGAACCCCCGCTGGGATCCAACTGGAGCCATCACCCCTGAGCCCCTGGCTTTGCCCCAGGCTCCACGCACTAGGAAGGGGGCCCGTGTCCTAGGAGAGGCCATCTGTCTCCTCAGTCCACAGCAGCAGGACAGACAATGGCATCGGGCACGCCCGCTTGAGGCTCCCAGCCAGTGGCAGTGGAGTTGATGAACCATCCCCAGTTTAAAACAATGATACGGAAGGGGCGATTGTTGCACTGTCCATGGCCGATGTGAGCATGTAGCATGGGCAGGCACATCTCACCTGCCGAGGATGCCAGGCCCTTCTTAGGCATGTGGCTGGGTCATATGGCTGGAGAGGTGCTGCCTGCAGGCCAGGCCATGCCAGCTGCTCCCCATGCCCGGCCCTCCCCTGGCAGGCAGCCTGGCCCTGCTCTCTGTCAAATGTGTCATTACCCGGCTGGGTTCCCTGGGTCATTTGGACAAAGGGTTTTCAGCCTGTCATGTCAGGCTCTGACTGGGTGGCTGGCGAATTGCGTCTGGCTAATGTGCTTCTGTGGAATGAACCATCAGTGGAGCACGAATGCAGGGAATGCCAGGCTCTGCCAGTCCAGAGGGTGCTGCCTGCCCTGGAGACTAGCAACTCACCCCAGCCTGCTTGCCACCTTGTCTGCATGCCCCCTGGGTGTGGGGGAGAAAGTGTCAGCCATCACCTCTCGTCTTCTTCCCTCCCAGTGCTCTGTTGTTTTCACTCCACAGAGGCTCAAGAGCTGCACTAATCCTCTAATCCCCTAATCCCCAGCGTTTCCCGCCCGCCAGGTGCAGTGTTTATCTCCCACCCGCTAGCTCTGTGTCTGTCCATCGGCCTGTCTGTCTAATCGCTGGTGGTCCCTGATGGCAGCTTCATGGCAGCCCTAACCAGCTGCTGGGGAGCAACTCTGCAAGGCTGCCGCTCCTGTGTCATGAGCCAGCGACCCACATGGCCGCAATCCAGCCAGCACCTCTCACACAGCATAATGCCAAGAGCTCCTGCTCAGCCGAAAGCCTTCTCCTGTGCCGGGAGCTGCAGGGAGGCTATCCCCAGGCTGTGCATGCAGGGAGCCAACAGACGCCACAGCCACGCCACGGCCAACTGCTACAGCTCACTCAAGCAAGCTGGAGAGAAAACAGCAGAGCCAGTGTCCTTCCCCGGGAGGGCTCTTGCACTGGCTCCTGCATGGCAGGGGGTGCCCTCCAAAGGAATTTTCTCAGCTCTAATCCTCGCCTTGATAGCTGGGATTTAATCAGCACTGCCATAAGCAGCTTTTTCTAAGGCAGAGAAGAGCTGAGGCTCAATAGGAATTAATTTGCCTAATTAGTGTCTTTGGAAAGTTCTCCTCCTGCGCATGCCCAGGCGGGAGAACTCTGTGCGTGGGATGGCTGCCCGCAAAGGCCCTTCCCCAAGCATGGTGCACCAGCTTGGGGCATGGCTAGACCCCCTCCCCCGTGTGGGATCAGGCTGCTGTCTCAGGGTCTGGCAGGAGCATTTGTGCCCTTCAGCTAGCCGCATGCTGCCCTCCACTTGGGCGCAGGTCGTACCACCATCTCTGTCCTCCCCAGGCTCTGTGCAATGGAGCGGGAGTGACTCCACCATGGGGCTGTTCTGTGGGGTCACCCATGTAGATCCATGCTGGCATGTGGAAGCCAAGAGAACTTGTGCTGCTGATGGCACATGTGAGGGCCAGGCCGGGTGAGGGGCACCCAGATGCCAGCTGTAACTGCTAAAGGCTGCTCCATTTCGGCTCACTCCCCAGCTTCCAGGCTGTGATTCCAGCCCAAGGTGGATGGAGGCGCTTTGGGCCAACTCAGGGCTCCCCTGGCCCTTGGTGTGGCACTGAGTCAGCCAGCGGGTGCCAGGACAGCCCTGTGCTGAGGTGCGGAGCAGGCAGCTGACAGGGAAGATGAATGGGTTTAATCGCACTGCTTACAGGGCACCAGCTGAAGTTTCGTGTAAGTTATGATAGCGCCAGTTTGCACAAAAATTGTATTTCCAGGCTTCATTGACTGGCTTAATGAGAATCTTTACGTGTCAGATATTAAATTAAGAAATTAAAGAGCTGTTGCAGTGTGTACAGACTCCTTCCCTTGCACTGGCCCCATAGCCTCCAGATCAGTCAGGAATGTGCCTCTGGAAAGGAGGGGGAAAGCCTTTGATTTTCTGCCACTGGGGAAGTTAATCTAATGCGTAGTGGCACCTAATTCATGTTTTATTTAAAGGCAGGAGATGAGTGATGTCCTCGACCACTGCTCATTGCCTGCCCTCCAGCCGGGGCACCCAGAGCCAAAGCCAGTGCCCCTTGTGGGTGAAATCCCAGCCAGCAGCAAGGTGCAAGGGACTGCGCTGCTCTAGCGGGTTCCTGTTCCTTGGCACAGGAGGTGCTGTAGAAGCTCCTCTCTATTCTGGCTGGGATGTCCCTCTTCAAGCCAGGTTCCCTGGCGTCTCCCTTCTGGCTGTTGGGTGGGGGCCCCAGGGGCCTGGCTTTCTCCTGCCAGTTGGTCTGTCCTGTGGGTATGCTGGGGTGTGGGCGGATGTTGGCACAGATGACTTCCGGCTTCCCTGGGAAGCCGGCAAGGCCAGTCTGAGGCATTCCTGAGTGCCTTGGGGTTCACAGCATGATCCCTGCTCAGAGAGCCTGGGAGCTGGGCTGAGCAGTGAGGAGCTGCCTGTGTGACATGTGCACAGTGCTGGGAGCAGGTCTCTGGGGCTGAGAGAGGGGACCACCACCCGTTCATGATGCCCACAGCACAGCTGTGTTTTTTTCACACCCTGACCAACAAAAGGTGTACTGATAAAAGTGCTAGTGTAGACATAGCCATAGCCTTTAAGGCCAGAAGGGACCATCATGATCACTAGTCTGACCTCCTGCACATCGCAGGCCACAGAACCTCACCCACCCACTGCTGTAACAAACCCCTCACCTCTGGTTGAGTTACTGAAGTCCTCAAATCATGATTTAAAGACTTCAAGTTACAGAGAATTCATCATTGACACTAATTTAAACCCTGCACATGATCCGTGCCCCCATGCTGCAGAGGAAGGTGAAGAAACCTCAGGGTATCTGCCAATCTGGCCCGGGGGGAAATTCCTTCCTGACTCCAAATATGGCGATCAGCTAGACCCTGAGCATGTGGGCGAGATCCACTAGCCAGACACCTGGGAAAGAATTTTCTGTAGTAACTCGGAGCCCTCCCATAAACTTATCAAACTTAATCTGGAAGCCAGTTTGGTGTTTTGCCCCCACTGCTCCCCTTGGGAGGCTGCTCCAGAACTTCACTCCTCTGATGATTAGAAACCTTTGTTCAATTTCAAGCCTAAACTTGTTAATGGCTAGTTTATATGTGCAGGCTGGGTCTTATTTTATTGTGAATGGTTGATCTCATTCCCTATGTCAAACAAGGATAGAAGAGCAACTTGGCCTCTCCCTGCAATGGTGCAGGAGATAATCCCAGCTCCCACAGCAAGGGTCATCACCTCGCCAACCTCTCCGGAGCCCACACCCTCCCTGGCGACTTCCCAAACCCAGACAGCCCTGGACTTTTACCTGAGTGGCTTTTAGTTTAGATTAAGAGAAAGAACAGAACAGGCAAGAACAAGGTGGAGTTCCCAGGGGAGAGCATGGGGTGTGTGTCTCCTGTGTACCATGCTGCGTGTTCAAAATGGCAGTGTCCTGCAGACAGCCAGTGATGGGAGCCCAGAGCAAGATCACCCTGTGTAACCCAGACAGGCCCAGGCAGGTGTATTACACCTGTGTCCAACCATCTTCTCCGTATTGCACTGAAGCGGGTCGTGTATGGTCTCTGCTGACAGCTAAGGATTAGATGGCTGTCATGGTTCTTGAAAGATGTTTGTACGGGAAACAATTTGTGAGCCATGTGACATGTAGGCTATTATATTTCAAACCTGCTGGGAGTGAAACCCATCCCGTGGGCAGTGGGGCTGAGAGCTGACCCCATCAGCATGAGCACAGTGAACAGCCCTGGAGACTGGCTGGACTAGCTGCAGGCTGGAGATTTACAAAGCTAAAGGAACCCGTCCCCAGGAGCGTTCTCGGAAGAAGGGGCCCCGTGGCTTGTGGCTGGCACAAGTGACTCTCCGTGAGAGAGGAGTGACTGCCAGTGGGAGCTGTCTCATGAAAAGCGGGTCCCAGCTCGCTGGACCAGACAAGTGCCGCATGAACTACCCAGTGGTGTTCATGGTGAGGGATGGGGTGTTGTGGTTGGGGTGTTGTGGTTTTCTTTTATCTGTAACCTTGCATCTCCAGCTCCTTGGACTTGCCTTTTAGTTGAATCTTTATCTCCAGCTTTGTTAAATAAATCTCAGTTTGGTTTTCTGTAAACCTGTCTAAGCACTTCATGCTAAGGAGAATGTGGAACTGAGGAGAAGCCAGTGAACAGGGGCAGGGGGAAGGGGAGGGTGCCCTGCTTCCCCAGAACCAGCGGCTCAGAGGACACTGCATGTGTCCAGGAGACAGGGGACTGGGCGCACGTGTCACATGGTGGGGTGTGTCAGTTGCTAGCCAGCAGAGGGAAAGAGCGGGGATTGTGGAGCCAGGGCACCTGTGCTGCCAGTAGCCAGTGGCTGGAGAGCATTTCCCCTGGTGGGCACCTACAGGGCTCCCTCCCACTGGAAGCAGGTGGCAGAGATTCACCCCTGACACCTTGGCTGACCCTGAAGCAGTGTCACACATTGCCCCTGGGGAAGAGCTGGATGGCTGAGCCATTCATAAGGGAGAGACGGAGCTGGGTGTTGTCTGTGACCTGCTGGTGTTTGCCTGCTTTGGCTTCTCATATCATGGTGAATACTGTGGTGGGAAGGTAGGGTGACCAGACAGCAACTGTGAAAAATTGGGATGGGGGTGGGGAGTAATAGGAGCCTATATAAGAAAAAGACCCAAAAATCAGGACTATCCCTATAAAATCGGGACATCTGGTCATCCTATGGGAGGGCTGGGCCCTGTGGGACTCCAGAACCAAGCAACTGCCCAGAACAGCCCTCTGGGTTTGGTTGGAGAGGAAGGCCCCGGGCTGCACCGCTGCAGCCTCTGGCAGATGGGACAGGAGTGAGTGGGTGTGACAGGATAGAAGGGCAGCGAGAGCCTGTAATAGCCTGAACAAACCTTCTGGAGTTAAGAGAAACTTTACGGAATTCTGTTCAATCGTACTGAAGGTGGGTAACAGCTCTGGAGGTCACTGTCTTACCTAGGCCATGGCTATGGTCTATGTGAGTTTCATGGAATGCAGGGAACGTCTGTAGCAGGAAGGCCAGCTTGGGTATGTCTACACTACAGGATTAATCCGAATTTAGATAATTCGAATTTGGGAAACAGGTTGTATAAATTCGATTGTGCGCGGCCACACTAAGCACCTTAATTCGGTTTTTAACTACATTAATTCGGTGGTGTGTGGCCACACTACCCCATTACTTTAAACACAGTAATTCGGTGGTGTGCGGCCACACTAACCCTAATTCGAATTAACAAAATCGATTTAGGCTCTACTCCGCTCGTCGAGGTGGAGTACAGAAATCGATTTTAAGTGCCCTTTAATTCGAATTAACTGGCTCTGTAGTGTGGACGGGTGAAGGGTTAATTCGGATTAACGCAGCTAAATCCGAATTAAAGTCGTAGTGTAGACCAGGCCTGTTTCATGCAATTGCTGGAAATTCAAAGGCCCTTTTGGCACCCTACGGGGGAAGTGGGTTTCCTTAAGAAATACCCTGAGGTGAGGGGAATGCAAAAGTCCCCTGATAGAGCCAGCCTCTGAAGTATCCTGGGGGAAGGGAGGGGGGGGGGAGGGGAAGAGACCCTTTGTGCATGAACCCTGCTTCTGGAAACTCCTGTTCAAAGCCCCCTGAGCTGCATAACAAGGACACGGCCCACCTTGGGAGCGAGCTTGTCCTCAGCTGAAGCTCAGATGAGCTTGCAACCACGAGGAACCCCTCAGGCGGGGTGTGAGGAGACAACACTTGCCACAGCCCAGGGGAGAGCTGGGGTGAGCTCTGGGAAGCGTTTAGCTCATATGGGTTCTGTAGGGTTTGAATGTTTTCACTGCAGGCGTGTGTGGTAACTGATACCTGTAGTACTCACACTGCTGTCCGCCTGGGAAGAGAAACCAGCTGGTGTCCCAGGGCAGCCTGTCTGTGCTGGGAATGCCAAAGCGTAGGCAGGTAGCTGGGAACAGCCTAGTCAGGAGGGAGAGAGATGTGGGTCTCCGCTCATGAAAGGAGCTGGCCGGAGAGCTGGCAGCTGGACAGCAGCAGCCCTTGCTGGGCCGCTGAGGGGAGCTCCAGGTGCAGTTGCCCTGAGCAGTGAGATCAGCAAGCAGCCATGTCACATGCTCCATGAGCCTGCCTGGGGTTCCCTTGTCTAGGGGCAGAGCAGAGCAACTTGCCAGAGCAGCAAGAGCTGTCTCTCTGTATAGGCAAGAGGGGCATAAACCATTGCCCAGCTCTCACCTGGGCAACGTTTGCTGACCTGCCCAGCGTGGCTGTCCTGGGAGCAGCGTGTGGGGTGTGGTGAGGTAGGGTTACCATATTTCAGCAAGCAAAAAAGAGGACGGGAGGAGCCCCGCCCTAGCCCCGCCCCTGCCCCTCCCACTTCCCGACCCCCTCAGAACCCCCAACCCTCTCCCCGTTCCTTGTCCCCTGACTGCCCCCTCCTGGGACCCCTGCCCCTAACTGCCCCCCAGGACTCCACCCCCTACCTAAGCCTCCCTGCCTCTTGTCTCCTGACTGCCCCCTCCTGAGACCCTCCCCCCATCCTAACTGGCCCCCTAGGACCCTACCCCCTACCTGTACCCTGATTGCCCCAACCCTTATCCACACCCCCACCCCCAGACAGACCCCTGGGACTCCCACGCCCCATCCAACCACTCCCCACCCCCTGACAGCCCCC
>NW_020665189.1:2076003-2082058 GCF_002925995.2 Terrapene triunguis | reverse complement strand
GGGGGAAGGGCTCTGGCTGCCAGAGCCCCATGCGAGCGGCTGAATTTCCTGCAGCCCTCCCAGCCGCGCCTCGCTCTGCCTGGGGGGGGAAATCCCGGACATTTTTAGTGATTTACAAATTCCCCCCCAGACGCTATTTTTAACACAAAAAGCAGGACATGTCCGGGTAAATCCAGACGAATGGTAACCCTAGGTGAGGCCCAGCTAGCTGCAGAGGGGCTCCACCCCCCTCCTCGCTCTGGCTCCCAAAGCTCCCAGAGTCAATGGGGGGGAAAAGAACCTTTTTTTTAATCTGCCTGTCACAGCAAGACAAATCCCCCGCGAAGGCCCCTCAGCAAACCATCCATCTCCCCCCTCCGCACCTGCCCAGACTTCTCTGGCTTTCAGGAAAGTTTCAATAAACAGCTTCATTTGGCACTAATAGGAGTTGAGACATTGTTCAGCGTGGCACTGTGACGGGTTGGATCACAGAAACCCCCTTGGGGCTGCCAACTGATGTGCCAAGACTACTTCTGCCCGTGCTTTCCCTGCCAACTTGGGGCTCCAGCACCCTGTCTTGTTGGGCCAGACACACCAGTCTGCTCCAACAGCGACCCAGAGTCTAAACCACGTGTCCCAAAGCTGCAGACTTAACTGAAAGCAATTTAAGAAGTGTTCCTGTCTTTAACACTCAGATGCCCAACTCCCAATGGGGTCCAAACCCCAAATAAATCCGTTTTACCCTGTATAAAGCTTATGCAGGGTAAACTCATAAATTGTTCGCCCTCTATAACATTGATAGAGAGATATGCACAGCCTTTGCCCCCCCCCCCAGGTATTAATACATACTCTGGGTTAATTAATATAAGTAAAAAGTGATTTTATTAAATGCAGAAAGTAGGATTTAAGTGGTTCCAAGTAATAGCAGAACAAAGTGAATTACCAAGCAAAATAAAATAGAACACGCAAGTCTATGTATAAGAAAACTGAATACAGATAAAAACCTCACCCAGTAAGCTTCCTTTTACAGACTAGTCTCCTTCTAGTCTGGGTCCAGCAATCACTCACACCCCCTGTAGTTACTGTCCTTTGTTCCAGTCTCTTTCAGGTATCCTTGGGGGTGGAGAGGCTATCTCTTGAGCCAGCTGAAGACAAAATGGAGGGGTCTCCCAGAAGTTTAAGTAGACTTTCTCTTGTGGGTGGAGACCCCCTCCTCCCTCCTATGCAAATCCAGCTCCAAGATGGAGTTTTGGAGTCACGTGGGCAAGTCACATGTCCATGCATGACTGAGCTTCTTACTAGCCAAGCCACATTCCTGGGAAAGCTCTGATGTGGATTGGCGTCTTTGAGTTCATTGTTGGCTTAACTGGTTCTTGACTGGACACTTAATTTGTACATTCCTTTCTCAAGAAGCTGACCAAATGCTTTACTAAGGCTACTTAGAAATCAAGCAAGTATACAGCCAATATTCCTAACTTCAAGTACAAAAATGATACATGCATACAAATAGGAGGAATGTATTCAGTAGATCATAACCTTTACATAGATATGTTACATGGCATATGTACCATAAAACATATTCCAGTTATATCATACATACATTCATAAGCATATTCCCATGAAGCCTTATGGGGTACACCCTCACAGGCACCTATTGATTTGGGTCAGAATGACCCATCACTCATGCTGGCTTAGCCAATTTTATTTATTATTATTATTTTGAAAGAATAAATCGCCAAGTGCTAAAGCTGGCCCGGGGCGCATGGCAGGCCAGGAGCTACCAGCGGGCCAGCCAGCGCCCTGACTCATGAAACTTCTCAAAGCTCATTCCACAGGGAGCTGACAGCAGCTCCTCCAGCACCAGTGCTTCAGAGCGTCACCGTGCCTGGGCCGAGACATGGTCCCTGCCTGAAGGAATGTAACGGGAGCGAACGCCATGGGAAGGAGCTGCCCCATGCAGTCCCAGGATGCTCCCTTGCCCCAAAGGCCTGGCTGCATCTCCCTGCATGGTGTTGCATGCCCAGTGCAAATGGGCATGGGGAGCGGAGGGGGACAAAGCAAATGTACCCTTTCTGCCAGGTGGAGCCGGCAGCACTCAGGGCTGGGTTCAATATCTAGGGGTTCCCTTTCAACAATACAACACAGAACTGGCTCTATCCCCCACCCAGTAACCTGGGAAAATTACACACCACCCCTTAGCACCTCTGAGAGGCAATACTTCCCCTCTCGAAAGCACAGAGTCTGAGTGTAGAAAAGAAACTTTTAATGAAATGAGGGAAGGCACCTAACATTAATTAGGGGAAAGGCCACAAGCAGGATCATAATCATAAATCTGTGAGCAAGACAACCACCCAGAGTGCATGGGGCAGAGTCTTATGCCTCATGTTCTTGAGTTCTACAACCAATAGTTCCTTTACTGTGCCCCTCTCTGCTCCCCCACTCACAGTGGTTGTCCTTGGTCAGTGAGGGCCCAGGGTTCAGAGGTACATCTTTATGAGTTAACCTCCCACACGGGGAAGAAGGCACCTTGCTTGCTGCACCATCTGAGCACATGCTTTGGCTGGCCGCCCTGCCAACTGTTGTTCCTCTCTGCTGACCATCCTGCCAGCTGCTTTTCCTCGCCGCCCGGTCGCCCTGCTGGCCGCTAGTTCTACTCCCCTCACCGTTCCACTCACTGGTCACCTTCTGCCACCTGCCCCCCTGGTGTGACCACTGCAGGTCAGTCTCTTGAGGTTTCATCCAATTCTTAGTGATTGTCAGTTCTGAGGCTGGGCAGAAACGCTGTTCCACCAGAAGTGATTGACAGCTCTTTAGAACACTTAAAATAATAAAAGGCTCCTAATGGGGCCTATTTAGCTCTATCTTTGAACAGTGGGGAGGAACAGGTTAAACCCTTAGGGAGAGTCCACACCTGCTGGCTGGGACACCTATCCCCACCTCTCTTATTTTCAGAGGGGTCTGGCATTTGAGTCCTTGACTTAACAAGGTCCTTTCAGCTGAGGTGACCCCTCATTTGGGACAGGTTCAGCACAGTTCTGCTCCCCTTTAGTCATACAATAAAGACAACAACATTGATAACAACATTTCACTACCCCTGCATTCATACTAAAGTGAACCCAACACCAGCCAAAGTTGATCACTTCGAATTACACAGCTCCTGTCTGCTGGATACCTAGGCAGTGTAGGTGTGTTCATATAAATACAGTTTGCTCCTGAAGTCTCTCCCTTCCCCAACTAGGGGAGAGCTCATTCAGACCCTGCTTACACAAACAGGTCACAGATTGCCCCCACCCCCATCCCAAGGCCTTGCACCCCTGCTCAGGACCCTGCCTGCTCTCTGTGGACTCTGTACCCATCCCTGTTTCCTGCCTCCTCCCCTGCCGCAGCTAGTGCAGGAATGGAACTCCACCCCTGTGCCCTGCCCTGAGTGTAAAGGAGGACGGGGAGGGCATGTGAGCCAGAGCTGCCCAGACCTCGCCTGTGGGGCTGCCCTAATGGGAGAACATCCCATCCTTCTGTCTCACACAGCCAGCAGCAGCGCTGACGGGATCTGACCTGGGGACATGGCAGGAGGATTCCATGGCCTGGTCCACACTAGGACTTTAATTCGGATTTAGCAGCGTTAATCCGAATTAACCCTTCACCCGTCCACACTACGGAGCCTGTTAATTCGAATTAAAGGGCCCTTTAAATCGATTTCTGTACTCCACCTCGACGAACGGAGTAACGTCAAAATCGATTTTGTTAATCCGAATTAGGGTTAGTGTGGCCACAAATCGATGTTATTGGCCTCCAGGAGCTATCCCACAGTGCACCACTGACCGCTCTGGACAGCAATCTGAACTCGCATGCACTGGCCAGGTAGACAGGAAAAGACCCAGGAAAATTTGAATTGCATTTCCTGTTTCCTGTTTGCTCAGCGTGGAGAGCACAGGTGACCACAGATACCTCAGCTCATCAGCACAGGTAACCATGCAGGCTGATAATCGAAAAAGAGCACCAGCATGGACCACACGGGAGGTACTGGATCTGATCGCTGTATGGGGTGAGGATTCAGTGCTAGCAGAACTTCGTTCAAAGAGACGAAATGCCAAAACTTTTGAAAAAATCTCCAAGGGCATGATGGAGAGAGGCCACAATAGGGACTCAGATCAGTGCCGCGTGAAAGTGAAGGAGCTCAGACAAGCCTATCAAAAAACAAAGGAGGCAAACGGTCGCTCCGGGTCAGAGCCGCGGACATGCCGCTTCTACGCAGAGCTGAATGCAATTCTAGGGGGGGCCGCCACCACTACCCCACCTGTGATCGTGCAAACCGGGTCTGGGATAGTCTCTACACCTGAGGATTCTGAGGGTGGGGAAGAGGAGGAGGAGGAGGAGGAAGAGGAAGATCAGGATCTTGCAGATAGCACCCAGCACTCCGTTCTCCCCAACAGCCAGGAGCTTTTTCTCAGCCTGACTGAAGTACCCTCCCAAGCCTCCCAAGCCAGTAGCCAAGACCATGACCCCATGGAAGGGACCTCAGGTGAGTTTACCTTTTAAAATATAAAACATGGTTCAAAAGCAAGGTTTTTTAATGATTATTTTGCCCTGAGGACTTGGGATGCATTCGCAGCCAGTACAGCTACTGGAAAAGTCTGTTAACGTGTCTGGGGATGGAGCGGAAATCCTCCAGGGACATCTCCATGAAGCTCTCCTGCAGGTACTCCAAAAGCCTTGCCACAAGGTTTCTGGGCAGTGCCGCTTTATTCCGTCCTCCATGGTAGGACACTTGTCCACGCCATGCTTGCAGCAAGTAATCTGGTATCATTGCCTGACAAAGCCTGGCAGCGTATGGTCCCGGTGTTTGCTGGCATTCAAGCAACATCCGTTCTTTATCTCGCTGTGTAATCCTCAGGAGAGTGATATCGCTCATGGTAACCTGCTTGAAATACGGGAACTTAATTAAGGGGACAGAGGTGGCCGTTCCTACTGGGCTGTTTGCCTGTGGCTGATAAGAAATCCTTCCCTGCAGTTAGCTTTTCGCAGGGGCGGGGGGGGGGAAAGTGGCCCACAGCTTTTCACGTTTGGCTAGCAGGGATTTTCCCTGTTACCAGCCACGCGGTCGGGGAGGGGTACATTGAGCATTCCAGGGAATTCATGGCGGGAGGGGGGCGGGGGGGGGTTAGTTTGGTTTCTGCTGCTGAAGGTTAACAGGAAAACCTCAGCAGTCAACAGGCTTTGATTGGTATGTTGGAAAGGAGGGCGCAGAAGCCGAAAGACAATGGCTTACCATGGCTGCCTGCAAGCTGAATTCTGTTGCCCGGACCTGCGTCTGTGATCTCTAACACCAAAGCCACAGGCACTCAATATTAAGATGGAAAATGCGACCTTGTACTGAAATCACATGTGCTATGTAATGTGAATAGTGTTCACCATGAAAGAGTACAAGCATTGTTCTGTAAAATGTATCATTTTAAAAACTTCTCTACTTTTTTTCAACCCTCCCTCTAGCAGCTGCAAATGTTTCAAGCCTCCCTCCTGCGTCCAGAAGGCTATCTCAGATAAGGCGTCGTAGAAAGATGACGCGAGAAGACATGTTCAAAGAAATAATGAAATCCACCCACAATCAAAGAGCTCATTTGGATGAGTGGAAGGACACTGTATCTACATTTAGGAAAGATGCCAGTGACCGTGAGGTCTTGAGGGATGCTCGAGATGAGAGGTGGCAGGCTGCAACGCTGGGGCTGCTGCGTGAGCAAACGGACATGCTCCGGCGTCTGGTGGAGCTTCAGGAACGGCAGCAGGATGTCAGACTGCCGCTGCAGCCGCTGTATAACCTACCTCCCCCCTCACCATGTTCCATATCCTCCTCACCCAGACGTGTAAGAACGCGGGGGGGGATGCTGCGTGCACCCTGTCACTCCACCCCAGGGGAGAGCCCAACCAAAAGGCTGTCAATATATTGAATTTGATCAGTGGCCTTAGACTTCCCTCTTATCCTCCTCCCAAACCTCACCCACATTACCTTCTTGGTTCTCTCCCTATGTTTATAATCACTTAATAAAGAATACATGATTTTTAAACGATAGTGACTTTA
>NW_020665189.1:2065611-2075993 GCF_002925995.2 Terrapene triunguis | reverse complement strand
TAATCACTTAATAAAGAATACATGATTTTTAAACGATAGTGACTTTATTACCTTTGAAGGAAAGCTGGGGGGAGGGTGGGTTGCTTACAGAGAATGAATGAGAATGAAGGGGGCTGGTTTTCATGAAGGGAGAAACAAACAGAAATTTCACACTGTAGCCTGGCCAGTCATGAAACTGGTTTTCAGAGCTTCTCTGATGCACACTGCTTCCTGGTGTGTTCTTCTAATCGCCCTGGTGTCTGGCTGCGCGTAATCAGCAGCCAGGCGATTTGCCTCAGCCTCCCACCCGGCCATAAAGGTCTCCCCCTTACTTTCACAGAGATTGTGGAGCACACAGCAAGCAGAAATAACAATGGGGAGATTTCTTTGGCTGAGGTCAGAGCGAGTTAGTAGCGATCTCCAGCGCGCTTTTAAACGGCCAAATGCACATTCAACCACCATTCTGCACTTGCTCAGCCTGTAGTTAAACAGCTCCTGACTCCTGTCCAGGCTGCCTGTGTATGGCTTCATGAGCCATGGCATTAAGGGGTAGGCTGGGTCCCCAAGGATAACTATAGGCATTTCAACATCCCCAACGGTTATTTTCTGGTCCGGGAAGTAAGTCCCTTGCTGCAGCCGTTTAAACAGATTAGTGTTCCTGAAGACGCGTGCATCATGAACCCTTCCCGGCCACCCCACGTTGATGTCGGTGAAACGTCTCTTGTGATCCACCAGTGCTTGCAGCACCATTGAAAAGTACCCCTTGCGGTTTACGTACTGGGTACCCTGGTGCTCCGGTGCCAAGATAGGGATGTGGGTTCCATCTATCGCACCACCACAGTTAGGGAATCCCATTGCAGCAAAGCCATCCACTATGACCTGCACGTTTCCCAGAGTCACTAGCTTGTGTAGCAGCACCTCAGTGATTGCTTTGGCTACTTGTATCACAGCAGCCCCCACAGTAGATTTGCCCACTCCAAATTGATTCCCGACTGACCGGTAGCTGTCTGGCGTTGCAAGCTTCCACAGGGCTATTGCCACTCGCTTCTCAACTGTGAGGGCTGCTCTCATCCTGGTATTCTGGCGCTTCAGGGCAGGGGAAAGCAAGTCACAAAGTTCCATGAAAGTGCCCTTACGCATGCGAAAGTTCCGCAGCCACTGGGAATCGTCCCACACCTGCAACACTATGCGGTCCCACCAGTCTGTGCTTGTTTCCCGGGCCCAGAATCGGCGTTCCATGCCTATAACCTGCCCCATTAACAGCATGATCTCCAAAGCACCGGGTCCCGCGGCTCGATAGAATTCCATGTCCATGTCCTCATCACTCTCGTCGCCGCGCTGCTGTAGCCTGCTCCTCTCTGCCTGGTTTTCAAGGTTCTTGTTCAGCATAAACTGTACGATAAGGCGCGAGGTATTTACAATGTTCATGACTGCTGTCTTGAGCTGAGCGGGCTCCATGCTTGCCGTGGTATGGAGTCTGCTGCGTTCAGCCAGGAAAAAAGGCGCGAAATGGTTGTCTGCCGTCCGTTGCTTTCATGCAGGGAGGGGGGGAGGGAGGGAGGGGTGAGGCTGTACCCAGAACCACCTGCGACAATGTTTTGGTCCCATCAGGCACTGGGATCTCAACCCAGAATTCCAATGGGCAGGGGAGACTCCGGGAACTATGGGATAGCTATGGGATAGCTACCCACAGTGCAACGCTCCAGAAATCGACGCTAGCCCCAGTACATGGACGCACACAACCGAATTAGTGTGCTTAGTGTGGCCGCATACAATCGAATTAATACAACCGGTTTACCAAATTCGAATTAGCTAAATTCGAATTAATCGTGTAGTGTAGACGTACCCCATGACAAAACATCCCTCCCATCAGCATTCCCTGGTGCCCCAGTCCTGGAAATGCCTGTCTGCAAGCCCCCCTGGCATGGGACTCCACCAGCCAGCAGTCACTGCCTGGCACTAGTGTCATCTCCACCTGGCACCACGGCAGTGACTGTCGTCTCTGGTCAGAGGTGTGATGTCACCGTGCTAGCAGCCGACTGAGCTGCCCATATTTCAGCATGGGTTAGCCACGCAAGGGATTAGCCACCCAGCACAAGCACGCCTCAGTTTGTAGCGCAGACACCCCCCCAGCCTCTGGGACAGCAGGAGTGGGTGGGGCTGAGGCAACAAGGAGGCAAGCCCAGGCCTGGTGTAAGTAGGTGCACATCCATTGGAGTGATTGGCCCCTGAGTGCAGCAAGACTGAGCCGGCTGTTAGGCCTGGAGAGCAAGGGGTGATCAGGGAACTGGCCAGCCCCAGGGGGCGTGGCAGTGCAAGGTGGGAGACACAGGGCCCACATACAGAGCCAGGGGTGAGCTAATGGGGGGGCGGTGGGGGAGGTGAAGGGGACTCAGTGGGGCTGCTGTGTGGCTGGAGCACCCTGGGTGGGGGGGCTAGGCTGGCTGGGCACACTGGGGGGCAGTGGTGCAATTAACTCCTGCATTGCTAAGCCATATGAGGCACCTCGCTGCGGCAGGACCATAACACACAGCCCGACACGGGGAATGGGGAGGAGAGCTCACAACTGTGGGGTCAGCAGGCCAGCCGGCCCCTTCCCCCACAGCCCCCTGCTCCTGGCTGGCTGCTGCCCCATTGCCTCCATGCTAAACGTCTCGTTAAAGGGATTCACGGGGCTGTCGAGCCGGCCCCAAGCTGGTGTTTACCAGCCATTTGTTCCAGCAGCTTAGGCAGCCAGCAAAGGTCGCTGAATCTTTAATTACGAGGAGGCAAGCGACAGGCGCAGTTGGAGGATGGGCTGGGGTGAAGGGCCCACAGGCAGACAGCTGAGGAGAGTCTGGCCCAGGATAATGAGGGAATGCAGCTGCCCTGAGGTCCCCAGCAGATGAGACAAGCTTCCCTCCTCTGTGTTCTGCACCTCTCGTCTGGGTGCTGCCCCATCCCTGGTCGGCAATGCTGCCTGCTGCCAACCTGTCCCCTGGGGCTGCTTGTTTCTGTCTCTTCTCATATTGGCTCTCACTGGCCGGGTGCTGCTGGGGACACCTCACTGAGGCCCACCTTGAGCAAGCTGCCACAAGCCAGGGAAAGCCGGGGCTGCATTGCCACAAATCCCTCAGTCTGCGGGCCTGGGCCAGCTCCCTCCCTAATGAGCCCCTCCAAATTAAACCTTGCTTGTCCAAGGCACTCCAGAGCAGCCCCAGGGAGACAGAGCAGCGCAGAGCCCATGGGAGCATGAGGGGTGGGAGAAGGGATGGGGCAAGGGTAGGGAAGAGTCATGCAGGGCTGGGGTGAGGGAAGGGTGTGAGTGGGGTCAGTTGGGGGCTGGAGCAAGAGGAGGGCATGGGGTCACAAAGGGCTGGGGCGAGGGAGGGTGCAGGGTCAGTTGGGGACTGGGGCGAGGGGAGGGTGCGGGGTCACGCAGGGCTGGGGTGAGGGAGAGGTGGGGGGGTCAGTTGGGGGCTGGGGCGAGGGAAGGGTGCGGGTCACGCAGGGCTGGTGTGAGGGAGGGGTGTAGGGTCAGTTGGGGGCTGGAGTGAGGGGAAGGTGCGGGGTCATGCAGGGCTGGGGCGAGGGGGGGTGCAGGGTCAGTTAGGGGCTGAGGCGAGGGGAGGGCGCGGGGTCATGCAGGGCTGGGGCGCTGGAGAGGGGCCAGTGGAGGCCATGGGAATACGTTGCTGTCATGGAGCCCCAGAGTGCGTGCTTTGCCCCTGTGAATTAGCTTTACCCGGCTGAGCTCTGGCCCCATGGCTGGGCCTTTGGCTCCTGTCTCGCTGCACCAGCCCAGCCGAGTTCCAGACTGTTTAAAGACATGGCCCCCTCCAAGAAGCGATGCCCCCAGGGGCATGCAGTGATGCTGCCCAGCCTGTCCCAGGGAGCATTTCATAGTCCTGTGAATACCGTGCTGGAGAGCCAGGGTTAGCATGGAAAAGCCGAGCCCACATCAGCCTCCGGTAGGGTTGCCAACCGTCCAGGTTTGTCCTGGAGTCTCCAGGAATTAAAGATTAATCTTTAATTAAATATTATGTCATGTGATGAAACCTCCAGGAATACGTCCAACCAGAATTGGCAACCCTGGTGTCCGTACTGGCAGAAGCAGCTGCCCCCGCATGGCCCTTGGGATCCCCAGGGCTCTCCGGCCCTCTTGCAGCAATCTCCTCTGCATTGAGTGTTGCAGGCGACACCCTGAAGACAGCTCTCCTCACATTGCGGGTCTTCACTGCCCGCTGCAGCCTCCGCAGGATTCACAGGGCTGGCCCGCTGGGACCTCCCAGGCATTAACAGCCAAGGTCCAGTCCTGACTCTGCCACTGTCAGTGCAGACCCCTCCACTCCGGTGTGGTGATTGCATATAGCTTATGAAAGCACAGCTAAACCAAACCAGCCAAGCTGCAAGGACAACCCTGCAGTTCCACCGTTCTGCACCCAGTGGGTGGGACTACAGAGCTGGGGGTACACTGAATCACACCTGCTGGTCAGACACACAGTGCAAAAACCCTGTGTATGCCACAACTGCAATGAGGAGAAGCAAGTGAGGAGGGGGGTGGACAAGCTGAGGGGGACCCAGTCCTGACATGAGGGAAAGGGAAGGGGTGAGGGTAAGACAGGGACGATAGTGATGGATGTGGGTGTGGATCACAGAAACCCTCTTGGGAGCTGCCACCAGATGTGCCAAAACTACTTCTACCCCTGCTTTCCCTGCCAGCTCAGGACTCCAGCACCCTGTCTTGCTGAGCCAGACACTCGCGTCTGCTCCAACACAGACCCAGGGTCTGAATTACTTGCCCCAAAGCTGCAGGTTTACCTGAAAGCAGCTAACAGAAGTGTTCCTGTCTTTAACACTCAGATGCTCAACTCCCAATGGGGTCTAAACACAAATAAATCCATTTTACTCATAAATTGTTTGCCCTCTATAACACTGATAGAGAGATATGCACAGTTGTTTGCTCCCCCAGGTATTAATACATACTCTGAGTTAATTAATAAGTAAAAAGTGATTTTATTAAATACAGAAAGTAGGATTTAAGTGGTTCCAAGTAGTAACAGACAGAACAAAGTAAGTCACCAAGCAAAATAAAATAAAATGCTCAAATCTATGTCTAGTCAAACTAATACAGATAAGATCCTCACCAGTTCCAGAATGCTCCCTTTTACAGACTAATCTCCTTTTAGCCTGGGTCCAGCAATCAGACACTGCCCTTTGTTCCAGTTTCTTTCAAGTATCCTGTGGGTGTGTGGAGAGGCTCTCTCTTTAGCCAGCTGCAGACAAAATGGAGGGGTCTCCTAAGGGTTTAAATAGACTTTCTCTTGTGGGTGGAGACCCCCTCCTCACTCCTATGCAAAGTCCAGCTCCAAGATGGAGTTTATGAGTCACCTGGGCAAGTCACATGTCCATGCATGACTCACAGTTTTTACAGGTAGCATCCATTGTTTACATGCTACCTTGAATGTCCTCAAGTAGACTTCTTTTGTGGATTGGAGCATTCTAAGATCCATTGTCCTTTAAGTGTTTCTTGATTAGGTACTTAATTTCAACATTCCTTTCTCCAGGAACTGACTAAATGCTCTACTAAGGTTATTTAGAAATCAAGCCAGTACACAGCCAACATTCATACAATTCATAACTTTGAATACAAAAATGATACATGCATACAAATAGGATTAATACATTCAGTAGATCATAACCTTTACGGAGATATGTTACATGGCATATGTAGCATAAAACACATTCTAAGCATATTTCCATAAAGCCTTATGGGAGGTACCATCACAGTGGGCAATGAGGGGGGTGGACGGGTGTGTACTGTACATGTAGTGTTCACACACGTGTGTGTGCTGTATACATGTGTAAGCAGAGTCAGGATGAGCTCTACCCTGACATCTGGTGGTGAATTATGGTGAGTGTGGAAAAGAACTCCAGGGGCTGATCTTGTTTGCATAGGCACACCCACTCGCCTGGCATGAAACACAGCAACTGAAAGTGGTTACTTTGGCTGGTGTGGGATCCCCAGTTTCTCTATTATTGGGGCAGGAAGAATAAAGTTTTGTTACCCTGATTCTGTGAATCAAGGCCAGTGGAACTGTTGTATGACAGAAGGACTGAGTGAGTCCTTCACCATTACCTAAGTAGGACTTGCTTGACAAGGGGCATGGGTTACAAAACCCAGTGAATTGAGAGAGGATGGGGACAGGTATTTGTACCTGATGGTATGGGCCCCCCCTCTGAGGGTTTGAAACACCAATTGCACCATCTCCTCTCTCCACTGTTGAATGTCAGAGCTAACTTTGATTCCCTTAGGAGTCTAGTTACAGGCTGCTGAGCTGAGCTGAATTCACTTTGGGCCAATGGTGCACTAGCACTGGGGCTTCCCTACTATACTATGAGCTGAAATCACAAAAGAGCTGATGTTATTAAGAGCTGCGATCACTGAGTGCTGTGTTAACTAGTGGGGGAGCCTGAAGCTATATTGCTCAGCAGCTGGCGGAGCAATTTGTGGGGACGACTGGAGGAGCAGCGAGCGGTGTGGAGCCTTGCGGGGCCGCTTGGAGTGGCCCAAGGAACGGCTCACAGGTCGGTGAGCGGAGTGGAGCAGCTTGTTGGAGTGGCCCAAGGAACGGTGAGCAGAGCTGTTTGCGGGGACGGCTGGAACGGCTCACAGGTCGGTGAGCGGAGCGGAGCAGCTTGTAGAGCGGAGCAGTTCGTGGGATGGCAGGAAAGTGGACTGGCTCGTGGTAAAGGCTGCAGCGGAACCCCCACGGAGAAACAGACGGCTGGCCAGCCTCGGATCACGTAAGGTGCCCCTTAACACCCTGCGTGCCCCCCCTTTTTACTCTGGGGCTGCACTGACCAGGGACAGAGACTTTGGGGGTTGCTGGACCCAAGAGACTTTGGGGGTGTTGGACTTTGGGGACTCTGGGTGATTTTTGGGTTGCTGGATTCAAGAACCAAAGGGAAAGGACACAGCCCAATTTGCTTGGGTGGGTTTTGCTCATGGTTTGTGTTATGAATCCTGTTTGTGGTGTTTTTCCAATTTTATGCTGATGTCGTTTACCTCATGTTATTAAACATTTTCTGTTACACTCAGACTCCGTGCTTGCGAGAGGGGAAGTATTGCCTCTTAGAGATACCCAGGGGGGTGGTATGTAATTGTCCCAGGTCACTGGGTGGGGGCTCGAGCCGGTTTTGCATTGTGTTATTGAAACGGAACCCCTAGATACAGAACCCGGCCCTTGTTGCTGCCAACTTAGATGGGCAGAAGGGTTACACATGCAATGTACATGCAGGTCTTGTTTATATGCACTGCATGTGAGTGTACAGTATACATGTTGGAATGCATGTGTGTACGCTTGCTGTCTATATGTAGGTGTTCTGTATACGTGCGTGGGTGTGTATACTGTATACATGCATGTGCTGTGTGCATGTGTGCGGTATGGGGGTGTGCATGCTTGCTGTCTAAATGTAGGTGTTCTGTGTGCATGTTGTAGTAGGAAGAGAGCCTGAGACATAAGCCCTTGTATCAGAGGCCTGGTATGAGGCAGGACCTGCTCACAGAATCTGGCAAGAACAGGGCTGATATTGAAGAAATACACATTCCTAAGACGTGCTAGTCACAGAGTGCTCACGCAAACATGTCCCGATATCAAGGATGATACAAAAACATTCCCCAAGGATAACAGGAACACACTGACCCCTCCTAAAAGATAAGGTCATGATAACAGTACATAATAGAGATGTTTTGATCGAACCAACACATACAAGTTGATGGGTGATAACTAGCCACATCAGGGGGCAGTAACTTACTATGACAGAGGGGCAGTACTAACGTGTTTGTATTGGGGCATAAAGATGTATCTCAGAGGGAGTATCTTTGTCTGACCTAGGGAGGAACGGAAAATCCTGCCATTCACTGAGCTGGTCCATTGTTACGGGCATACATGTATTAGTGGTCTGGTAGAGTCTGCGGGATATTAATACTGTGCTTCCTTGACAATAAACCTGGCTGGGTGCCTTCGTCCCTTAATGTAGCTTGTGGTCATTGGGTGGTTAGCTCAAGGTCTGCCATGCCAGCTGTCTGCACATGGCTGGGGCGGCACAATGAGGGCACACACACACATAGCCAAACATCTATCAACATGTAACCACACATGTGTGGATGGGTGCTGTGTGCATTTGTGCCGTGCGCATGGGGTGCACATGTTTGCTGTCTATATGTAGGTGTTCTGTGTGGGTGTGGGTGTGTATTAGTGTGGTACTCAGGGTGTGTGTGTGCATGTACTGTGTGTATTTGTGCGGTACTCAGGAGGTGTGCCTGCATGTGCTGTGTGTATTTGTGCGGTACTCGGGGGGGTGCATATATGTGCTCTGTGTATTTGTGCGGTACACACAGGGTGCACATGCTTGCTGTCTATATGTAGGTATTCTCTGTGTGTGTGTATTTGTGCGGTACCAGGGGGTGCATGCTTCCTGTCTATATGTAGGTGTTCTGTGTGGGAGTGGGTGTGTATTTCTGTAGTGTTCAGGGTGTGTATTTGTGCGGTACAGGGTGTGTGCGTGTACTGTGCATATCAGTGCAGGATACGGAGGTGCACATGCATGTGCTGTGTGTATGTGTGTAGTACACAGGGGTGCACATGCGTGTGCTGTGTGTATGTGTACGGTACATGGGGGTGCACATGCATGTGCTGGGTGTATGTGTGCGGTACAGGGGGCGCACATGCTTGCTGTCTCTCGGCAGAGTGCTGTTTCTGTGCCGGGGCATGTGCGTATGTGTGAGGGCAGAGGAGCCACGCAGCACTGTGGCTGGGAGGCGGGAGGGGTGGAGGATACTGCCTGGTTGACAGGGATCCAAAGAGTAAGTGACAGGAGGCTGGGGAGGTAAAGGAAGTCACACAATTATCCCTCTCCTACCGGTGGAGCCAGTGCGCTCAGAGCTCGGTCATTAATAGACTGTCATAGCCCACGCTGACAGAGCAGGATTGGCTGCTGACACTGATAGGCAGGAAAAGATGAGCTGCCTTGCTCAGGTCTCAGAGTAACGGATATTGAAGGCAACAGCCAAGGAACATGTCAGGAGTCTGCACCTTCAAACACCACGGCCTACATGGCACAGTGTGCCCTGCGCCTCGCTGCCCCCCCCCCCCATGTTCCTGCCTCTGCCATGAGCTCCTGCCTCGTGCCAGCTGCAGGGCCAGCGCCCTAGCCTTGAGCCGGGACAAGGGGCACCTCCCCGCTCCCCATTGCTGTGCAATGAGCCCTGGGCCAACTGCGAGGATGCAGCCTCCCAGGAGAACACCAGCAGAGGGGCCTGCCCAGCCAAAGGGGTGCAGCGGCCAGTGGTCTAAGTGCTTCTTGGGCAGCCACTCCAAGCGGCTGTTATGGGGGGCTCGGCGCCAGCGCCGTGTGCTGGCAGAGCAGCTGGGCACACAGAGAGCAGGGTGGGGGAATGTCTTGGGAAATGCAGTGCCCAGTAGCCCTATGGATAGCCTGGACCCTGTCCACCACCGAACTGCAAAGCTGGGCCACCTGAGCCTACAGGCAGCCAGGACAGCTCCCTGGGACGAGCAGCTTTGCCCCCACTCCCACCTCCCTGAATATCCCGGTGAATGAGTTCCCTGCTCCCGCTCCTGCCCCCCTGAATCTCCCAGCGAGTGAGCTCCCTGCCCCTGCTCCCCCCCCCGAATCGTCTATTGAGCAAATTCCCTGCCCTGGCCCCCCGAATCTCCCAGTGATCAAGTCCCCTGCCCCCGCTCCCATCCCCCAAATCTCCCAGCATGTGAGATCCCTTGCCCCTCTCAGGCCCCCCAATATCCCAGTGATCAAGTTCCCTGCTTCCACTCCCACCCACCCCCGAATCTCCTATTGAGCGAATGCCCTGTCCTCGCCCCCCGAAACTTCCAGTGATCAAGTTCCCTGCACCCGCTCCACACCCTCGAATCTCCCAGTGATCAAGTTTCCTGGCCCTGCTCCCACCCTGCCAATCTTCTGCCCCCACAATCTCCCAGTGATTGAGTTCCCTGCCCACACTCCCACTCCCCCAAATCTCCTATTGAGCGGATTCCCTGACCTTGCCCCCCGAATCTCCCAGTGATCAAGTCCCCTGCCCCCTCGCCCGCCCCCCAAATCTCCTAGCGAGCGAGTTCCCTGCTCCCAGTCCTGACCCCCAATCTCCCAGCGAGCGAGTTCATTGCCCTCGCTCCCCTTCCCCCAATCTCCCAGCGAATGAATTCCGTGCCCCCGCTCCCAGCCCCGCAATGTCCCAGAAAGACAATTCCCTGCCCCCACTCCCACCTCCCTGAATCTCCCAGCGAGCGAGTTCCCTGTTCCCCCCCGCCCTCTGAATATCCCAATGATCTAGTTCCCTGCCCCCACTCCCACCCTCCGAATCTCCCAGCGAGTGAGTTCCCTCC
>NW_020665189.1:2006071-2065601 GCF_002925995.2 Terrapene triunguis | reverse complement strand
TGCCCCCACTCCCACCCTCCGAATCTCCCAGCGAGTGAGTTCCCTCCGCCGCTCCAATCTCCCAGTGAGCGAGTTCCGTGCCCCCACTCCCACCCACCGAATCTGCCAGGGATTGAGTTCTGTGCCTCCGCTCCACCCCCGAATCTCCCAGCGAGAGAGTTCCCTGCCCCCTCTCCCGCCCTGCATCTCCCAGCGAGAGAGTTCCCTGCCCCCGCTCCCTCCCACTTGAATCTCCCAGTTAGCGATTTCCCTGCCACCGTTCCCACACCCCTGAATCTCCCAGCAAGCGAGTTCCCTGCCCCCGTTCCTGCCCCCCCCCATCTCCCAGCAAGCAAGTTCCCTGCCCCTACTCCCGCCCCCCAATCTCCCAGTGAGCCAATTCCCTGTCCTTGCTCGCCGGGCCCCCCAGTCTCCCAGCGAACGAGTTCCCTGCCCCCACTCTGCCCCCTGCAATCTCCCAGTGAGAAAATACCCTGCCCCCACTCCCACCCCCACCAGTCTCTCAGTGAGCAAGATCAATGGCCCTTGCTCTCGGACCCCGAATCTCCCAGTGATCAAGTTCCCTGCCCCCACTCCCGCCCCCCAAATCTCCCAGTGAGCGAGTTCCCTGCCCCTACTCCCACCCCCCGAATCTCCCAGTGAGCCAATTTTCTGTCCCCGCTCCCTTCCCCCAATCTCCCGACAAGGTAGTTCTCTGCCCCTGCTCCCTCCCCCCCGAATCACCCAGTGAGCGAGGTCTCTGCCCCCACTCCTACCCCACCAATCTCCCAGTGAATGAGTTCCCTGCCCCCACTCCCACCCCCCCAATCCCTCAGTGAGCGAGATCAATGGCCCTGCTCCCGTTCCCCCGAATCTCCCGGTGAGGGAGTTCCCTGTCCCCGGTCCCGCTCCCCCGAATCTCACAGCCAGCGAGTTCCCTACCCTTGAACCCCGAATCTCCCAGTGATAAAGTTCCCTGCCCCTGCTCCCGCCCCCCAATCTCCCAGCAAGGTAGTTCCCTGCCCCTGCTCCCTCCCCCCCGAATCTCCCAGTGAGCGAGTTCTCTGCCCCCACTCCCGCCCCCGACTTTCCAGTGAGCGAGTTCCCTTCCCCTGTGCCTGCCTCCCCAATCTCCCAGTGATCAAGTTCCTTACCCCTGCTCCCACCCCCCGAATCTCACAGTGAGCAAATTCCCTGCCTCCACTCCCACCTCCCTGAATCTCCCAGCGAGCAAGGTTCTGGCTGGATGTTCATGGAAAGGGGATTCTGGCGCCTCCTGGAAGGTCTCTATGGAAAGCTGCTGAACTCACTAGCAAGGCCTCACACCCGAAGCCAGACCCTCGGTCATGCCCCCAGGCCAGGCACAGAGCACATCCCATGTGGGTTAAGCAAGTCGTCATCACAGCTCCTGGGCAGATGACCACGAGCAGCAGGAGCAGCCTGTGAGGAAGCCGTGGAGCAGGAGCTGTTCCAAGATCATCCTCTGCTGTTCCTGCAACAGCCCGGCTGTGAACAGGCCCCTCCCAGGACAAGGGCTGCTACACACCACCTGCCCACTCGGGTGCACATTGCCAAGTCCTGCTTCTCGTTACCTTGCCACACCCTCTGCTCCCCTGAGCACCCTCCCAGCTGGGGCAGCGGCGTCTGGGCCTGGCATGTTGAGGGGCATCTGGAGCCACATTACCAACAGCTAGATTTACTGCACAGTGTGATGGCTCGGGAATGTCTGGGGGTCTCCCAGAGCAGCCCCTGCCAACTCCGGTGTTACCATTCAGAGGGCTGGGTTTTCGGACTAAGGAGCTAGCTGCAGCAGCACTGCGCATCCAAAGCAAGTTCAGCATGCCCTGGGGCCAGAGCAGCCTTAGCCAGCAGGCACAGAGATCCGCTGCCATTCACCCTGTCACCAGCACCCCATGCTTCCCGCAGGGCCTGCCAGGCCTCCGGCTCCCCCAGGAAGTGTCACCCCTCAGTGCTGGCTGGGGACACACCTGGCTCTGGTGCCTTCAGGGAGCAGGCGGCTTTTGCCACCTGGGCTGGAGCTGAGCCAGGACTGCCCTGAGTAGCTGTGACCAGCACACTTTGGGGTCCTGAGAGATGGGGGGCAGCTTTAAAGGGCAGGGTAATGACTGCGAGGCAAATGAGGAGCTGCAGACCCCAGGAAACACTAACCTTGGGATCAGCCCTGGGGTGTCAGAGACACAGGAGAAGGCCGTGAGTCTGTGTGGGCGAGAGGTGGCCTGCTCTGCCTGAGTCTGGGAGAGAAACGCTGCCAGGGAAGGGGTGGGGGGGAGCTGGCAGGAACAAGCTGGCAGAGATGCTTCAGGCACAGCAAGCAGGCTGCATGCTGGCCTGTTCTGGGCGCCACCATCAAGGGAATGGCCTAGTCCAGGTCAGCTGTGGCTGTTTGTATCAGAAGGCAAGGAGGAGCCGGAAGGTGGCCAAGGAGTCCCCACCACAGAGACAGAGATGGGGCAGCTCCAGGAAGTACAGGAAGTGGTGAGGAGCAGATGGCATCTTCCAGGATGTCATGGACTCACAGGTCCCTGGGGGGGAACCCCCTTCAGTGTGACAGCCCTTCTCGGGGGTCCACTGTCTCTTGGGGGTTAAGCCCCTCCACCTCCTGGAACCGCACCTCTCTGAGCCTTCGCACGCCTCTCTCGCCGTGGGCCCCCTCAGGGAGTCCACTCGCTCTGGACCCCCGGGACCTCCACTCCCAGAGGGAATAATGCAACCCTGTTCTCTAGACCGGAGCGACGCTCAGCCAGCGTAAAACAGGAGGGTTTATTGAGCGTCTGAACCCAGCATAGGAAACTCTCAGGGCCCTCAGGCCTGGCCTCCCTCAGCACCATACATCTAAGTCTCTCCTGCATCCAGGTGGGTTCTGCCTGCTCTCTCTCTCCAGTCCAGAGACCCTGTGCTTTCCAGCTGGGCATCCGATATCACCTCCCCCAAGCACCGCCTCTGTCCATTGTCTTCTATCCATGTAAACAGGGTTGCCTGGGGCCTCCTCTCCTCTCAGCCGTCCTCTGTCCCCCTCTGGCTGGAACCGGCTGGTCAGGTCACCGGGGTCCTCTCTTCGCAGCCCATTGTCCTCCCACTGGCCAGAACTGGCTGTGACTCTCGAGCTGGGCCTCCTGGTCACCGGTCACCAGTTGCTGGGGTAGCCATTCTCCAGGCCATTGGCTGGGGATCGCCAGTCCTCTGTAACAACAAACTCTCTCTCCAATCACCTCGTTAAACCAGTAACACCCAGGGAAACTGCGTCCCACCCCCTCTGTATGCAAACCATTGAAAAAACCAAGAAAAAAACCAAGAAAACCCTCCACTTTGTCACATTGGGTTCTACGGGGCAAGTGTGACGTAACCATGGGCACCGACCACCCTCTGCAGTGTCCTGTGCTGATGACAGCTCCCTAGCACAGTGAGGAGCCCTGGGGTGGGCAGTGCTGTCCGACTTGCCCTGCCCCTGGGCTGTATCCCCGTGGGTGCCGGGCTGCGCGAAGCCAGCAGACAGTCAGCTAGCATGCCGGGTGCGGGAATGACAGCCGGGGGCGTCCCCACGGTGCAGGCTCACTGACCAGGTATCCTGACTGGGAGTCTGGCCCTGTTCCCTGTGAAAGCCAAGAAAGCCCAGGGCAAAGGCACTGCAACCAGGGGCAGGCTGGGGCAAAGGCTTGGGCTGGATTTGAGCAGTGCTGGGAAGACCCTGGGGAACCTGCTTCCAGCTCCAGCTCTGATTACTGGGGCACCCTGGCACCCTGGGCATCCATGCAGCATGTAACACTGCTCCGACAGCCCGGCCTGCTTCAAGCACTGGGGAGCAGGCCCAGATTTGGTCACTGCACCATGAGGAGGAGATGGCTGAGGCTGAAGGGTTGGCGGGGTGGGGGGTGGCCTCTCAGGATACGTCCCTGCTGGAGCTGCAGGTGTGATTTCCAGCGCAGGCAGACAGACCTGTGCTAGCTCACCCAAGATCACTCCAACCCCAGTAAGGGCTCTGGCCGGCGAACAGCCTTCAAACCCCAGCCGGCGGTTCTATTGTGGGCACAAGGTCATAACAGCTCTGGTTCAGAACCAGCACCCCTATAAAGAGGGCACGGCCTTCCCCAGGAAGGATTGGGCCCCCTTGGGCAGACGATCCTGGGCATTTGCTGGGCCAGAACTCAGGCCTTGTGGCAGTTTAAACTCAGGCTGCTTGTCCAAGAGTGCCTCCAGCCAGCAGTGGTGACTCGGGAAGTGTTACACCTGAGTGAATTTTGCTAATTGCCCCCCCACCCCCACTGCTCTCAGTCCCCGGCGGGCTGTGACCCCGTTCCCATGGCATTCCATACATGACATCCAATGAGAGCTCCCCAGGCCAGCCCAGGGATTGCCACGTCTGTCCCAGCATGCAGAGCTGGTCCTCCAGACAGGGCGAGGATCGATGCCCCAGCATGACTGGGGCTGCCTACCTTGGGCGGGCACTGGCCTGGGCATCACTCACACATAGGTTGCAGCCCAGGGGAGGGGCAGGGAATATCTCAGGGAAAAGCCCCATGGAGCTGCCAGAGTGTGTGAGGGGCAGAAGGGAACCCCCCCCCCCCCCCCCCGACCAGCTGCCCTGGGGGATCCTCCCTGCACTGTGGTGGAGGGGAGGACTCCATTGCCCCAGTCCAGCCCTCCTGGTCCTGGTGCACCCCCGCCTCAGCCACAGGTCCTGCCCCCAGGGGGCCAGCAGAGAGGGGAAGAGGGGCTCTCCCTTCACCTAATGCCCCATGCAGACCTGCCGGGACTTCCTTGCCGCTGCTCGTGGAGCCCGCGGGACAATATGGCTCTGTACATTGGAGCATGCTGGGCACTGAGGGCTTTGAAGGATAGGGCCACAAACCCCAAACAGGGCAAGTGCCTGTGGGGAGATGTAAGGTCTGCCTCCAAACAGCCAAAAAGCGATGGTATGGCCAGGCCTGGTGGTGGGGAGGGGCTGGCTGTGTTTGCTTGCTCAGGCGTGTGTGAAGGTATGTGCATGGCTGCCTGTGTGTGAAGGGGGAGTGTGCAAATACGTGTGTGCATAAGCATTAGTGGTATGTGCATTGTGAGTTTTTGTATTGTGTGTGCATTCACTGTGTGTGCTGAGTGTGCATGTGTGTGTGTGTGTGAGACCCTCCATGGGGAAGCCCATAGAGGCTGTTGCAGGGCCTAGCCCAGAGTAGTCCTGCGGATTCCGGCGTGGTGGGGCTGGCCCCATTCTCCAAAGAGCCTGGGTGTGCAAAGGATAAGGTTGTGGGGCGGGGGGCAGACAGTGAGTGAGGAGGGCAGGGGAGTGAGTGAAGCTCAGTGGCAGACTGTGGAGGCAGCGGGTGGAGGGCAGCAGGGCTGTGTGTGGCATGGGGCTGGTGGGTGCTCTGCTCCCATTAGTGTGCTCAGCGAGCGGGGGACCGCGGCTCCCATCCACGTTCATTATTGTCAGGGCAGCTGGACAGTGGGCTCATTAAAGCTTTTCTGGAGGGAACAGTCAGCAAGCACCCAGCGCGTTCCCTGACATCTTCCAAAGGCAGCGCGGAGGAGCAGGGCCAGCGGCCCAGCTTTCTGCTGGCGCTGCCTTTTCCAGCTGATTAAAATCAATTCTAAGTGGATTCCCCGATGGCCCACGGCAGCCCATCAGTCAGCCTGATGGCCTGTCACTCAGCAGCAACTTTTCTCTGGCTGGCGAGGGAGCTGTGGACGAAGTCGTGAGTCATCCAGCCGGGTCGCGCGGGGAGCAGCTCCCTAGAACAGGTGGCAGGAAGGACCAGCGTGCTGGGGGTGGAGAGCGGCACACCGGTGGCTCTTTCCCAGCAGTGCCAGGTGCATGGTGCCCTGAAGCAATGCCATGTGCTTTGCTCTGTGGTATCTTGCCCACTCTCTTGCTCCCCTGGCTTTGTGTGGCTCTGGGTGCTGGGGAATAGCCCACCGATCCTGTCAGCCAAACAGTGCTGAGCACTCCAAGCAAGGGCTGCTCCTCTGGCCTGTGGAGCCTGTACTGCGAGGGCTGAGCATGCCAGCCTGCAGCCATCCCTGGGGACTAGATAGGCCTGGGCAGGATGGACATTGCACACCCTGCCCAGACAGTCTGCAGGGCCCAAACACACAGCAGCACTCCTGGCCAGCCAGGCACAATGGTCCAGATCCTTAAGGGCAGTTACGTGCCTATTTCCCATTGGTTTCTATGGGAGTTAGGTGCCTAAATTCCTCTGAGGATCTGGGCCCTGGCCATGGGCAGGAGGGTGCTCTGCACAGCAGGGCATGCTGACACTGGGGCACTCGCTGTGAGCCGCTGATCCGGGGAAAGGGAGCCCTGGAAACCCACTGGAGAGAAATGGTCCTGGGGTCCCGAGCAGTGCCGCAGATGGCTCAGAAGTGAGGATTTGTTTCTGCTGAGCACTGCCTCGCCTGGCCTGGCCTGCCTCATGGATCCACAAAGGTGCCTGCTCTCTCTCAGCCACCCCAGCCCTTCCCCACGCAGCAGCCGCTCTCGGCTCCTCCGGGAGAAGCCAGGAGCCGGAGCTGCGTGCTCAGCGAACTCCAGCAGGACTTGGCAGCATTTGCTGGTGGTATCGCATGGTGCATATGGGCTGTTCTTATTATAGAGGGCTCTGCAGGGGAACAAGTGGACATCAACATCATGCCATTGCAGTGTGGCAGCCTGACAATGCCCTCCCCTCCCCATCCCTTTCCTGGGCCTTGCATTGCTAGAGAAGGCTCTTGGAAGAGGTGTTCATGCAGGAAACCAGATGAATTAATGGGCCATGCTGGCTGGGGAAGGCTGGTCAGGCTCCTGTCTCCCACAGTACAGGCTCCCATTGAGCCAGGCAGTGCCTGTCCTGGCACCATGTCAGGGTCATGTGGGACTTTAGCCGTGAGGGAGGCTGTGGCACCCTCCCTCCCTTGGCGTTTCTATCCCTGGGGAAGAGAACTCGCCCTCTGCTATTGGGGTTTATCTCGCCTGCAGCAAATGTGAGTGCAGCTAGCTCCCCACCTCGCCTGGCTCTGCACAGCAAGCAGCTTTGGAGTGGAGGGGACAGGAGGTCTCCTCTGAGCCAGCCTGTCTACACCCTCTCCCAGCCTCCTCTGCGGGAGCTGGTTCACATCCTGCCAACCCCTGGCACCAGCACCCGGGCGCTTTGCACCCTGCAGAGAGGGGACCTACTCCCAGCCCCCACAAAATGTGCCCAGACTTACCTGACCCTGTTGCCTGGGAGATGCCTGCTGGCCAGGCAGTTAGCCATGTGTGCCCATGCCCCCTTCCAGCACTCTAAGTGACCTGCAGGGCTCTCCCACCCAGACTCCACAGCCCTGGCTGGGCCTGCCTCTGCTTGCACACTCCCTGCTCCCCTGCCTGAGGGTGAAGCCAGTGCAGTGTCACCAACCCCAAATATTACAAAAATCACAAATCAGGCCCCTGAAAGCAAGTTTGGCTTAAAAACAGCACACCCGACTCTCCTCTGTGCCACTGGGGTTTGGAGTCCAAGGTCACACACAGGTTGGTCTCCAGCTTTTCTCACAACTGTGTGGGCTAGACACCTTTCTTTTTAATGCAACCCGAGGTTCTCCCAGATTCACATGACTCCAGCAGCTGGGGCTTTAACACCACCCATTATCACAGGACGCCTGATAATATCACAAGCGTTGGCAACACCCCCAGTGTGGTCGATTCCTGATTCGCCTGCCCCAGATCATAACCATTATTAGTGATTATTCTGGTAGTCCCCACCATGGCTGGGCGCAGCCCACAGCCCTCAGAACACACTGCTTGGCCCACCATGCCAGCAGGAGCATGCCCAGGCCTGGGGCAGCCATGTGCAGACAGGCAGCAGAGCCAAGAGGGGACTCAGGGCTGGGGATTTCATTGTGCGTATCCATGAGCGCACTGCAGGAGCAGCCATGGGGATGGCTCAGAGAGGGCAGCCGGGGATCACCCACACACTCAGAGTTGCAGTCCAATGGCACCTGTTGTGGGCAGCGCTGGGCTCTGCATGGGACCTTCCAGAATGGAGCAGCGAGTCTGCCTGGGCTCGAGCTGAGCAGCAGCACCTCCCTGCCCGGCTCACACTGGAGACACCAGCAACCAGTAGCTCCCACCACCAGCTGTCTGTCAGCACCAGAACCAGCCCACCCCGACCCATTGCACAGCCAGTGCCGCGCCCCAACACGCTTTGCTATTGCCATTGTGAGTCCTGCCCCTGGAATGCCCGCTTGCTGCAGTCACCCCACCCCTGGAACCTGCTCTATTGCTCCTGGCTCCCCGGTCTGGCCTAGCTCGCTCTACGTAGCTCGCTTCCCTCTTGTTCCCTCATGTGTCTTTTGCCCGCGCTCTTGAAGAGACTCACTTCTAATCTGCTTGTTAACCTATCAGTTCATCTAAAACCAATATGTGTCTGACTGCTGGAGATAATTAACTGATCAATTAGATAGAAGGGCCACGTGGCGCTCCCAGTAGCGAGCGCTTCAATCACACCGTCCCTGTGCACACGCAACAGGGAGACTCCAGTACCCAGCCAGCACCACATGGCACCCCCAGCACACAGCACACAGAATGCACAGCACACACAGCGCGCGTACAGCACAATGGCACACAGCGCACATACAGCGCACATACAGCACACACAGAGTGCGCATACAGCACAGAGCGCGCACTGTGCACACAGCACACAGAGCGCACACAGCACGCGTACTGCACAAAGCACGCAGCATGCAGCACACAGAGCGCGTACAGCACACAGAGCACACAGCACGCGCAGTGCACATGTACAGCACATGTACAGCACACAGAGCACAGCACACAGCACCCCTCAGACACAGCGCGATGTCTCC
Organism: Terrapene triunguis; assembly: GCF_002925995.2. NCBI lineage: Eukaryota > Metazoa > Chordata > Testudines > Emydidae > Terrapene > Terrapene triunguis. The sequence continues at coordinate 2,056,793 of NW_020665189.1, read as the reverse complement.
GTCACTTGACACTGGGGAAGCAAGTATCTAGCTTGGCAGGCCAATAAAGTCTCATTGAATTTAACTGAACTGACAGGGGGACACAGACACACCCCGACAGAGATATAGACATACCCAGAATGATACACACAGACACACCCTTACAGAGACACACACCCAGAGTGACACACACACAGACACACCCTTAGTGGCACACAGACACACCCAGAGTGGCACACAGATACACACCTGGAGCAGCACACACACAATGGCATACAAACACACACACATGGAGTGGCACACAGACACACCCTGACAGACACACACCCAGAGTCTTACACATACACACACACACACGTGGCACACAGACACACCCCTGGAGTAGCACACACACAATGGCACACAAACACACACACATGGAGTGGCACACAGACACACCCTGACAGAGACACACACCCAGAGTGACACACACACACCCAGAGTGGCATACGGACACACTCTGACGGAGTTAGCCAGCCATGCTTTGTGCACACAGCCTGGGGTGTCTCTGTGCTCGGGGCTCAGCACCAGGCAGTGGGGGTGGTGGGACTGGAGGGGAGCTCTCCTTGGAGCCAACTCAGCCAAGCCCAGGAGTTGGCTGGAGTCAGGCGCTTGCCCCAGGCAGGCTGTGAGGGGATAAGCTGAGCTGGGTTGGTGGCTCTGGGGCTGGCCTGGCCCCCATTCGCTGCTTCACCTCCTGACTCCAGCGGGAAGAAACTCATTTGCTTTGGAGCAAATAAACCAAAGCAAGAAGCCAGCTCTCAGGGGGCCAGGAAGTCAAAAGCGCCCGCCCTGGGAGATGGCGAGAGAAGCAGATGCTTGTCAGCTGGACTCCATTAGTGGGCAGCTTGCCACGCAGCACAGAGCAGAGGGCAGAGCCCTTCTGAACTGCTGCAGCTCAGTGCCACAGCCAGCGCTAGGGCGGGGGAGGGACCGTGGTCCCCAGACAATCCGGAGGAGGCAGCTCAAGGGCATTCACAGTGCCTTTGCCTCCTGCTGCCTGCGCCTACCATGTGCCGAGGAGCTATTACCAAACACATGCCACCCGGGTCCTATTGAGCCCCTGCAGCAGGGACTACAGCCTCTCCTGGGCCACTCGTGGCAGAGGCAGCTCCAGTAGGACAAGGCACCAGTCACGGAGCGAGGGAGTGGGGCTGGTTGGAGCCTCCTGGGCTGCTCCCAGCTCCAGCCCAGAACACAGCCTGGCTGGCTGGGGGGTCAAACAGTCACCCCAGCCCTTGGCCTGTGCTGGGCCTGTGGGCAAGAGGCAGCTTAGTGCTGTCTCTGGAGCCCCTGGGGCTTGTGCTCACAGTAGCTCATGGTGGGGATGGCATCTGCTGGACAGTGTGACCCCTCCCTGGACAAGAGGGAGGGGCTGGTGCATGGGCTGGGGTGCAAGCCCAGCCGTGTGCATGCCAGGGCCCTGCCCCCCAAGGAGCTTCCCCAATAGACAGGTGTCAGATTTGGGGCCCATCAACCTCCAGCCCTACGGAGCCTGGCTGGGACTCTGTTCGTGTTAGCAAAGGTCTCCACAGAACTGGGCCGAGGCCCGGCTGTCTGGCCTTTCCCTTTGCTGGACAGGGGGCAAGGAGGGAGGGGACCTCTGTCCCCAAATGGCTCTGAGGCCTGGTGAGGCCTGGCAGCGTGGGTGGGGGTGACGAGGCAGCTGGGGACTCCTCAGAGGCGGTGAGGCTGAGGGAGGTAAATAATGCAGGAGATCCCTGTCTGCCACCTCCCTCCCCATGGGGCTTTGAAAGGCAACAGATTTACCCTGATCTCCAGACATGAGTTTTTGTCACCAAACAGGGAGATGAGGAGACTTTGAAGCACAGACAAACACTGGGAAAGGAAATAAATAAGAAGAAAGTCTCGTGTTCTCTTCAGAGAACAATTGTGGTGTCATCTGCGTGGAGTGGCTCACAGGAGGGGGAGACGCTAACCAGGAAACTGACAGCCACAAACGCTGGGAAATTATCATAAAAATAAATAAATCTTCACCCTCCCTGACAGCACACGCCAGCGCTTTGTCGTGGTTTGTTTTCCCAGAGCCTGAAACAAGCCAGGACATTCTCCTTCCTCCCCCAGCAGAGAATAGCAGCCCCGTCCCCCCACACACACAGAGTCACTCACATGCACTGGCATATACACACATACACAGAAACTTACACACACAGTCACACATGCATACACACAGGCATTCACACGCACACACACACAGGCACTCACACGCACACACAGTCACACACACAGCCACTCACACATGTATGCACATGCAGTGACAGCAGGACAAGTCCCTCCCAAGTAGATCGGTCCGTTCTAGCCTGGCTGTCCCCATGGGAGGACACACAGCCATCTCCCTCAGCCACTCCTTCTGGCACTCACCCTGATACCTAACCTACATTTTCCCTGGTGCAGCTGAAGCCCATGCTCAGACACACACCCATAGACATGACTACTCCCCTGCACACTCACTCACCCTCACACACAGATACACCCACCATGTGTGCACAAACACACTCACTGTGTGCACACAGATTCGCACACACACACCATGTGCACACAGACTCACACACACATTGCATGCACACACATGCAGAGGATGGACCAGAATATGGCATGTCCCACACTTCATTTGCTCTGGGTTTGCTGAAGGCCTACCCGCACAGCCCGGCTGGATGCTAACTCGGCTCCTGCAATGCCTGAGGGCAGCGTTTCCCAAAGGGTATGTCCCAGCCCACCAGCAGGGCACGGGAAGGGTCTAGGTAGTTTGCCTGTCACTGCCCCCCCACGACTTCCCCACCCTGGGTCTACTGTGGAAGTGCTCTCCCCCTCCCCCCATGTTCACACTTCTCTGGGCCAAGGCAGGGCAGCAGGCAGTGGGCGGGTGGGGGGCGAAGGGGGTCCAGGCAGCAGCAATATAGGGGGAGTGTCCAGAGCCAGTGAGTGGGCAGTCAGCAGTTTGGCAGTGATCATGGCCTGGAGGGGCTGGCTGGGGCTGCAGCCTGCAGGAGGGGGCAGGGCTGGGAGAGTGAGAGTCAGGGGGCTGGGGGCAGTTGGGGAGAGAACAGCAGGTTGGGGAGGGGGAGCAGGGGGCTGGAGGGCTGGGAAGGGGTGGGGAGAAGGGGGCTGTAGGGTTGGGAAGGGGAGGAAAGGGGGAGCAGGGGGGTGGAGGGCTGGGAAGGGGAGGGGCAGCCAGGGGGCCGAGAAAGGGAGGGGGAGGAGGGATAATGGCAGGTCCCCCCAAAAGACAAAATGCCGTTGGTGGCTCATCTTGGTGAAGCGTGTGGGCCCTCCTGCCCCAGGGAACCAGCCCTGTGGACTCCTGGATCCTTCGGGTCCATTTGCAATTAATTTTTGTGTGATTTCCCACCTCTTTCTGTTGCATTTGGGGGGCAGGGTCTGGGAGGGAGTTTGAGTGCAAAAGGGGGTTCCGACCTGGAGCAGGAGTGCAGGCTCCAGCTGGGTGGTGCTTACCTCAGGTGGCTCCTGGTTGGCAGTGCAGTGGGGCTAAAGCAGGCACCTTGCCTGCCCTGGCTCCGCACGGCTCCCGGAAACCTCCGGCATGTCTGGCTCCTAGGCGGCTCCTTAGCCCCACTGTGCCGTCAACCAGACTTTTAGTGGCCCGGTCAGCAATGCTGACCAGAGCCTCCAGGATCCATTTTAGACCAGGCGTTCCGGTCAAAAACCAGACGCCTGGCAACCCTAGGAAAACACCTCCTTAGGAGCAGGACAGCTGAGCCCATGGAGGGGTGATCCACCCCATGGCTGCATCTTTGCAAGAAGTGCGATCACCCCCACTGCATTACCGAGCCCCACAGAGGGGTCACCCAGACCCTCCCAAAAACCCACAGCAGGGGGCACTGCAGCAGCTGGGGGAAGGGCCACACCGATCCCATTGGCTTTGCGGCCATGCAGAGCTCTCCCCAGAGCTGTTACCCAGGCCAGGCCACACCTGGGAACTGGGACAGGCCACTGGCCCCACATGGCTGGGCCTGGCCTCCCACACAGGAATGTGTTCCCGTAATGCTCCTGGTGCAATGCTGCAGGTGAGGGGGGGCGGGAGCACCTGCCTGACCTGACCCCACAGGTGCCAATTTGGACCCTGCACTCACTGTAAAACAATGGGAAGGGGGAAGGGCTAGAGCCGTGGTTCTCAACTTATTTACCATTGTGGGCCACACATGCAGCTCTCTGGGTGATACGGGGCCGCATCCACACAATATATACACTGTCTGTTTGGCCCTGAGGATGTCACATGGGTCACAGCTATGTGCTGACTGGGCCACGGGTTGAGGACGGCTGGGCTACAGAAGAGCCTCAGGGTGGGGCTTCCAGAGGGTATCCAGCCCCACCCCCCATGCACTGTAAGGGCCCCAGGTGCTGTATGTTCTCCCCGCAGGAGCTCAGGGCCTGTTCTAGCCAGTGGTCCCCACAGGACCCAGCTGCTGCTCCCTGGCACACTCAGTCTGGTGCTGGGTGTTGAGTGAGTGAGACTGGCTTGCCTGACATTTAACCTACGTGGCCCAGCTGCAGCCTCTGAGGGTTTCTCTCTGCTCACTGCCTGGTGAGAGTGCTGGAGCCTGGTCTTGCCACAGCAACTCTGCACATCTTTGCAGCCCAGAATCGCATCTCCCTTAAGTCATCTCTGCTCGGAGCGTGCCCTTCCCAGAGCCTATTCCCCAGACCTGTTCTCTGGTTGGGGCTCTCCTCTGACCGCTCACCCATGTACCTGGCTTGTTTGCACTGGCGTGCCCCCAACAGCTGTGGGCCCAGCAGAGGGCTAACCAGTGCTGTGGAGGGGGGTAATTACCTCACTTGTGTTCACGCCTGCAGCCGCAGCGCCTCCAGCTGCGATCTCTCAGAGCTCACCAGCTAACTAGGTCAGGCTTGTCAGCACTTGACTGAGCCGTTCAGAGAAAAGCCGATGATGGGGTCAGGTGCCTTGCCCTCTGCATTAGCTCCACCAGCCTCCCACAGCATGGGCAAGAGAGTCTGGCCACCCGTGGGCATTCACAACACCCCTGGGATGCCTGCCAGTTCTCCTGGCGGTCCCAGCCTCCCCGTTTCTCCAAAACCACTGCTGGGCTCCACCCTAGAGGTGGGCGTTTCAGCAGCCGGAGAACAGAGCCCTCTAGTCTAGAGAGCAGCATGCTGAGGGAGGGAAGGGGCCATGGAAATGAAGGGCCATTCCACAAGATGCACCTGCTGGCACACCCCAAGGGGGGCTGTGCCTCTCCATGGCAGCCTGGCATTGCTGCCCATGTGTCCGGCCCCTGCTAGCTCCCAGCCCCTCAGCCCCAGGCTGGGTGTTTGAATCCTGGTTGGGGGCAGTCTGGCCAGCCCTCAGGCTGCTCTCCCAGCTCAGCATCTTGTCCCAGCCTGTCCCAGTGGGAGCTGCATGAGGGCAGTATTCAAGCTGGCATGGGGCTGGCCCAGGGCCCAGCCATCCACTCACTCTTAGCTCTGGTTTTCTGCCCCTCACACCCTTTCCCGGCTGGGTCAGTGGGGGGTGGCACGAGTCGTGGGGCCAGCCCTACCTGGCCTCACTGGCTTTCCCAGGATGGCAGCCCATGCTCCTGTCCCATGGCCCTGTAGGAGGTTCTGCTGCAGGGCAGGCTCTGGACAGCTGTCCCAGGCGAGGCACCAACGTGGCCCTTGGGTCGGGTTTGATGGTGGCTCCGGCTGCTGCTGAGCCCAGGGCAGTGGGACGCAGTGTGTATGATGGGCTGGGCCTCGCTCGTCACTTGCAGCCCAAGTCACTCAGCGCCAGCACCGGCAGACAGGCTTCCTTGGCAAGGCAAAGACAACAAGAGATGCAAAGGGCCCAGCTTCATGGGTGCTGCCAGCTCCCCCTCCGCTGCTCTGCTCGCTCCTCCAGTGCTCTGGCCAGCACCAGAGCAGACTCCGCACACCAGCCTGGCACTGCCCACCAGGGCTGGCTCGGGCTTTTTTGCTGCCCCAAGCAGCAAAAAAAAAAAAAAAAAAAAAAAGCCGCGATCAGTGGCACTTCGGCGGCAGCTCTACTGCGCCGCTTCCTTCCTCGGCGGCAATTCGGCGGCAGGTCCTTTGCTCCGAGAGGGACTGAGGGACCCGCTGCCGAATTGCCGCCGAAGACCCTTCCCATTGGCCGCCCCAAGCACCTGCTTCGTTTGCTGGTGCCTGGAGCCGGCCCTGCTGCCCACTGCGCGTGGGGAGGTGCCGGGGCTGGACGATGGAATGCCAAGTGTCCCAGTGTGGAGTATCTGCTGTGCTCGGTCCCCAGACACAGCAAGCACTATGGACACCGCAGGCTGGAGCCCAGATCCAGCTGAGCCCGACTAGCAGCGCAGCAGGCAGCCCCAGATGGACTCAGCACCCTGGACTCCATGTGGGGATAAAGGAGCTGAGGCTCCAGCTGCTGCCCACTTTGGCCCCTCACCACGGAGCTTCCCCATCACTGCAGAGGTGGGGGAAGGGGGAAGATGGGCGAGGGAGCTGGCTTGGCTAGTGCCCAGTGACAGGCTGCTGGAAAACTCAGCCCATTGCCTTGTCCATGCCAGCAGCATCTCAAGCTGCACTGGGTTGCGGGGGACAGGGAGTGGGGAGCATGGCCACCGATGCCAGGTGCACCCCTGGGCGGCCTAGGATTGGGGGACATAGAGAGAGGGGGGATTTTCAGGCCTGCTTCCCAGAGCCCAGAGGCAGCAGGCAGAGTGCTGGCCTTGCAGGTTGGATCCAGAGCTGTCAGCATCTTGGTTAGCTGCATAGAATCATAGAATATTACAGTTGGAAGAAACCTCAGGAGGTCATCTAGTCCAACCCCCTGCTCAAAGCAGGACCAACACCAACTAAATCATCCCAGACAGGGCTTTGTCAAGCCAGGCCTTAAAAACCTCTAAGGACGGAGATTCCACCACCTCCCGAGGTAACCCATTCCAGTGCTTCACCACCCTCCTAGTGAAATGGAGTGCTTGGAGCCCAAGCAGGGACGGGGCCTCCCGCTTGCTCCCCTTGCCTCCTTAGCAATAAGGGGTCTGGACTGGCCCCTTCCCACAGCAGACACAATGAAGGATTCTGGCTCATTCCTGTGCAGGGGAAGTTTCGGCCCACCCTGGTGGGGAGGACTCAGTGCTCCCTGTGCCAGATCAGCTGGGCACTGTGCCCTGTAGTACGCACAGTGCACTCAGTTACTCTGACCTGGGCATCCCTGGAGAGGCTGCACCAAGCAAGTGACCCAGGGAGCTGATGGGAAGGTGCCATGCAGCTGTGATTGAGCCAGGGGAGATTAATGGCAGGTGATAAACCCGGGGCTGTTGCCTTCACAGCACCATTAAACAAACCTGACACTTACAGGCCTTGTGAGGTGGCTGCTGGGAGCACGTGATGGCAGGGAGGGCAGTGCAAACCCAGGGGCAGGCGAAGCCAGCCTGTGCGAGCCCCACTTCCCTGGCCATGCCCCTGTACATCCCTCGTGTGTCCTCTTCTGTGCTGTGCCCATGTGTGAGTGCCCCCAGGAGAACCTTGGCTGCAGGGTCTCTGTGTGCCCAAGTTCAATTGCATGTTCCCATGAACTCCTGAGCACAGCCTGGCATTCCCCCTGTGCATGTGCAGTAACCTGCACCTGGCATTAGCACCTACAATGCAGCAGCCCCGAAGGCTGTTCTGGGGAGAGAGATGGCCAGTGAGGGGGCAGCTCAGGCTGCGGAGGGGGCCCTGGATCCGCAGCTGGAAAAAGCTGTTAGAGAAGGGGAAGAGTTGAGATGCTGAGTTAGCGGGTAAACCAGAGCCTGGGTAGGAGGGAAGGTGATAAATAAAAGAAGCCCAGGAGAATAAAAGTAGGGGACTGGGAAGTGAGGAGGAGGAAAGAAGGCAAATAGGGAAGGTTTCAGGTCAGGAGAAGCAGGAAAATACAGACCTGGGTATGTGAGCAGACACTAGTAGAGAAGGGAAGTCGAGAGAGAGAGAGTATCAAGGGAAAACCAGAAAGGCAATAGAATTGGTGAAAGGGAATTGATCAAAAAGCTGTGTTAGACGAGAACCGATCCTGAAAACGATAAACGGGAAGCCCACCCACAAAGGACTAAAGAACATGAACAGAGAGAATGACTGAGCAGCTATTGACAGAACTCAGTTCAAAGGTGCCTAATGGACCAGTGAGGGCCCACTAGGGGAAGAAACCCGCCTGTGGATAAACTCAGTGCAAAGAGGTACAGCCACAGGAACGCTGGAGCACATCAAGCCGAAGAGAGGCAAAGAACAGGACAGCAAGAGTGGAGCTGGATGTACAGCCAAGGGGAGGAAAAGTTGATTCTTCTCTGAAGTGAATATTGTTGAGTAATCTTTTTTGTTCCTGCTAATAACAATGCATTTGGTCCTAACTGCACAGCATGTCCCAGCGCACAAAGGTTAATGAGTTGGTAACCTAGAGTTTATTATTATAAATAGCAGGTCTTTCGTAATGGTCTGTATTGTTTATGCTCCTGGTACAATTTTGGGGATTCTCGTATAAAGTTCTAAAAATTTAAAACGATCCCTTTTGTCTTGGTTTGCCTCTGCCTCTGCGCACAGTCAGCACAGCACAGCCGAGCCGGAGCACTACACATGGGCTCAAGCAAGAGCCCCTGGACCCATGTGAGTGTGGCATGTCCCAGAACAAGCACTCTGCTCCTGTGGGACACACCCATGTGTACAAGTAGGAAGCAGTCATCCCCTTGTATGTTGTCCCCTCGTGGGTCATCTCTTCGTGCCATCCCCTCACAGGTCGTCCCCTCGTGTGTCATCCCCTCATGCTATCCCCTCATGGGTCATCCCCTCATGCAGTCCCCTTGTGGGTCATCTCCTCATGCCATCCCCTCATGGGTTGTCCCCTTGTGTGTTATCCCCTCATGGGTTGTCTCCTCTTGCCATCCCCTTGTGGGTCATCCCCTCATGCCATCCCCTCATGGGTTGTCCCCTCATGCCATCCCCTCGTGTGTCATCCCCTCATGGGTCGTCCCCTTGTGGGTTGTCCCCTCGTGCCATCCCCTTGTAGGTCGTCCCCTCATGGGTCATCCCCTCTTGCCATCCCCTCGTGGGATGTCCCCCATGCCATCCCCTCGTGGGTCGTTCCCTCATGCTATCCCTTCATGGGTTGGCCCCTCGTGATTGGTTCCATGCCCAGCCGGCCTGTGCTCCATGCCCCATGCCCCTACCATTCACACACCTGGCAGGCCTGTGCCCCATGCCCCTGCCATTCACACGCCCAGCCGGCTTGTGCCCCATGCCCCTGCCATTCGCACAATGTGCCTGTCTATTGGTATATGCAAAGCCCTGTTTATCACAAGTGGCCAGGGGGTCCCAGGGTGAGTCCACCAGTCCTGTGGCTGGGTCTGTAGCCCTCACTCACATGTCTATCTCCATGTGCGAAGTCCAAGCTATCTATGCTGGTGCATGCACCCAGTCAGGGCCGGCTCCAGGCACCAGCAAAACAAGCAGGTGCTTGGGGCGGCACATTTCTAGGGGCGGCATTCTGGTGCTGGGAGGGAGGAGAAGCCAAACGGCGGGGCGCTGGGGGGAGGCGGCGGAGGTGAGCTGGAGTGTGGAGTGGTTCCTCTACCCCCCGTTACTTCCTGCGCCCCCTCACCCTAGCTCACCTCCGCTCCGCCTGCTCCCCTGAATGCACCGCCGCTCCGCTTCTCCCCCCTCCCAGGCTTGCCCCATGCGAAACCGCTATTTCGTGCAGCAAGGCTGGGAGGGAGGAGAAGCCAAGCGGCTGGTGCTCGGGGGAGGCGGTGGTGGTGGAGCGGAGGTGAGCTGGAGCGGGGAGCGGTTCCTCTACCCCCCCGTTACTTCCTGCGCCCCCCCCACCCTAGCTCACCTCTGCTCTGCCTGCTCCCCTAAACAGTGCCGCTGCTCTGCTTCTCCGCCCTCCCTCGCCTGAGAGGGAGGGGGGAGAAGCGGAGCGGCGGCACACCCGGGGAGTAGGCAGAGCGAAGGTGAGCTAGGGTGGGAGGTCGCGGGGGGCCCGCAGGAAGCAATGGGGGGGGGGAGAAATGCAGCACGCCGGGGGAGGAGGCGGTGCTGGGGATTTGGGGAAGGGGTTCGGAAGGGGTGGAGTTGGGGTGGGCCCGGGGGCAGAGGGGTACGAAAAAGAAAGGGGAGGCAGCCAAAAATTGTTTTGCTTGGGGCGGCAAAAATCCTAGAGCCGGCCCTGCACCCGGTGAGACATCCTGAGGGCTCCTGGCTGTGAGAGCAGCGTTACTGTGTCCAAGTGCAACCCTGGGCAGGAGACGCTCAAACTCATCTCATCTCAGCACTGCAATGTGCAAGCCCCGGCTGAAGGCAGGAGGTGACAGCTTGGCTGTGCCCTTAGCCTCCCCCGCCTCCCTGGAAAGCAGCTGGTTGGGATCTGCGTTTGGCAAAGCAGCTTAGTTGCAACACTATCAAACGAGCGAGTTTTTTTCATACCGCTAGGGCCCCTGCAAGGAACGGCGCAACTCCTGCCTCTGACAGAACCCCCAGCCCAGCGAGGGAGATGTTATCACACTGGGAGGGAGGGGCCGCTCCTCGCCGCTGTCAGCTCCTTGCTAAATTTCACTTGGTTCTTTAAGTGCCTTGGCAACTGGGCCAAGAGGGATGGGCCCGCCAGCCTGTGCTAAGTGCAGATGAAGCCGGAGCCAGGAGAATCGCTGGCAGCCAACGCGATTCTAGCTCCATCCCTTTAGTGCGGGAAGGACCCGACTCCTCTGCTGGGAGGCGGGAGGGACCAGCGGGGAGGGTTCAGGACTGGATGGAAATTTACAATGGCGCAGCTCCCGTGGCCAGCGGCTCTGGTCACCCGGCAGCGGCCCCGGGGAGTAGTCAGCGGCTGGGAAGGCCCCATCCCAGGATGAAGCGCAGTGCATGGCTCGTTCTCTGGCGCGCAGCGGTTAGCGCAGCTGGTCTCCAACCTGCAGGCTTAGACGCTGCCGCAGCTGGCCCGGGAGCAGCAGGGTGTCCGGCCGAAGCGGAGATCCAGGCGCTCGGGGCCGCGGTGTAATTAAACCATCGCTGCCTTTCAGTGCGCGGCTCCGGAGCCGAGCGAGGCTGCGAAGCGGATTCGCTGCCAGGGCTCCTGCCCCGCTGCGCCCCTCTCCAGATACCCGCCAGATCCGGGAGCTACCCCCGGGCACGCCGCGGGGCCAAACCCGGGGAGACCCCAGTCCCACTGGCTGCAGCGCGCAAGGAGGCCGCAGGAGGCGCTGCCCCCGCCGCTTGGGCGCTGCCGCTGGGCTGGGCTCGCCCCGCTTTAGGGCCGCGGGGTCCCGCTCGGAGCGCCAGGGGGCTGCGGCCTGCTACTGACTCGGCCCGGGGCCGGGGCCCTGGAGCGCACTGAACCCCGAGTGGGGGCGGCTCCTGGGCTCCCCGAGCCGCGGAAAGAGCATCCCCGGTCCCGCGCGGCCCTGTGCGCCTGTGGCCACGGGGGGTCAGCCTGTTTCTGTAGCTGGCTCCGGAGCGGAGCGGGGCTGACCGCGGGGAGGGGCCAGGCGGGCTGCGGAGACAATCCCCGCTCTGGCCTGGCAGGCTCAGGCGTCCCGGGCCGGTCGTGAGACACGGCGCTCCTTCTCTCGGTACACACACACACAGGGACACAGACACAACCCGCCAGCCCTCCCCCCAACCACCTGTTCACACACACAAACACAACCAGCGCACATCCTGCGCACACACACAGGGACACACACACAACCAGCACAAAACCTGCTAACACACACAGGGACACAGATACACCTAGTACACATCCTGCTCCCCCACACAGACACACACACAGCCATCACACACCCCAACACACAACCACCTGCTCACACTCAGAAACAACCAGCACACACCCTACTCACACACACAACCAGCACCCCCCCACACACAATCATCTATTCACACACAGAAACAGAACCAACACACGCACACAAAGGGAAACAGATACATCTAGCACACACCCTGCTCCCACACGGGGGGACACACACAACCAGCACACACCCTGCTCACACACACAGGGACACACACACAACCAGCACCCCCACACACACACAACCACCTGCTCACACACAGAAATACAACCAGCACACACACACAGCCAACACACACACTGCTCACACACAGGGACACAAACATACCTAGCACACACCCTGCTCACACACACACAACCAGCACACACCCTGCTCATACACACAGGGACACACACACAACCAGCACCCCCCACATACAACCAGCACACACCCTGCTCTCACACACTGCTCACACTCAGGGACACAGACACACAACCAACACACACTGTGCTCACACACAGGGACACAGACACACACACCGATCACACAGATACCCCCATGTCACTCACAGACATACACTGCTCACACAACAGATGCACAATCAACAGACAGACCACTCACAAGCAACACACACAGACACACACGTCTCTCTCACTCGTGCACACTCTCTCTTACATACCGCTCACACACACCTCTCACTCACAACCAGCACACCCCTCTTTGCTTACAGACCCACACACATTGCCCTGTGTTCTCCAGCCTCACTTATGCACATACACTCCCCTTCCCTCACACACACCACTCACCTCCAGCCCTGCTCTGCCCCACCCTACCCTCCCTCTTCACAAGCATCCCCCCCCTCCATCTTTCTCTCCCACTCACTTCGATTGCGGGTGGGCCCACACTCCCCTCGCAAATTAACTCCTTCCACTCCCCCTCGGGCAGACGCATATCCTGCTCACACACCCCCTTCACTCTCACCCCTCCCCTCCCCCATTTTTCCTCTCTCTCCTGTTCATTCTCTTCCCTGTTTTGCTCCCTGCCTCTCTCTGTCTGACTCCTTCCCTCTCTTAGCCTAACGCCCCTCCCCTCCGTTTTATCTCCCCTCACATGTTCTCCCGCCTGCTCCCCCTCCATCCATCTCTCTCTGTCACACATTCTCTCCATTCTTCCACGTGCCATCCTCTCTCCCCGTTATCTCTTGCTCACAGATTCTCCCACCTGCGTGTTCCCACTCTCACGCTCACCCCTTTGCTTTTCCCTTAGACGTGCCTCCTCTACCCTCTCCTTTGGTTTAGCTATCCCCTGCGCCCCTTCCCCCCTCACTCCTCTTCCTCCCTTTTGCTCCTTCTCATGCAGAGATCTTCCTGTCTGCTCTCCACCTCTCTCCTTCCCTCTTGCACCCACCAACCTGACTCACACTCCTCGCTGTCACACTCACACACACTCCTCGCCGTTACACACACACAGACACACACACACACACACTTCTTGCACACCTCCTCTCCCTCCTGTTTCCATCTTGTGCTCTCTCTGGTGCACCCCCCATCCCCGCTGTCCCCTCTTGGGGCCGTGCCTGCCTGGGCACACTCTTGACTCAGTCAGACACCCGAGCAGGCAGCTTCCCTTTCATCTCCTCAGCTCAGGATTTTACACCAGTGTTTTGCTTTAATGTTTCAATCAGTGCCTGCCTGTTCCATGCAGGCAGCTCTGCCTCGCTGCTTCCAGCCGTGCCATCGCGCTGCCATTCTGAGCTCCCCTGCTTATAAATTTTACATTATTACCCACTTTAAAGGATATAAAATAACTAGTCATAAATTATTGAGAAGGAATTTAAAATACTACAAATGTTTATAAATGTTTATCAAGAGGGTTTCAGAAGGAAGCTAGCAGAACCAAAGAGCCTCCCCCATTGCTGGCAGGAACGCCGGCTGGCTTGGCCCATTTCAAGGGACCATCAGCCAGAAATGAGTGCGGGCTCCCAGCTGCTGTATACTCCATGTCCCAAGGGGCCTGGGAGAATGCAGTACCCTCTGTGTGTTCTGCCACCAAGGAGCCCCAATGCACTCCTCTCCTAGGTGCGGCCCTGGGTGCCCCTCCCCAGCGCCTTGCCCAGCTCCTGCCCTTTGGCACAGCTCAGGTTCTAGTGCTCTAGATTAAACTGTTGTTGGTTAAGGCTAGTTCCATCCTCCCCCACCCCTCCAGCCACTCAGCTGGAGGCCAGGCCTGCATTACTGTTAATTGAAGGTCCATTTTCATGAGCTCCAAAGTGATGACACCAGAGAAATAAAATTGGATAAAAACAACTTGGGCAACATCTAGATAAACCAGAGCAGGTGTCCAGGCTGCAGATCGCCACCACCCTGCCCTTCCCAGTGCTAAATGTGACAGGCACCAGGCAGGCCCTGGCAAAATGGAAAGGGGGATGGGGGGGACCTGGCTAGATCCTGGCTAGGTCCTAGCTAGATAGGTGTGGAGTGCCAGTTAGATAGGGGGGTGCTGGTTAGATGGGTGGGGGGTGCTATCGGATCTAGCTACATAAGAAGGAGCTGCCTAGATGAGGCTGGCTCTGGAGGATCCTGTGAGCACTGAAATAGAGTCATCTGCAAAATAATGAAGGGTCAGATTGGATTGAATTGGGAAATGAGTGAAGAGTGCAGAGCTGTGCACAGAAACACAAAAGCCAGGACAGTGCCCAGCAATGGGAATGGATATGGCTGTAGGGTGACCAGACAGCAAGTGTGGAAAGTCGGGACGGGGTGAGGGGTAAGAGGAACCTATATAAGAAAAAGACCCCAAAATCGGGACTGTCCCTATAAAATCGGGACCGCTAGTCACCCTATATGGCTGGGATAGCCAGCCCAGAGCACAGTGCCAGTCCTCCAGTGGCAGGCAATCCAGAGGGAGGGGCTCTCTGTGCCCATCCCATCCTGCATAGTGCCTGTGCAGATATAGGCAGCCCATGGAGGTGTCACATGAGAAAGCATGAGCACCAGAAGCTGGGGAGCAGGGCTGTGCCCGGCTCCTGAACAGGGAGTGTGGGGGAGGGGAAGGCTATTCCCCTGTGCTGCTCCCAGGAGTGGATGCTGCCTGGCCCTATTGGCAACTTCACCACTCCTGGGAGGAGTAGGACACCACTGGCCTGGAAGGCTGGGAGGTCAAGGCCCTGCGAGAGTGGCATGGGAGGCTTTGCTCCCATGGCAGTTACTACAGGGCTCCATGCCAGGCGCAGGATGGTGCAGACACAGAGCAGTACTTTGGGATAGAGCCTGTGTGCCTGGGATGCTGCTCCTTCCCCGGCCCCAGATGTTCCTTCCCAGCGTCACTTGTGGATCCAACTTTGATCACTGTGCTCAGACCCCCCCACCCTGACCTAGCTGCACACCCAGCCTTGTGCCTGAGGCCTTGAGGCTGTGGCTTTGGGAAGTGCCCTGGCAGGTCTCCTCCTCACCCGCTTCATGGAGTTTCAGTCTCTCTTGCCCTGCCATGGGTTCCGGCTGCTGCTTTCCTAGTGGTGCCCTAGTCTCCTGGCTTGTCCCATGATGCTGTGGTGCACAGCTTCCCCCAGCGCACCCTGCTCTCCTGGTGCGGCTGTTTCTCTAATTTGCGTCAGGGGAAGGAAGTCAACAGACCAACAACCTTCCTGCCTTTCTTGATGGGGCTTCCTAGCATTGGGAGCTGGCTGGCATGCCGCCCGCACTGCGGGTCAGTGTCATTGGTACTGAGTGTCGCCTGGCTTCCTTTGCAGGCCTGTGCCCCACCCCACTCAGAGACCCATCTCTCAGAGCATTAGCAGCAGCTCCATAGTGGGAGCCTGGAGATAGCAGCCTGTGAAGAGCAGGGGCTAGAGCCCAATGACGCTGGAAGGGGAGTGCTCATCCCACCCGCCAGGCAGAGAAGGAGAGAGGGGGGCGGAGTTGCGCCCCCCCCCACCCCCAGCTCCCCTTACTCAGTCCCCAGCAGAGAGGAGAGGCTCACTCCTGGGGTCATTGCAGCAATCTGCTTGGGATACTTCATCCCTGCAAATTGCCAAGGAAGGCTAGTGGCTGAGGACACCCCTGGCAGACTGGCCACCCTGTAGCTGAGATCCAGTGCTGGACACCCACCACCACCAGCATGAGGCAGCAGCATGGGCCCTCCTGGCTCCATGAAGGCTACCAATGCCCGTTCCCATGGAGCTGGACCTGCTCACAGGAGTGCAGGGGCCCAGAGCACCCAGCTAGATGGTGGGTGAGGAGCAGTGGCATCTACAGTCAAGGCAAAGATGGCACCAACTGATTGGGGCCTGGTGCCAGGAGGTGCTGAGTGCGCAGGGGAGTGGAGGGTGCAGAGCCCCAACAGGATTCGGTCTTGCTGCCTGCTCCAGGCAGCACAGAATCTCACCTCTTCCCTCTCAGGGGATTTTTTTTCCAAGCAAGTCCTTTAGTTTGGCAAGTTCGGCTCTGTGTGCTCGGTGCGCGGTACACTCCAAAGAGCACCAAATTACACATTTCGGGGACAGCCCTGCATTTTAAAAAGACAGATGGTGCTGTGACACCGCTGGCAGGGACCTGGCAAGGTGGGGACTGGACTGCCCAGGCAGGGTGCAGTGGTGGCCGACAGGGGGCAGCTGTGCCTCACTCTCTCCTGTGACTGCAGGAGAAAGCAACTCCGTGCCAAGAAGCCACAAATTTCCCAACTCCACCAGTGAGCGAGTGACAGTTTTCTAGCAGTTAATAAAGAAAACATCTTTAGCTAGCAAGGGGGGAGGCTGAGTTCCCTCTGATAGTTGCTCCTTTTCTGCATGCTAATTCGCACTGAATATGGAGTAGGGTGTAATTACTGCACACTCACTGCTCGGCTGTGGCGGCCCACATGCCTACAGGCTCCCAGGGATCACAGCTTTGAACTAGCACTGAAATAACAAAGGGCCTTTTGCACAGGAAGAGGGAGCCAAGGAAGAGAGAGCTCAGGAACAGGCTGTGTTCTCCAAGCCTCGGCGCACAGCTTGCTCCTGCCTGCAGCTTTCACCAAGGGACCCGGCGTTGAGTGGGTGAGCCTGGCAGGACCCATTGCTAGGCTCAGCACCCAGCTCCATGCCCACTGAGGTTCTAGGCTGAGTTGCTATGGGGAAGGCATTGCATCTTCAGGCTGGCTCTGTTTCAGATGGCTCACCTTCAGGCAAGGGCCTTGCTCTGGCTCCCTCCCTGTCTTTACTTCAGAGGCCCTGAGCTTCCCTCTAGCCATGAGGGAAATATGACTCAAATAGCTGCGCCCTGGTCAGCGGGAGCGGCTGGGTCCTGGGCCCACAGCAGGCAGACAGCTTCTATGAGTACTCTTAGATTTCTCCATGCACTGGCCAGAGTTTGCTCCCAGCCACATGTGGGCCCCGAAGCCAGTGGAGTTACTTGAGATTTCCCCTGGGTGACTGGCAGCAGAGCCGGAGCCCAACCCAGGGGCCCTGCCTGCATGGGCCAATCCCACCAGCCCTTCCCATGCCGAGTTGCATCTTTGGTATCAATATGCCTGGAAGAGAGACAGTAACAAACGGGCCGCAGCATGGAGGCCATGCACTGAGTGGAGTCATGGCCGCATCCCTGGTACTTTGCACGGCCCTCTTGCTGTGAGGGGTGCCAGTGAGGCTCCTGGAAGCTGCGTTTCCAGGAGTGAAAGGGGGAGACAGCTGTGGCAAAGAGTCCGCTCTCCCTGTGCCGTGGGGGAAAGGCTGGCGCCGGGCTTTGGGCTCACTCTCTGCCCATGTCATCCAAACGGAGGGGGTTTGCTGGAGCCCTGGTGGCCGTGCAAGGGAATGCGCCTGGGGGTGAGCAGCTTGCTGGGGTGGGGCTGGCAGTTGTTTGCCATGTGTAAGCGGGGGAATGGTCCCGCTATTGTGGGGAACTTTCCTGGCTTCTGCACTACCCCGGTGAAGTGGGCTAGCGAAAGGATCTGAGTCCTCACTCCCACTTCCTTTACCCAGAGGCCTCCCTGCCCTTGAGGACTCCCCTTCCACTCTCCTGTCTGGCAGAGTCCTTGTAAACCCCGACAAGGCTGGGCCCAGGATTCCTGGGGGGCTCAACCCCCAACCCTGCTGTGGTCACCCAGGACAGGGGCTAGGGTGTCCCCACTCCGGGGTACTCTCTCTGCACTGGGGACCTCCCTGACCCACTGATCATTTCATACAATTTAAAGCAAATACAAGTTGTTTAATTAACAATTAATTTAAAAAAAGAATAAGGAAAAATGGGAAAGGTTCAAGGAAAACACATCACCCCGCTCTGTGGCAGGGAACATCACAAACAGTGTCTCTGGAACATCAGGGCAGTTCACAGTCTGTTCCTTGTAGGTCCCAGGCCTCCTTCTCAGGCCCTGGCTGTGCTGCAGAGACGCTGTGGGTTGGACACTTGCTCTGGCGGTGGCCACACGCTCTCAAGCTCTAGGTGGCAGGACCCTTTTTCCCAGCATCACCCCTGCCCGGTCGGGGTTATGATCCCCCTCCAAGTCTGGCCTGCAAGGCCTCTTGGCTAAGGCATCTCCCTGTGCTGGGCCCACTGCCCAGGGTCCCCCTCGCTCTCCCCAGCTGCTCACCGCACCCCACTCCGGACTGCTCCAGCCCCGGCTCCAGTTCCACTCTGCCTCAGCACGGCTGCTGCTGCTGCTCTGCCTCCAGCTCCCTGGGCTGCTTCTCTGGCTCTGGTTGCTACAGCTCTGCCCCCAGGACAGGTCGGCTCTGCAGGCTGCTTCTGCGACTCTGCTCCCAGCTCTGACCTGCTTCCTGGCTGCTTGTCTAGCCCCTCTGGCTCTGGTTGCTGCAGCTCTCCTCCCAGGGCAGGTCTGGCTCTCTCTGGGCTGTGCTCTGGCTTTGGGGCTGCAGCTCTGCTTCCAGCAACTTAGCTCGGGCCCCTGCTCTCTCCTTAGCTCGGCCCGGCTCTGTCTGACCCAGGCAATTCCAGTTCACACGGAGGACAGGACCCCCCTGGCCTCCTAACTCTCTGATTAGCCTGCCCGCCCTGTCAATCAGGCTGATGTGGAGCATTGGCCTCTCCCCATTGTTCCTGGGGACTGTCAGTCTCAGGCTCCTGATTTACCATCGACCCTTCCCCTTTTAGTGCTGGGAGCTAGCCAACCAAAACACCCGCACTGAATGTTAGTAAGGGGGCAACAGTCCCCTTACACATGCACCGAACCAGCCAGCCATTGGGAGACATTTCTAAAGCATGCAGGCATTTGTGCTGCTCTGGCCGGTGTCGGCCAGCCAGGAAACGCGGAGGGCAGTAAGCGCCCAGTGTGCAGCCCAGCCGCGGTGTGGGGTCCTTGCAATGGCTCCTCAGCACACTCTGCCCAGCCTGCCCCACTGCCATCCCCACTGGAGGGCAGAACTCACATCCTCCCCAACCCACGCACCATGGAGGAGAGGCAGCACCTGGGTGGGGCTGCACAGGGCCTTCTTCAGGGCCCATGTGGGCAGCCAGACCGGTGGGGAGGGTCTCCGGGCAGGGCTGGTGTTGGGGGCATGATGTGCTTGGGGCTCATTGCCTGGCTGTTTGGTTTGGGGGAGCTGCAGGTTTTATATCATTCTATTTTACTGACACTTAGAGCCCTGGATTGGGGTGTTTGTGTGTGTGTTGCACATCTAATTAAACGCATGCGCGCACACACACGTGCACATACACACCTACTCTGAGCTGAGCTGCTCGGGGAAATCCCACACCAAACAAAGCCACATCCTTGAAACAATACACTTGGGGATTTAGCAGAGAAGTCAGGCAATGTGAGATCCAGGTTCCAGCTCCAGACTCAGCTGCACCCTCACCCTCTGTCCCATCCACAATTCCCTTGTCTCACCTGCTGCACACATCACCTCCCACTCCGCGGGGGCTGTTGCGGTGGCCTTGCCCGCCGAGCAGGGGCTGCATTAACTACTGAGGACAGCTGAGGAATCAAAGGGATGGTGTCAAGTCAGCCAATTGAACTTTGCTAGTCCTGGAATTATCTATTGGCCAAAGTCCACCAGGTGCCCCCTCTTCAGTGGTGGGGGACAGGACCTGCAAAGGCCATCTGGGGAGTGTACAGCTGGGTCCCGGGCTCTGTTGTGGCAAAGCCAAGCATGTGTTGTTGTGTCCACGTTCTGGGGGCTTGTCTACACTACCAAGTTTTGTTGACAAAACTTATGTCGACACCCAAAAGTCAACAAAACAAAAACCGCCAAAGGGTGTTCACACTTGCTCCCTCTGTCGACAGATCATGTCCACATTGGGGACACCATCATCATTGAGGGGGGAGAGATAACTCAGTGGTTTGAGCACTGGCTTGCTAAACCCAGGGTTGTGAGTTCAATCCTTGAGGGGGCCATTTAGGGATCTGGAGCAATAATCTGTCTGGGAATTGGTCCTGCTTTGAGCAGGGGGGGTTGGACTAGATGACCTCCTGAGGTCCCTTCCAACCCTGATATTCTATGATTTTATGAATGCACCATGGGTATATAGCCCACAGTGCACTGTTGTGGGAAGGAAGAGCTGATCTCTGCGCATCTTGGAATTCTCTCCCAGTTCCCCCCAGCCCCCCCAGCTGCTGAGAACAGCATCATGAGCAGCTCTCTGTGCTGAGGAATGGCTAAAAATAAATAAATAAATGGTGATATCCTAGAACTGGAAGGGACCTTGAAAGGTCATCAAGTCCAGCCCCCTGCCTTCACTATCAGGACCAAATACTGATTTTGCCCCAGATCCCTAAGCAGCACAGCAGTCTGTCCCCCTCCCCCTGAAAGGGCAGCAGAGATCAAAACATGAGCAGAGCAATCAGGGCAGGCATTGTGAGATACTGGTGGAAGCCAGTTCTGTGGACAAAACAATCAGCAGTGTCTACACTGGCTTTGTCGACAATAAAGGGAGAGGAAAAAACAAAAGTTTCTCGTAGGGGTGAAAGTCTTTTGTCGCCAAAACTGGGTGTTTTTCGTGACAAAAGTCCCATTGTAGTGTGTACGCTCTTGCTGTTTTGTCACCAAGAGGCAGTTTTTGGCGACAAATTGCCAGTGTAGACAAGCCCTCAGATACCATGGTGATCAGCAGCCTTGTAAAAGCCTAGCCAGGCAGCCAGAGCTGTGTGGTGCTGCTCAATAGCTAGGCAGCTCTGCTAGGCAGAACCCTGGCATCAGGTTTGGCAAAGGGGCACGCTGCGTGCCATGAGCTGAGCCGTGCCCTCCGCCCCTGGCGCCATGCCGCAGCCGCTGCTCACTGTGCCAGCAACCCGCAGACACGTGGGGAGGGGAAGGGGAGAGGCTGGCCTTGTGCAGAGACATGGGAGTGGGAGTGCTCGGTATTGGGTAGGTGAGGGGATGGGCCAGCCCTGCTGCACGGGCAGGGGGAGGGTGGGGTCGGAGCTTTGCTGGCACTTTAACAGGCACGTTAGAGCTCAAACCGATTCCATGGAAGGGAGTCTCCGGCCTGTGGGGCAGGGGCAGGGAAAGCTGCGTGGTTGAAATTTAATGAGATGGTTCTGGCCTCTTGGGTCTTCCCCTCTATCCCCCGGGGTGATTTGTCACAGCCCCATTCGCAGTGGCAATACTCTACTGATTGCTCCTTGCTTTACTGTTATTTAAGGTTTTTGTAAATTACAGTGTGTGTGTGTGTGTGTGCATCTATGTGTGCGAGTGCACATGTGTGCACATATGTATGCATGTGTGTGTATGCATGTGTATGCCTGAGTGCACGTGTGTGTGCATGTGCATGTGTGCGTGTATGTATGCGTGTGTGTGCGTGCATGTGTGTGCGAGTGCACATGTGTGCGTGTATGTGTGTGTGTGCATGTGTGTGCGCAAATGCACATGTGCATGCATGTATGCATGTGTGTGCGTGTGCGTGTGTGCATGCATGTGTGCGCGCGAGTGCACATGTGTGCACATGTGTGTGCGTGTGTGTGCATGCACGTGTGTGTGAGTGCACACGTGGTCACATACATATGCGTGTGTGTGTGTGTGCATGTCTGTGCATGAGTGCACACATGTATGTGTGTGTGTGTTAGTGCACGTGTGTGCATATGCATGCATGTGTGTATGCATGTGTGCATGCATGTGTGTGTGCGAGTGCACATGTGTGTGCGTCTGTATGCATGTGTGTATGTGTGCGTGTTCTGTCATTCAATGACAGTTTAACACAGCAGGTGTCCTGCCCCTCCGGGTGCTCAGCGGAATGGCTGAGTGCACCCTGAGTTCAAAGCCTGGAAGGGAAGGTTAGCAAATAATTATTCAGAATTTTTATCCCATCTGCTAGCACAGGGCTCGGTTCTCCACAGACGGGAGGGTGCCCAGACACACCCCTGCACAGCCAGGGCACACCCCATGGAAGCATTAAACTCTCCATGGCAAGGAGTGCCAGCTCCATGCCTGACCCCTGCTCGCACAGGCCAAGTGCGAGGGTATGTTGGGCTTGCCACGGCCACTGTTTTGGAGTCTGACCTTCCCCAGGGGGTCGCGAAGGTGGGGCCCTCATTGTCAGAGCCCTGGCACTACCAAACTGCTGCACCCATTTGCTCCCGGCCAGTGCTGGGGATTCTGTCCTGCACTAAGCCAGAGCACTGGGGCTTGTCACCCTGAGCAGAGAGCAGCTCAGGTTGGCTCCCCCTGCCCCGAGCCGGCTCACCCCCCAGCCAGTTCCCAGGTGGTCAGCGGAGGGCATCCCTCCCACCCGCCATCCTCTCTTGTGCCCTTCAGCTCTGCACAAATGCCTGGGCAGTTGGAGCCCAGGCAGTGGGCAGCACTCAGCACAGGTGGCCCCTGCCCAGGCTCAGGGCTGCATCCTGCCAATCCAGCTGGGGATGGGACAGTTTGGCTGCTGGGTAATTAGACAGGGAAATGATTTATGTCCTGTGGAAGCGTCCTGTCACCCGCCTGACACCCCTGGCAGCGCGGTGTAATGCAGGGGAACAGCTGACCTGCCTGTAACGCAGGGGGCTCTGTTCTTGACAGCACAGCCATTCTCCGGGTAGCCTGGGACCTGCCAGCGAGAGTGAGCACCAGCGTTGCCTGACATGGGCCTAGGGGAATGGTCAACATTGGCACTGCCCTCCCGGATGCCCTGTAGCCACCTCTGCTCACAGTGGCTGCTCCCTGTGCCATGCCTGCCCAGAGCCAGGCAGCGGAGCAGGGGAAGGACTCAGAGAATGCCACACCTGTGTGCCCAGCGTGGCTCAGCTTGGTGTGGTGCCAGCCAGGCCATGCCAAGGCTGGGTACTGGAAGTGCAGCACAGGCTCAGCATTTTCAGGCCCCTGTATGTGTGGGGGCATGCTCATCACATGGACACCCTCTGTGTTGCTGGGCCTTGGAGCACCATTCCCCTGCCCCAGTTAGAGCCCAAGGCCATCGGGCTCAGCCAGGAACAGCCCAGGAGGACCCTGTCTCTGCAGTGCCCAGTGCGCCTAATCTGGAGAGGAGACATACAATGGGGCTGAAGGGCAGCACAGCCCCTGCTGGGCTCTGCCCTTCCCTCCCTGCCTGTTGAAGGGTGGGCATGAGGCACCCAGCATCTGCACAGTGTGGAGCTGGGGCCAGGCCTTTCGGGAGGAGGGGCACACGAGGGATGGGGGCTGCTGATGTAGAGAGAAGCCAGAGCAACAGACGTGGGAAAGAAAGGGGTATGCAAATGCTCTGTAAATGAGAACGAGGGCTTATGCAAATTAGTGGCTGGTGCTTTGGGTGGCAGGGCTGCTGAGGGCACTGGGTCTGGAGGGCAAGAATTCCAGAGCGAAGTGCATGGGGAGGGGCACTGGCTTCCCACCGTGCAGGGCTGCCTCGCTGCTCACTGTGCCCAGGGAAATCCCCTGTCCCTGTGTGCCAAGCCCTGGGGGACGGGAGGTTTGCTCCCAGCAGCTGCCATCCGGAGGTCATCATAGAATCATAGAATCATAGAATATCAGGGTTGGAAGGGACCTCAGGAAGTCATCTAGTCCAACCCCCTGCTCAAAGCAGGACCAATCCCAACTAAATCATCCCAGCCAGGACTTTGTCAAGCCTGACCTTAAAAACCTCTAAGGAAGAAGATTCCACCACCTCCCTAGGTAACCCATTCCAGTGCTTCACCACCCTCCTAGTGAAAAAGTTTTTCCTAATATCCAACCTAAACCTCCCCCACTGCAACTTGAGACCATTACTCCTTGTTCTGTCATCTGCCACCACTGAGAACAGTCTAGATCCATCCTCTTTGGAACCCCCTTTCAGGTAGTTGAAAGCAGCTATCAAATCCCACCTCATTCTTCTCTTCTGCACACTAATTAATCCCAGTTCCCTCAGCCTCTCCTCATAAGTCATTTTTGTTGCCCTCTGCTGGTCTCTTTCCAATTTTTCCACATCCTTCTTGTAGTGTGGGGCCCAAAACTGGACACAGTACTCCAGATGAGGCCTCACCAATGTCGAATAGAGGGGAATGATCACATCCCTCGATCTGCTGGCAATGCCCCTACTTATACAGCCCAAAATGCCATTAGCCTTCTTGGCAACAAGGGCACACTGTTGACTCATATCCAGCTTGTCGTCCACTGTAACCCCTAGGTCCTTTTCTGCAGAACTGCTGCCTCGACATTCGGTCCCTAGTCTGTAGCAGTGCATGGGATTCTTCCATCCTAAGTACAGGACTCTGCACTTGTCCTTGTTGAACCTCATCAGGTTTCTTTTGGCCCAATCCTCTAATTTGTCTAGGTCCCTCTGTATCCTAACCCTACCCTCCAGCTTATCTACCACTCCTCCCAGTTTAGTGACATCTGCAAACTTGCTGAGAGTGCAGTCCCCTCCATCCTCCAGATCATTAATCCTGGGGTCCAAAGCGTGGGATGGGATACTGCAGGGAGTGCAGGGCTCCAGGCCCAGCGAATGTGCCTCCTGGCATGGCACCCTACCCTGAAATGGCGCACATGCTGCCCACCCATGGCCAGCACTGGCTGCGTCAATGATACCCCTCTGGAAGGCAGCAGGGCTAAGTGTGAACGTGGCACCAACATGCCCTCTGCCCCGGCTGCGCTCAGGAGCGAGGGCGACACAGCCTGAGCTCAGCAGGGCTGCAGCAATGACTCTGCACTGTCTCCCTCTGGCGCCAGCATCGTCCAGGCTGTGCCAATGTCTCATTCCTGGGCTCCCCGCACCATAGCTGGCCTCCACCAGCACCAGCCTTCTGTCCCGGTTCATTGCCTTGGTCTTGGTGCTGGCGGAGGGCGCAGGAGCTGAGGGCTTTCAGCCTCTGTGGACCCCCATCTGTGCCCGTAGTTCTGCTCGGGGTCATGTAGCGCACATTTCACACTTGGCCCTGGCCTATGTCCTGGTGCCAGCCATGTGGGGTGAGCCTGGGCACTGCGCAGAGCAGCCCCCTTGCCTGGCTCCATTGCATGCTGTCACAAACGGCTTTTGCTAGCCTTGGCGAGGGCAACGTGTGCTGCAGGGACAGCTGGCAGGGAGGGGCAGGGTTGCGTGGGCCGGCTGTGCTGGGTGCTGGAGCGCAGCATGAGAAGGGCGCTGGCCTGTGCCAGGCCTGGTACTGGGAGCCAGCCAGGCTGCTGGTTTGAGTGCATGAGACAGCGTGAGTGTGGCCTGGCTTCCCCTTGGCCAGGGCTGCCTGAGTCACGTGCAGGAACAGATGGGCTGTGACACAGACACCCGGCTTCATTACCCACCAATATGGAACCTGTCACTGACTCACACCAATGAACCCGCAACATGTGTCGCCTCCCGCTGCCAGCGCCGCGTGGCTGAGCATGGCCTGCCCAGCCCAGTGCGGCCTGCCCAGCCCGGCACGGCCTGCCCAGCGCAGCCTGCCCAGCCCAGTGCGGCCTGCCCAGCACGGCCTGCTCAGCCCAGCCTGCCCAGCCCAGCCCAGCCTGCCCAGCACAGCACGGCCTGCCCAGCACAGCCTGCCTAGCCCAGCCCAGCCTGCCCAGCACAGCACGGCCTGCCCAGCCCAGTGCGGCCTGCCCAGCACGGCCTGCCCAGCACAGCACGGCCTGCCCAGTCCAGGGCAACCTGCCCAGCACAGCCTGCCCAGCACAGGGCAACCTGCCCAGCACAGCCCACAACCCAACCCTAGAACCCTGGGCGGGACTCTGAGCAGGGGGGAGTACTCTGGAGAGCCACCATAGGAAATAAATCCAGCTCCCTCCACCCCAGTCGGACCTTCAGGCACGGGGCTCCCCCAGCCCTTCCCTGCCCAGCCTTGCAGGGCCACCTGGGGGGCGGCAAGTGGGGCAATTTGCCCCAGGCCCCGGGCCCCGCAGTGGCCCTCACGAGAGTTTTTCGGGGCCCCTGGAGCGGGGTCCTTCACTTGCTCTGGGGACCCCAGAAAACTCTCGTGGGGCCCGGAGCTTCTTCCGTTCCGGGTCTCGGCGGCGGGGGGGTCCTTCCGCTCTGGGACCCGCTGCCGAAGTGCCCTGAAGACCCATGGTGGGGGTCCTTCCGCCCCGGGACACGCTGCCGAAGCGCTGGGTCTTCAGCGGCCTTGTGCCGAAGCTGCGCCTCACCCCACACTGGCCACTCATTGCAAGTGACCTTCTCTCAGGCTAGGCTCCAAAAACAGAGGCTGCCCAGACTAGGGGCCATGTTGGAAAATTTAGGACAAAGCATCCAAAAGACTTGCTGTCCTGTACCCCAGCTCTGCTGCTACCCCTGCTGGGCCCGCCTGGGCTCCCCACATACAGCTCCCCTCACTCTCACCCCATGGCCCCTGCTGCCCCGCCCCCCGCACTCCCCACATACAGGTCCCCTCACTCTCACTCCATGGCCCCTGCTGGGCCTCCCAGGCTCCCCATATACATCTCCCCTCACTTTAACCCCATGGATCCTGCTGCGCCCCCTCCCAGTGCCCCACGTACTGCTGTCATGATGCCCATCGGTGCTGACCCAGTCCCCTGCAGTCCATGCCCTGGGCTCCCCGCACCCCTCACAGGTCAGTGGAGAACCTTCCACCCTGACCACACCCTTCCATCCCTGCTGATTTGAAGCAGCCCAGGGTGCTGCTCACAGCCATCCCTGCCCAGCCTGTTCTCCAGGAGCCCAGCTGGCCCATTGCCAGCATGACGAGTTGTGCACGGGCCGTGTGATTTGCTGGGCATACAGCGCAGCCCTCAGATGTCAGGTATGGGGCACACGGTCTAGACTGGGCACTGCCCACGCTGGGGTCAGAGGAACGTGAACACCTCACAGCTCAGAGCAGGGGTTGGGGGAGCTGGAGAGTCTGCCCAGAGCGGTGGTGCCAGGCGCACTGCTGCAGCAAGGCAGACAGACCCACATGCTGTGAGCCAGGCCAGCTGCTCCCCCAACTCAGCGCTGGTGGAGCTGGCTGGGCTGCAGGCTCCCAACGGGGTGTGTGCCCCAGACCTGTTGGAGATTCTGTCCTTTGCTTGACATGCCTCAGATCTCTGAGGAACCGGCACATCATGTTGCTGGGAAGAGGCTCCTGCAAATGGCTGCCAGCCCAGCCCCCCAGGAAACGCTTCTGGGGCTGAGCCGAGTGGGGCTGTGGTGTTAACGGGCTTGGGGGTCAGGGGCTGCAGCCCAGAGCTCTGAGAGCGTGGGGCTGGTGGGCTCCCCCCAGAGCCGGGCCTGGCAGCGGAGAAGGGGCTTAAGGGGGAATGAAAGGCTCTAAGGTGCAGCTAGTCCGTGAACCAGGACAACATCATGCAGCCCCCCAACACCCTGTCCCTAGACTCCCCCTCAGCCAGCCCCTCCCCCATTATCCTGCGCAGGCAGAGCTGGCTGCTGGAAACACGACTGAACGCTCCTGATCCCAGCACACAGTGCTGGCTGCTGGGACCCCCTCTGCAGAGGGGCTGGGCCGGGGCGGGGGCATCTACGGGCTCGAACCTGGCCAGTGTGCACACAGACACAGGGCAGAGATGCACCCAACTGGCACAGACAACGCATGGTGGTGGCACCTGCAAACCTGTCGCATCAAATACAGCCAGGGTCCCACACCTGCCCACCCCCACTCTGACCCATGCCCAGTCAGCGCCCCACACCCTGCCACCCCCATACCTAGCCAGTGCCCCATACGTGCCCACCCCCCACTCCGACCCATGCCCAGCCAGCACCCTGCACCCTGCCCATCTCCACTCCGACCTGGACCCAGCCAGCGCCCCACACCCTGCCCACCCCCACTCCAACCCATAGCCAGCCAGCACCCCACACCCTGTCCACGCCCAATCTGACCTGTACCCAGCCAGCACCGCACACCCTGCCCACCCCAACTCCAATCCGTACCCAGCCAACGCCCCACACTGTGCCAGCATCCCACACCCTGTCCACCCCCACTCCAACCCGTACCCAGCCAGCGCCTCACACCCTGCCCATCTCCACTCCAATTCATATATGCCCAGCATCCTGCACACCCCATTCAGACCCCTTTACAGCCAGCGTCCCGCTCCCTGCAGCCATTCCTCAGACCCAAATACAGCCAGCTCCCTGAACCCTCACTGTCATGTGCCCATTTGAACGGGGGCAGTGGAGATGGGCCTCACAGAGCTCCCAGCTCTGCTAGAGGGATTGCTTCGTGTGCTTGTGAGGGTGAAACATGAATTGCATGAGCTGGAGCCAGGGCAGGTGCTGGGCACGTCAGTGCTGCCCTGCTCCCCCAGCCTGGGCTCCCCCCACCGCAGCTTGGGCCTGCTGCCCCTTGCCCCATTCCAGCCTGGGGCTCCACACACAACTCGGCCAGAGCCCCTAATGCTCTCCCAGGAGTGGGTTACTTCTGAGCAAGGCTGAAGGGGACCCCAGCCAATGGATTTGTGACCCGGACACGTGTTCCAAAGTGTAAGCAGGGGAATGAGTTTTAGTAAGGGGCCAACAGTCTCCTTACACAAGGGCTGGGCTGAGCCCCATGTGAGCAGAGCCAGCCCCTGCAGGGCTGTGTGGCCAAGGCACCGTCCCAGTCCAGCTGGCATTAGAGCAGAGCAGACCCCTGCACCTGAAAACCGGCCTCGGTGGGAGCTAGCCAGAGCAGCGCATAGGGTCCGTGGCCCCTGCACCTGGGCCCCTCCATGCCAGCCTGCTTAGCACAGTGTTTGCTGCACCAGCGTGGCTGCTCAGTGAGCATTATAACTTCCAACAGGAGCTGCCTGCAGGGTTGTGTTTAAAGCACTGGCTGATTGGGGTAATCATGGGCACACCGAGTGCATTAGCTGCAAAGGTTTATAAAGGGAAATTAAAATAAAATTGGATGTGACAGAAAAGTACATGGAAAATTAGCAGGAGAATATGAATATTTATGGATGCGCCGAGCGAGCGCTGGGGAGAACATTCCTTCCTGCTCCCACAGCTCCGCAACCCACTGCCACCACCGCCACCGGGAACCCCAGCTGGCCCCTCCCAGCCTGGCCTGGCCAGTGCCAGGCAGCAGTGATGGGAGTGTTGCGGGGCGAGGTGCTGAGAGGGGCAAGGTTTCACCTCCTGAGGCTGATGGCTCATTGCACTGCACGGAAAACTCCTCTCCATCTATTTACTGTGAGCTGGGGGCATTATCAGCAACTAGCCAGGCAGTGCCTGGGCAATGAGTGTACATGGCGGCTGGTGGGCTGTGCCCCTGCGGAGCATGTGCACATAAGTACATGTCTGTTGCCACGTCTGCGTGCACAGGATAGAATGTGGGACTGTGTCTGCATGGCCACACACATGCAGCTGTCTGTCCAAGGGTCTGTCTGGACCTGGCTTCAAGATTCCCCACAGCCTGGGGTGACACCCGCAGCCACTCGATGGGCTCTCGGAGGTGGATCTGTGGGTGGGATCTGCCCCTTGTTAGAGTCACAGCCCTAGATAGCTGGGCAGAGCTCAGCCCCATGGGACAGGGTTACAGCTTGCTGAGGTCTGGATCCCTGCCAGGAGGGCATGGCACCAGCGAGGGAGGGTGGATGGCACCCAGTTGGCCTCTTGACCCTGCTGGCTCTGACAGCGCTGCCCCGAGGGGATGCAGAGCACTCACTGGTGGGTGCAGCCCCCAGGCCCTGGCCCCCCTCCCAGCTCCCTCAGCATTGCAGTGAAAGCTGGGGCAATGGCAAGGCTCCCCACTGTCCAGCCCAGGAACTCCACCCAGGGCCACGCTGAGAACAGCTGTGGGAGCTGTGCCCTGGGGGGACAGAGGTGATGCTGGTGGGAAGAAGAAGGGCAGAACCATCTCAGCTGCCCATAGCGCCCCAGGCAATGCTATGTTCAGGGCCTTCTGGCCTCCTCGGCAAAAGCAGGACCTGAGCCCTGCTGGCCACTAACCTGCAGCCAGCGCTCTGAGCTTCACCCCAGCTGGGGGGATCCAGGCTGGCAAAGGAGAGAGACCCCCTGGGAACACCGTAGCTGGGTCAGCACTCGGCAGCCATTGTCTCAGCAAAGCTGGAGGTGAGAGCACTTCCCCTGGCGCAGCCGGCTCCCCGGGACTGTCAGTGCTGCTCCATCAGAGGCTAGCACTCAGTGCTCTGGGTCTGAGCCCCACGCTGGCCCCAGCTCTCCACCGCAGCCACGCGTCTCATGTCAACAGGAGATAGGGGAGCAAGGAGGGACAGATTAACTGTCCCCCAAAGGCAGCTGGGGCAAGAGCTGGGCACAGGGCATTTTGTGGGCAACAGGCTGCCCCAAATCCCCTCAGTCCAGTGCCCTCCACCATGGGAGCCCTGGAACCTGGGGTGCATGCAGCACTGCTGACGTTGGCCCTTTCCCCCCAGTGAGCCGGGTGGGGATGCTGGCCTTCCAACTCCCCAGGGTCAGTGCACATTCAGTCAGTATCACCCCCATCTGTACAGGGACCCCAGGCCAGGCCAGGAACAGCCAATGCAGGAGAGAAGCACAATACAGTGTAACATTCACTGGCATCAGTGTGGGCCCCTTTCCTCTGTATCCTCCCACCTCAGGCTCTGCCCCAACCCATTTGTCCCATTCTCCATCCCTGCCCCAGGGCCCTGGCCTGTCTTGTCTCTGCTGTGGTTCCCTCTCTGATCCCATCCCCTCGGCTCAGTCCCCTGTGACAGAGTGGGAATTTTTCATGGTATTTGGGATTAATATGTGTGTGCCTCAGTTTCCCCTATGTGGTGCCTGATTAACTAGATGAGGGAAGGGTGTTTACTCGTGGAGAGACACAGAGATCCAGTGGGACTGATGTCTACCTGCCTGGGGGCCCATACCCATGGAGAGTCCCAGAAGACAATGGCCACTCCAATTGCCTGTACATTTGGCACCTAGCAACAAACGACCATGGACACAGACCCCACTGGAGGAAGCCAGCCACTTGTGACCAGCTGGGGAACAAAGGACTGGGGAGGGACCAGGTGGGGTTGTTAAGTGTAGGCTGCTGGAGGTAGGGGAGAAGCTTCTGGACTGAGACTAAAGAGGGGTCAGAGGGCTCGGGACTGACCCACATGGCCTATTATGCTGTATCTTTCTATTCTCCACGTTAAGTAAGAACTCTCCATGATATGTTCCAAACATCTAATGAATCCTCCTGCTTGTGCACTGCTGGCTGAGAGTCACTGCAGAGCCAGGAAGCTGGGAGTGCATGGCTCCTTTTGGGTGTGCAAGTTTCCCTCCCATGTCCAAATCCAGGTGGACTTGCTGCAGGGAGCGCAGGGCATGAAGCAGGGGGGCTGAAGGCTCCGAGGTTCAGTCTCAGGAGGTGGTGAAGCCCAGGGCCTTACCCCAGAGAGAGAGTGTGACCCTTTTGGGGCTGACACACTGAGGGGTCCTCCCAGGAACTGTTCCAGAACCGGGCCTGTGGATCTGTGACACCTCCATCTCCCCTGGTGGATTCACTCCCTCTGTGATCCTATCCCCCTGGCATAGCCCCCATATCTCCCACAAGATGGTGGGTTTGGGGCTGCTGAGGGCCAGTGTTGGGGCAGGGAGGCTGAGGGGTCAGAGTTGGGGCTTGGATCCCTCAATCAGCTGCCCCCTCCCCCATTTCACCCCTCTCTGGGAGCACTGCCCCACGCAAAGAGTGGGACGTCCCTGTTCACTCTCCTGCTGCCTGTGTGTAGCAGGGTTCAGGCTTCGAACCAGCCAGCAGGGAGGAAGCGTGGCCCTTGGAGCAATGAGGGCACCGAGGAGTGAGGTGGGATGGGCGGCTGTGGCAGCCACAGCTGTTGATTCCTGCCTCTGAGTGAGCAGCAACCCTGGAGAATGCCCCGCCCCGTGCTCTCCGTTGCCCAGACTGGTGAGTGGGGTGGGGCCCTGAGAGACACAGGGCAACGGGGGCGCGGGACATGGGCACCTGTGTGGACCATTGGCAGTGATTAGCTGTGTCGAAGGTGCTTCCTCCACCTTTCAGTAGGCTGGGGGGCTCTGTTGGTGGAGCTGGTCTCAGGGCTGTGGGGGCCTGGAGCAGGGACGAGGGACACTCAGCTCTCTTTCCCCTTCTCCCCTTGGGATCAATAAAACACAAGGGCTGGGAGAGGAGAGCGTGGGGAGCGGGAGCCCTGCTGGGCAAGCGGCTCTGGTGGATGGGATCAGCACTGGTAAAGGCTGCGGGACTGGCACCCGCTGCACCCTGTGGGACACCGCCACCTCATCACGCAGCCCATGACAGGCTCAGCTGGCACCGCCTGTCCCTGCCGCTTGGCAGGCTATTCTGACTGAGCACAAGGCAGCACTGAGAGCTGAACACCCCCACGCCGTGGGTTTCCCCAAGTCTGCACGGGCTCCTCCCAGGGAACATGGCTGGCAGAGGTGGGAGGGACCCAGCAGAGGAGCTGGGGGCTCCTGAATCCCTCGCTGCCAGCCCTTCCTGGAGGCACCTGCCCAAGGAAGCAGCTGGACATCCCATCTCTCAGCTGGGTCCATAAGCCAGGGCAGTCAGGTCATGCTGCAGGCTCCTGGCTGGACCATGTGCCTCTGGCAGCTGCAGGAGCCTGGCTGGTGAGGCAGCAATGGGGCCCTGAGGGACCCTGAGCAAAACCCATTGCCTCCACGTGGGGCAAGGTGTGAGCCCCTGCCTGTGGGGAACTGAGCCTGGGCCAGGGCCTGCTTTCCAAACCAGCCTCTGCTTCCCCACATCCGCAGGGCACTGCTCCCCACCCAAGGGCAGCACCATCCGGGTCCAGGCTAGGATTCGGAGCTGGCCCTGCAGGGAACTGGCTGGCAGCTGCCATGCCCTGTGACTCCAGCCAAGGCACGGCGTCACATCTGACCCCTTTCGGGCAGCTCTGACATGCTGGGCGACCTGGTGCCCTGCGCACTCCCAGGAGGTGCCAGCCCATGGCTGAGCTCAGACTGGGATACAGGAAGGCAGGGGCTGCACCATGGTCAGGGCAGGAGAGGGTATGCCCAGGGGAGAGGGCCCTGCCAGCTCACAGTGGCCGTGTGCTGTGCCAGCACTGGTGAACCCCCCAGTCTGGGGTGGTACATCTATGCTGCTGCAGTGGCAGGTAAGGGGAAGGCTCCCCCCTGGCTCCCCAACCAATGCACAGAAACTGGACCTGGATCCTGCTGAAACGGAGTGGGCTGCCCCTCCCGGCCTGACGAGGAGGCATGAAGCTGCCTGCCGCATCCCAGCCCCCAGCAGCCCTGTGGTGGGCCCTGCGCTGGGCTCCCCTGTGTGCCGGCACAGCCCTGCCCCCGCCCGCTGTCACACTTAGCAGCCATTAAAATCATTTAACTGTTCAAATATTCAACGGGTCGCTTAAATATTTATCAGCAACGTTATTCTGATTGTTAAACACACATCAGCACAGGGTGGAACCCGGCTCCTTGCTCGTCAGCCCAGTCCCATGTGCACATACCAGCACACCCATGCACATGCACGTGCACATGCACACCCACCCCAGACACATGTGCACAAGCACGCACACATGCACGCTGCCTCTGTGGCAAAGGGGGTGAATGTGCAGAAGAGAACTGCTGAAATCCCAACCATCTGGCTAGGTGAGACCAATGCTTATGGCAATGGCCCTTGGCTTTAAGCCACTGATCTCCCTGTGCAGGGAACTAGGGAAAGTCGACCACTTCCCCCCATTCCTCATTCATCTGGGGTGGCAGAGACAATAGGAAGAGAGCCCTCATGCACCTGCACATATGCACCCCCCCAATACTTGTCTCCGGCGAGCTAGCTAGGGCTGCCAGGCGCCAGGTTGAAAAGGGACCTTGGCGGCTCCAGTTGGCACTGCTGACCGGGCTGTTACAAGTCTGGTCAGCATTGCAGTGGGGCTAAGGCAGGTTCCCTATCTGTCCTGGCTCCGTGCAGCTCCCGGAAGTGGCCAGCATGTCTGGCTCCTAGGTGCAGGGGCAGCCACAGGGGCTCTGTGCGCTGCCCCTGCTCCAAGTGCCAGCTCTGCAGCTCCCATTGGCGGGGAACCATGGCCAATTGGAGCTGCGGGGGCAGCGTGCAGAGTCATCTGGCCGCCCCTGCGCCTAGGAGCCGAGGGACATGTTGCCACTTCCAGGGAGCTGCCTGAGTGAGGTAAGTGCCGTCCAGAGCCCGCACCCCACACCCTCTCCCATGCCCCAACCACCTGTCCCAGCCCTGAGCCCCCTTCTGCACCCAAACTCTCTCCTAGAGGCCACACCCCTCACCCCAACTGCCTGCCCCAGCCCTGAGCTACCTCCTGCACCCAAACTCCCTCCCAGAGACTACACCCTGAAATCCCTCCCACACTCCAACCCTCCACCCCAGTTTGGAGCTCCCTCCCACACGCCAAACACTTCATCCCTGGCCCCACCCCGGAGCCCGCATCTGGAGCCCAGACCCTGTACCCCCTCCCACACCCCAATCCCCTGCCTCAGCCCAGAGCCCCCTCCCACACTCTGAACCCCTCGGCCCACCCCTGAGCCCGGAGACCCTCCTGCACCCAAAACCCTCATCCCCGGCCCCACCCCAGAGCCCACATCCCCAGCCGGAGCCCTCACCCCCCCTCACCCCAATTCTCTGCCCCAGCCCTGAGCCCCGCACCCCTAGCTGGAGCCCTTATACCCTCTCGCACCCCAACCCCCTGCCCCAGCCCAGTGAAAATGAGCAAGTGAGTGAGGGTGGGGGGGAGCAAGTGACAGAGGGAGGGGAGATGGACTGAGCGGGGTGGGGACCTCAGAAAAGGGGTGGGGCAGGGGCAGGGCCTTGGGGAAGGGGCAGGGCAGGGGCGGGGCGGGGCAAGGGTGTTCAGTTTTGTGCAATTAGAAAGTTGGCAACCCTAAGCCAGAGAACTCTTGTGAGCAGCCAGGGCCTGCCATTTCCGCTCCCGAAATGCATCGAGGAGAGCTCTGCAGAGGCAGCAGGAAGGATTGAGAGGGGCTCTGCTGACACTCCAGGGGTCTGCCCCCCTTGATGTGGGGGGGAGAAGGCAGGGCCCCAGAGCTCAGCTCTGCCCCTTCCCCTGCTGCTTGTCAGAGCTGAGCTGGGCAGTTCTAGGGGAAGGGCTGATGAGATCCAGGTACCCTGTGCTGGGATACTCCAGGCTGGTCCGGTGCCAGAGCCCTGGCCCCCTGGCGGGCTGCACAGAGACGGCTGCGACCCAGGCAAAAGCTGGTGCAGCGCATCCCCACCATTAATGCAGCATCAAAAGCCAGATGGCATTTATGCCTCTTCATAACAACTGGATGGTGCATGGAGCCCCACAGCTCCCCCGCACCCCTGTCTCAGGCACACGATGACTAGCTGGCCCTGACCACTCTCCATTTGCTGGGGGACTTTGGCCAAGTCCCCACAGGACCAGAATGGTGACGTTGCAAGATGAGGAACGCTGAGCCCTTGGGATGCCCAGAGTGCTCCTGCCCCTCGGGCCCTGCTGCAGCAGAGCAGCCACCCCGGGTGTCCCGCAGCCAGGAGGCCGAGGCCAGGGCACCACAGCTGCACCCTTCTCATCAGTGACGTGCTTCCAGGCTCGCTGTCCTTCCAAGGACTGCCATGCACTACGGGGAGCCCTCCCCACCCCTCCCCCATGCACTGCGGGGTGCCTTCCCTGCTCCTCCCCCTTGTGCTGCTGGGTGCCCTCCCCGCCCCTCCCCCGCATGCTGTTGGGCACCCTCCCCATGCACTGTGGGGCACCCTCTCCGCCCCTCCCTTGTGTGCAGCTGGGTGCCAGCCCTGCCCCTCCCCCATGCATTGCAGGGCGCCCTCCCCGCCCCTCCCCTGTGTGCTGCTGGGTGCCCTCCCTCCCCCCCCCCCATGTACTGCGGGGCGCCCTCCCTGCTCCTCCCCCTTGTGCTGCTGGGTGCCCTCCCTCCCCTCCCCCACATGCTGCTGGGTGCCCGCTCACCACTCCCCCATGCACCGTGGGACTCCCTCTCCACCCCTCCCCCACACGTTGCTGGGGCGCCCTCCCTACCCTTCCCCCGTGTGCTGCCCTAGCTGCCCCTCCCCTTTGTTCTGTAGAGAGATTTATGAAGCAGTAACTCCTAAACCTATTGGTGACACTCCACAGTTGCACCTTGGCAGTGCCCTTGCTGCCGATCTTGTGCCTGTCTGTGCATGGGGACTGCGGCTCCGTGTGAGTGGGGTGAATGCACATGGCAGAAAAGGTGCTGGTCCTAAACCTCCTTTGTCAGTTCTGCATAGGGTGACCATGCAGGCATAGGCACAGTCCCGATTTGTGGGTCTTTTTCTTATATAGGCTCCTATTACCCCCCAACTCCATCCCGATTTTTCACACTTGCTGTCTGGTCACCCTAGTTCTGCAGAGGTCACTGTGGCCAGACCCTGTGCCCCGGCCTCCCCCCAAAGCCAGTGAGAGCCGGAGGGGCTCAGCATCTCACAGGCATCTTTGGTCTGCACCAAAAGCCAGGGGCAAGCGAGGGCAGCCTTTGCGTAGCTACTGATTCGGGCCAATGCTGCCCCCCGGGTTCCCTGGGAGCTGCCTGGCGTAGGAACCTCCCTGGACATGCCTGGAGTCAGCTCCTCTTCTTTGGATGCCTGATCTATGGCCCATCCCTGCCCAGCAGGAGGTACTGCCAGCCTGTGTGATGGAGTCCCCCAGCTCCTTACCAGAAGGAGGGGGACTGAGCAGAGGGCTAAGATGGGTGGGAGCTCGGATGTGGGGGGTTCCCCAGAATTCTCAGGGCACTGAGCTGACCTCTGTCTGCAGGCAGGCCCTTGTGTTTTGGGCTTTCCCTGCGTTGCCCCCTGAGGGCAGACAACTGCAGGGCTCGGGAGGTTTCCGAAGGTCCAAGTGAGCTGTGAGCATTTGGAAAGAGGGAGCTCTGGGCTTGGAGAAGGGTCCTGCTGCTGTTTTGCCTGCAGGGTGCAGGGAGCGGGAGCCCTGTGGCTGTTCAGAGGAGGGGAGAATTGCTTTGGGAGGGAGGGGCAAGAGAAGTCTGCTGGACTGTGCTAATATTGGGCTTGGCCTGCTGCCCTGGAGAGGCTAAGTGTCACGGAGTTCCTGGGCGATGCTCTGGAATTGCTCCCTACAAAGCCAGTCAGGACTCTGGTGAAGTCTCCTCTCTGTGAGCAGACTGTCTTCAGGGCAAGGAGCTCACACGGCTTCCACCTTCCTGGGTCTGACCTTTGGAGCATTCAGCATCCTCTGCCCCTCCGTGCGCTTCCCACAGCAAATCCGCCCTGGAGGGGTCCTGGGTAGAGTGACCAGATGTCCCGATTTTATAGGGACAGTCCTGATTTTGGGGACTTTTTCTTATATAGGATCCTATTACCCCCCACCCCCTGTCCCGATTTTTCACACTTGCTTTCTGGTCACCCTAGTCCTGGGGAAGCCACAGGGTCCTGCACCCCCACTTCGCAGTCAGACGTGACTCTTAACCAGCCAGTAAAACAGAGGTTTATTAGATGACAGGAACATGGTCTAAAACAGAGCTTCTAGGTACAGAGAACAGGACCCCTCAGCCGGGTCCATCCTGGGGGGCAGTGAGCCAGACACCCACGTCTGCACTCACTCCTCCTCCCCAGCTAGATCAAAACTGACTCACTCACCCTCCAGCCCCTCCTCCTCTGGGCTTTGTTCCTTTCCTGGGCCAGGAGGTCACCTGATCTCTTTGTTCTCCAACACCTTTAGCTATCTCCTTACAGGAGGTAAGGGCCCCGGCCATTAGTTGCCAGGAGATAGTGTTGGCCATTTATGTGCACTGGCCCTTTGCTCTGCAACAATCTCACCCCCTAGAGACTTAAGAAATGCATAGGGGAAACTGAGGCACCCACACAGTATTCAGAGGAAACATTAAGAACAGTCCCACTTCATCACACTAAGCGAGGCTTTTCTGGGCTCAAGCCCCCATGAAATAGGCTGCCTGCACTTCCTGAGCACTGGAGGGGGGCTCCAAGGATCAGGGGGCGAAAGACCTCTCTGGCTTCAAGATTAGGCTAGATAAATTTATGGAGGGAATGGTTTGATGGGATAATGTGATTTTAGTCAATTAGGCAATAACAGCCATCGCTGGCAAAATGAGGGTCTGGCTAGAGAATCTTGCCTGTATGCTCGGGGTTCTGCTGATCGCCATATTTGGGGTCGGGAAGGAATTTTCCTCCAGGGTAGATTGGCAGTGGCCCTGGAGGTTTTTCGCCTTCCTCCACAGCATAGGGCAGGGGTCGCAAGCTGGAAGATTCTCTGCAACTTGAAGTCTTTAGATCACGATCTGGAGACTTCAACAGCAGAGTTAAGGGAAAGTGGGGGGGTCAGCTTTTGTGGCCTGCATCATGCGGGAGGTCAGACTAGATGACCATATTGGTCCCTTCTGACCTTAAAGTCTATGAGTCTATGAGTCTATGAGTGCCCAGGAAGAGGGGGCTGCAAGCCCCTTCCCCAGCCAGATCTGCTTGGCCCAACACTCCCCAACAGCTCGCCCCCCACTCAGGGGCATTAGAAGGACCCAGACACTAGGATCCCAGGTGAGATTTTGGTTAGATCCTTCCAGAGGTGCCAGGGAAGGCTGCTCTGGGGATCGAAGCATGGGCCTGTGGTCAGGGCACTGAGACTGAGGGAGCTCTGCCACAAACTGCTTGGGTGGGTCATTCTGCCTGTCAGTGCTCCAGCTACACAGCAGGGCCGTAGCCCTGCCCTGCTTCCCTGGGCAGGTGAAAGGCAATCCTGGGAAGGGCTCTGCTAAGATGGAGGGTGGTTCTAGGGACACCCACCGCAGCTGGCCCTAGGGAATAGATGCCTGGGCCAATGGGTGTCTTGAGTGGGAATATTTTGGCCCCTAGAGAGGCAAAGCTGTTTGCATCTGCATCCCTTTGAAAAGGGTACAAAGGAGAGCAGCATTTCATAGAAATGGGAATCATAGAAAATGCATCACCACAAACAAACAAAGGCAAAGGAAACAGCCAAGCATTTTGCCTCTGTTGACACCACTTGAAATCTGCTGTGTAATCTGCACTCTCTGTAATATTTCTGGATACCCTTTGCTGTAAGATTACAAGGCCTTGTATGCGAGTATCCTTGAGCCAATGTTTGCATTATTCACTCGCTCCTACCTAAGGAAAGGACAGAATAAAGATTGATTCATAAAAAAAATATTAGCAAGACAGAGAAAGGGAGAGAGAATATCACCGGCTAAGCACATTGACTGGGAATGCACCATCCAACAGAGCTGCCCAGTACTGGCTGGCAAATGCCCCTTTGCTAGCAAAGCTGCCCAGCACAGTCTGGGAAATGTGCCTTCTGTAACAGTGTCCAGTAT
The DNA here is from genome assembly GCF_002925995.2 of Terrapene triunguis. Taxonomy (NCBI): domain Eukaryota; kingdom Metazoa; phylum Chordata; order Testudines; family Emydidae; genus Terrapene; species Terrapene triunguis. The sequence goes on along the minus strand of NW_020665189.1, from coordinate 2,017,480 downwards.
GGCAAGTGAAATGCCCTGTAACTAGCTCCCCACTGCATCAAAAGGGCTAAGGCGATCCTGGGACACATAAACAAGGGAATCTCGAGTAGGAGCAGAGAGGTTATTTTATCTCTAGATTTGGTGCTGGTGCCAGAATCCTGTGTCCGGTTCTGGTGTCCACAATTCAAGAAGGAGGTTGATAGACTGGAGGGGGGTCAGAGAAGAGCCACAAGAATGATTAAAGGGTTAGAAAACCTGCCTGATAGTGATAGACTCAGAGCTCAATCTATTTAATTTAACAAAGAGAAGATTAAGGGGGGACTTGATCCCAGTCTGTAAGTACCTACAGGGGAATGAATATTTAATAATGGGCTCGTCAGTCTAGCAGAGAAAGGATAACATGATCCAGTGGCTGGAAGTTGAAGCTAGACAAATTCAGACTGAAACAAGGCTTACATTTTTAACAATGAGGGTAATTAACCACTGGAATAATTTACTTGGGTGTGGGGGATTCTCCATCACTGACAATTTTTAAATGCAGATTGGCTCTTTCTAAGAGATCTGCTCTAGGGATTATTTGGGACAGGTCTCTGGCCTGTGTTATACAGGGGGTCAGACTAGATGATCAAAATGGTCCCTTGTGACCTTGCAATCTAGGAATATTTTAAACCTGTCAGTGTACTGCGGTGGATGAGGGTACTGCGGAAAGGCAACCCAGCTTAGTCACTGAGGGAAGTATTACCAAGCTTAATAAAGACGCCTTATTCATGTAAAGGTCTTTATCCTTACTCAGGGGTGATGCTGAAATCCTGACTACAAGGTAGGCTCTTGTATTACCTGGGATTAGCACTGCCAGCCAAGCAGATCTGGACATGGTGGATTTACCAGACAAAACATCAGCTGGGTGTTCAGCAGCACTGGGAGAATGCAGCCAACGCAGGGTCTCCAGCCAACGTTCTCCAGCCAGGGAATATTCCATTTCAAGCACTAGCTGCTCTTCTACCTGGGGCCCCAGATACTGAACGGGATCAAATTCCTGTACACTAAATTGTGGCCTGAATTAGAACCATCCAAGCCACAACAGATCAGGCTGAATTAGGCAGGGGCAGAATATTGGACCTGGCAGTGTCAGCCAAGCTTTGCGCTAAGGCAGACCCAGCAGCCACGACCCTTAGGAGAGAACAGACAAGGGAAGTGGGAAGTGGAGCTCGGGAACTGAGCTGTAACTAATCATTTAGTCTGTAGATGTAGTCTCTTTCTCTGCTGGTGAATTAGGTCCACAATTTTCAAATATCCCTGTTATTCAGAGTTATTTGGTGGATACTTCCAAGAGGCAATTCTTGGCCTGTTGCTTGTTTACGACTGGTTTGTTTCATAGGTGCTGGTGGTGTGGGAGCTGTCACAGACACACAGGTCATGCCCACTCTTGGCCTGTATGGTCCCTGGGGGGAACCCCCTTCAGTGTGACAGCCCTTCTCGGGTGAGGTCACACCTGGTCCTCTGCAACAGAAAACCCACTCCCACCACCTTGTTAAACATGCAGCACACAGGGAATCTGAGGAGCACACACACTATTCATGTAAAACACTACAAAAATCCCTAACTTCGTCACATCTCTCCCCCCTTCGAGTCTGAACTGAGCGGGGTCACTCCAGCCGGTGACCTGGGGAAGTTCAGGCCCCCCTCTCCGGGACACAGCATCAGCTATAACATTCACACTCCTCTTAACATAGACCACCTCCATATGATCATCCTGGCAGATCAGACTCCACCTAGGAGTTTGGCATTAGCCCTTTTCATCCAGTGCAGCCACGTCAGGGTGAGTGGTCAGGGGCGAGTGGTCAGTGTACACCATAAAGCGCCGTCCAAATAGATACGGCTGCGGCTTTTAAGAGCCAATCCCAGGGCCAGGCATTCCTTCTCTATGGCCGTGTAGTTCTGCTCCAGGAGGAGCAGCTTCTTGCTCAGGTACACAATGGAGTGGCTCTTGCCTTTCGGATTGGCCTGCATCAGCAACGCGCCCACCCTGGTGTCTGAGGTGTGTCATTGAACACCATAAAGGGTTGGTCAAAGTCTGGGTTTACTAGCATTAGCCCCTGGGTTAGAGCCTCCTTCAGCGCACAGAGCGCCCCCCTGGCACTGCTCTGTACAGACCCCTTGTCTGGCTTGCCCAACTTACCAATCTTTGTAATGAGAGCTAAAGTGGGGTACAAACCTTTAGTGGTACCCTGCCACCCCATTAGAGGCCTGGGCCTGTGTCTTGGTTTGAGGAATGGGCCAATCTCTGGTTACCTTCACCTTGGCTGGCTCTGGCTTTAGGCAGCCGCTTCTCAAATTGTGGTCCAGGTACGACACCTCTGCCATCCTCATCTTACCCTTTCTGGCCTTTATCATCCATCCTGCATCCTGGAGGCATCCCAGCCCCCTCTTCACTGGGACACACGGTTCTCCCAGGTTGGGCTTCTTCAGCTGATTTCACAGGGCTCTCCCCAGGTGCTCTTCGCACTGAGCTGGGACCCCTCTTCTGGTCTCTGATCAGGCACATTGTTGTACCAGCCCTTTTGCAGTTCCTGGGCCCCAGCTAGGTTCTTCCTGGCCAAACCCATGAGCTCAGTGAGCTTTCCCTAGAATGATAGTTCAGAATCCACCACCGATTCCCCATTTGTTTCTCATCAAGTCCAGGGGTCCCCTCCTTCTCCTTCCATACACCAACTCAAAAGGGTGGACCCCTGTGTATTTCCGGGGCAGTAAATGTTCTGCAGCAGCTTTCGCCAGGTGTGTTGAACCCCCTGACGTTTAGAAGAAGGGATATCCCCCCAGTGGTACTTCTGGGGGACACCCCCAAGTTCAGTTTTCCCTCAGGGAGCCCGTTCTTGGTACCGGCTCGCTCCTATCACCTGGATCCTTCCCCAGGATCTTGCAACACTGGGGCCCACAAGGCCCCCACTTCTTCCAGGAGGGATCCTTCTGTGGCTAGGTCTAGAATTCAGCTGCTGGGTTCAGGGCCCACCCCTCATTGCTGTGCCTTAGTTTTCCCACCTCGGGACAAGGCCTTGGTCTCAGCCCTGTTAAGCCCTGTCCCTGGCAACTCACTTCCCCCCATTGGTTCCACGCCCCCTTGCTGGGTGGATTGCCAGGTGCCAGGCCAAGTGGCCCTCCCTGACCTAAGCCACAGGGAAGGACCAGGGCACCATCTGGACAGTTCTTCAGTCCATCCCCCATCAGCACCTTTGCAGGTAGCTGATCATGCATCCCAACCTCTTTGGGACTCCCATTCAGATGTGTCCTCGCTACAGAACCTTAACTGGGGGTCTGACCACCTCCAGCACCTGTGTCCCAGTGAGGGTAGGAGCGAGCCCACTGCTTTGATTGCTGCATCAGAGCCAGTGTGAGCCACCTCTCCCCTGTGCAGGGCTGTTGTCCCACTCAGCTCCAGGGGCTGGCTACAGACAGGCAGGTAACCAGAGCTTTGCAGTTCACATGCTCATTGGCTCCAGCTGTCTCCACCTTCGGATCTCTGGATTCAGCTTTTTGGCCATTACTAGCATGGGGTCCGGATCCTGTCTTAAAGAGACAGAGTCACTTCCCAAGAGTACATCAAAGCTCATGTGCCGAAGGACCCCAGCTAACAGCCCTGCACCTCGATCCTTCCTGTGTCTGCACAGGAATCCCGGGTGAATGGCTGCGGTCTGGGAGCCTTCCCGCAAGTTACACGGCCCCTCAGCTGCAGAGGTTGCATCACACCCACAAGAGTATCAGTCCCAGAATTGTTTCACTCCATGAATGTCTTCCCACTGACCCCCACCTGCTCCTGCCACTGGGGATCAGAGGGGCCTGAGCCCAGGAGTCACAAGCAGACCTATCTGCTGGGCTTGGAGTGGAAGCCCGTCTGCCTTCCCCCCTCCTTTGGTCAGCTCTCCCCCAGGATCTGGCTGGGTGATGGGTTCCCAGCTCACACTCTCAGCCTGTGTTACAGGCTGTCTCCCCTTCACCCGTTAACCCTTCAAGGGTTCTCTTGGGCAAAAATGTCCTGTGTCTTTGGGCATGACACCACCTTGGGTCCTTTTTGGCCACTGTAATTACATTTCAGGTCCCTCAAGTCCCACGAGGGGGATCGGTCTGCCCCGGCCTTCACGGGCACCTCTGAGTTGGGCTTCCTGGAGTCCCACCTTTGAGAGGTCTCTGGGTGACTCCCCTTCTGAGTCCCCAATGTGGTTCTCCCTCTTTCCCCCAATCTGTTGTCCACAAACTCATCTGCCACTGTGCAGATCTTTAGGCTTCCGGTCCACTAACCACATGTTAAGGTCTGGAGGGCATACTGGAAGCCCCGCTGGGATCTGGAACTTGGTCCTCGGACTGGTCACTTTCTACCAGCCAGGCAATCAGCTGCTCCTGGGTGAGCCTCCCAATGCTCAGCCCTCTCTCCCTGCACAGATGTGCCAGGTCCCCTTTCTGCGCTGGTTCCTTGAATTCCCTCATTTTATCACTGGCAGCCACTCACTGCAAAGCACCTGCGCTCGCAATCAACTGTCTAGGATGCATCCACAAACCGGGCACCCCCTGGGTTGAAGTGGTTTCCATTATATATGGGGTTTACAGTTTGGTTCAATGGCTCTCAGCACCCCCACTATACAAATTGTTCCAGCACCCCTGGTTTGTTTTGTATGGTCAATATTATATCTGTTTTGACTGGACACCTATTTCACATGCAGTGTTTCTGTGCTCTCATTGGATAAGTATATGTCTTAGAATGAATAATCCACTTGCCCTGAATATTCTCTTCTCTCCACTTGCCCTTGTCCACTTTAACCAGCCTGCCTTGACAGCCTCAGTCCCCACATGTTGGCAGAATGGGACACAACAGAAGCATGCACATGAACTAACATCTGGGGGCTCTCTTCCCCTGGCGGTATTTGCTCAGGTCTGTTGCAAAGATAACTGGGATCTGGAAGACCTGTTAGCTGCACTCCCACACTAGGTCACTGCATGTCCTCCCGTAGTGCAACCCAGACATGCCAACTCTCGTGACTTAATCGCGAGAGTCGCAATTTCTCCATAAAATGGAGCCCGACTCATGATCTCGTGATAGAACGCTCAGTGTCTAAGAACAAACCCTGACATTGAGAGTTCTATCCCCAGAGCATGAGTGAGGATGAAATCGCTGTGGTGGCCAGGGCTCCCGCTGTCACCCAGCCCTGGTCAGATGTGCCTTCCGCTGTCAGCTATGGGACTCCTGATGTCACCCCTAGTGGCTGCTCTCCTGCCAGCCAGGGAAGTGGGAGAGAGGCTCCCATTGCAGCCTGCGCCCCCCCCTCCAAGGCCTAGGGAGGGTGAAGAACCCTAAGGCACAGAGGTGAGGCTGGAGGCTGCGGGGGGCTGAAGTGCAGAGGGTGGGGGCCGACGGGGTGGGGGGCTTTTTGATACTGGGTTCTGAGCAGATGGGGTGAATGCTGGGAGGGTGACCTCAGGGCGGTGGGTTTTGATGGGGTGGGGTGGGGCAGGGGGTGGGGCTGAACTGATGGGGTGGTGATGCTGGGGACTGGGGGACTGAACTGAGGGGGAGCTGAATTGAGGGTGGTTGTGTGGGGACAGAACTGACGGGGGATCGGAATCTTTTTTTAAATCTCATGATTTTTTGGGGCAATCTAATGATTTATGGGGGCTTACTCCTGATTTCTGATCTCTCGAAGTTGGCAATACCGCAGCACTGCGAAGCAGCAAATATAGTTCATTGGTGCAAATCTGCAGGTCTCCCACTGGCCGGCCCAAAGCCAGAAGGCCGGCCAGGGCGCTAGTCTAGGCTTTGCTAGTCTTGGCTCTGCTGCTGTCTCTTGTGTGATCTTGGCCTGTCTGTGCCTTAGTTCCCCATTGATACAATGGGGGCTGTGAGGCTAAATACAATACAGGCGGTCGGGTGCTCAGACCCTGCAGTAATGGGGCCCGAGAAGCACTGTGGGTAGTGAGGATATTGAGCATGTCAGGTTCAAGTGGGCCCCTTGGAGACTACTTGGCTTGCAAAGAAGCATGTGAGAGTAATGCACTAAGCGTAGTAAATATTCTGGACAAGACACTGACGCGCTGTTTGCTGGGAAGGATGGAATGGTGATTCTGACCAGGTGGCTACACCCCAAGCAAAACAGTGTCTGACACGTTCCCAGGATGTTTGTAGCTACCCAGTTTCCTACTTGGGAAAATTTCTATGGAGAGGCATAAAACCAGGTAGGTACCCAACAGTTCCTGCTACCCGGTGGGCATGTCAGATTAGGGAGTGTCTGATACCACGCAGTGCTGTTGGCCTACACAGCTGCAGTACATGACAGCACATCACAAACCAGTCATGCCACACAATGTCTCACATCACACCGTCTGTGCAATGAGCACTGCCCCCCCCCCATAACCTGTGCAGGGCTGCAAGCCTAGGTCCCAGAGAATTATTATGCCTTTTATGTGCATGGTGCTGTACAAATGCAGGACATAGTCCCTGCCCCAACCTAGCTAAGGGTATGTCTATACTGGAGCTGGAGGTGTAATTTCCAACTCAGGGAGATGTACCTTCGCTGGGTCTGCTTGAGTGAGCAGTGGGACAGGCAAGCTACCCAATGCATACCTAGATCTCAGATGGGCTCATGCCTAGGGTGGCTAGCTTGTCCCGTCACTTGCACCGCCATGGCCACACTGCTATTTTCAGTGCACTAGCTTGCTCAGAGCTAGCCTGGGTATATCCACCTGAGCCAGAAATTACACCTCCCACTCTGGTGTAGACATCTTGTAAAATGGTGCCCAGATGGCAGGGGAGGGCAAGAAAACCATGATGGAAACCCCCATCATTGGGATTGTTTTGTTCGCATGTTCGCTTCTGCTGCGGTGGATGCGGATGTGTGTGTGTGATGTTTCCCTTGTTATTATTTCCCATTCCATTTTCTCCCGTTTGTTTTTCCTGTGTTAAGTCAGAAACAGGCTCAGCACTCCCTTGAAGATGTGGGCCACCATCCTGATGACCCTGGGGCCTGGCACACTGTTACCCATTCCAGCCGTGCACTGCAGGTATAAGATGCTCCCCTATGCCATTGGTAGCACTTTGCTCTGGTGTAAATGAGTGCCCGAGAAGCAGGGTAAATCCGGCCCAACAACAGAACATGAATGGGCCAGGGGAATGTCTCCATCCAGCAAATGGTTCCAACAGGGACTATACCCCCACAGCCTGTGTACAGAGGGGCAAGGAGCTCCTGCCTCCCAGCCAGTTGTAAATGTCCTTTGGATGGTACTCGGAAGGTTAAATACATACCAGTAAAAAATGTCTCAAGTGCAATCAAGATGTGTTTGGTGCAGTTACTGAATTAACATACGGATAAGAGGGTGCAAACAATGTGATCCCTCCAAGTTTTGAGAGGATCCAAGCCTGAAACAGGAGTGACTGCCCCTCCCTGATAACAGCCAAACTGGAGCAGGAGCTTCCAGGTCTGCTTCCAATGCACACAAGGCAGCCACCAACAGCAGATACCAACCAATATCTGATGAGTCCCTCCACCTTGATGCTAGATGAAAACCACTGGGGCTAATCACAATTTTCTCCCAGTTTCTTCTCAAACTGGCACTGGCATTTTCATGCCCTTGCAGTGGGAGGCAGGTGACTGGGTGAGACCAGTTGGTGTGACATCCACCAGTCCTTCTCCGGCAGTGCTGGAGCCCATCACCATGGTCTGAGAGACCCGGAAATGAAGCTGCTACCTGCCCCAGCTTTGTGAGTGTGAAATGACCCTCATTTGTAATCACAGCTTTCAAGCTGGTGGGAGACAGGATCAATGTGTCATGGAGAAAGACCCCAGTGCACAGAACGTCTGCTCTGCAGACCTCACTCCCATGACAAGAGGCACCCTTAGCGGGGCAACACCAGCAGGTCAGCATGAGAGTGAAGCAGGCAGCATGCCGGAATGCTTGAATATTGGCTTAAAAAACAACACTTACTGCTCAAAATAGAGTGTGTTTGTTCCTGAAACATAAGCTCCTGGGCTAAGAGGAGAACAACAGAAGGGAACAGGCAAAAGTCGAACAAAGCCAATTGCTGAGAATAAAGGATGCTCAGAACTGCATTGTCAAGAACAGGGCCACACAGCACATGGAGGGACATGCGCCGTCACCATGGGAGCCAGCTCTATGAGGCAGACAGGCCTGCATGGAAAAACTGAGCCCCAAAACTGCGAGTTTAGGAAGAAGAGACTTTTGACTGTGAGGGAGTTTCGCCTACATTGTGCATGTCAACAAGTGCCGGTCAAAGCTGAGCTGCTGAGAAGTCAAATATAGAGGGGAAGTTCTCAACATCTGTCGGATGATCAGAACAGTCCTGTGATTTCGACTCTAATTGTTTGCTACTGTTGCATTTTTAAAATTACTTTTGAGTCAGAACTTTATAGGATGGTTGAGATAATGCCTGTGGCCTGAGCCAAGACCAGCCCTGGCCAGAAAACACCAAGGAACATTTTGAAATTCTGAGAAAGACAGTCCCTCCCCAATCCCTGCCAATAGACTGCATGTCTGGAAGGCGGGAGACCCTGCTTCAAGGCCTTATGCTGCCTGATCTGGAGCAGCGAGGTGAACTGTAGCCTCCCACAACCTGAGTGAGTGCCCCAACCACCAGCTACTCTGGGCTGATGTCTCTCCCATGCTTGGTGTCAGCAAAATGGCATTTTTGATTAAAAAAAAGTCACTGAAAACTTTTCAACCAGCTCCACCCATGACCTCAGATGTCTCCACATACCTGCGGGCCAGTTGCCTGCCTGGGTATATTTTGGGATACATGGACTTTCTGAGCCTGAAGTTACTGGAACATGTGATTCTTTATCTGCATAACTGGGCCTGATCAGAGCCCACTGGTGATGCCAGTGACCTCAGAAGGGGTGGGCCCCAATCTGCTTCTCCAAGGAGCTCTGAGAGGCGTTCCACAGGGGAGGAACTGGCTAGACCACCATCCCCATACCATGAACGAAAGGAAGAAGCCTTGTGCCATCATTCACAAGGAGTGTCCTATGCCTCAGCCTCCTGCCCCTGTCATTGGCCAGCCCAAAGGTTTAGCTTTTATAGGGTGAGCTCTCCAGCTCTGCAGCTCCAAGACTGGGTCTTCTGGCATCAGCACTCCTGTTTCTCTCCAGTGAGTCTCACTGAGTTCAGCCTCCTGTGAGGAGACTTTTCACTCTTTAGGGAACAATGCACCCAGGGCATATCTTCAGTGACAAGCCTTTTCAAAACAAGGAGTGTTCCTTATTTCCTGGAAATCAGCATCAGAGAGACTGGGTTAGCATGGGAAAGCCAAGTTTAAGTCAGAGTCCATTTTAGCAAAACCCTCTGGCTCACTTTCCTCAGATCCGTCTCAGTCTCTGTCTCCTTGTCTCTGGGGGTATCGGAGCTCAGTTCTTAATACAGCCAACTGGCACCTCTTGTCTTTGTTCCCAGTTGCAGCCTCTGCTGTGACCCATATTCAGCTTGCCCAGGCTTCCCAGTCCTTCAGCATTAATATCCAATCTTTAGCTTTTCCATTGTCTCTTAAGGGAATTCCATTCCTAGGTGCTGATTCCATTCAGGCCTTAATAATGTCCCAAAACAGATAGCATATGTGACACTGTGCCCTGCCACACTCCTCTCCCCCCCCCTCCCCCCGCCCAGGAGAAATCAACCTGTTTACTCCCAGCAGGGAGCAATACACATGGGTGGGTAAACTGAGTCATGCATATTCATCAAAATACTATAAGAATTCTTGCATTCTCCTCATCCTGCTGCTGGCTTGCTGCTGGCTCCTGACTCATTTGCCTGCAGTGGCTCTGGCTGTGCATTCCCCCATGCCTGACAAAAAGGCCTGTGCTTCCTTCACCATCGGGGTGGGGGAGTCCAGTGACATGCACCATCTAAGGTTATGTCTACACTACAGAACATTAAATATCAGAGCCAATAAGCCCACCAGCTAACCTGTGCAACCATGTACCAGCTTCCTGAAGCTGAATGAAATCACGAGAGTCACGACAACCATCCTGCATAGGCACCAACTTTTTGTATTGTGTTTCCTCGTTCCAGTTTGTTTAATAGAGCAGCCTCTACCTTAGCGTTCTTGTACTTGTTTTGAACTCCAGCAGATGGCTGGGAGTGAGCGTGTGTGTGTGTGCTTGGATAGAATCACAGACTCTTGCTGAGAATGGTGCCTATGGAATAGTTCCTCAGCTACCTAAACCAGCCGTAGGTTAAATGAGCCTCGTGTCTAAAAGGTCTCACACACACACACACACACACACACACACACACACACACACACACACACACACACACACACACACACACACACACACACACACACACACACACACACACACACACACTTCATGAGTTAGAAGCTGTATGTTTAATCCTGAAAACCCATGCTATTTCCCCCTAGATTTGTCATTTGAATGCACCAAGCTGTGAGGTCCTGAATTGCATTGGAAGGTTCATAGTGGCCCTGTGCTGGGGAGAGAAGGGATTGGCGCTCATTTGGGCAGGCTGCTTACCTGGTCATTTGGGCAGGCTGCTTACTTGGCGTCAGAGTGGCACTCCCAACGTTAGCTTCAACCCAGGAGTGATCTCAACCTCCCAAGTCAGCTCTTTGGCTGGCCCCTGAACCTATTGCTTGGCACTGAGACCAAGAATGCCCTTGTCTTTTGGAGACTGGCAGCTCAAGAAGATCCGTGCCACCCCAGTGAAGACACAGAGTGCACAAGGCTTTGTGGCTCTATCTGCTATGACTTAATCAATCTGATCATTACATTAATCTGATGGTTTGCTGTTACCCACTTCCCTGGGGTTTGATCGGTCTAAATGCACTCTAGGCTTTTGTTCCCTCACTTAGTTTCGTTAATAACACATAGCATGGGAAGCTGGGTGGTCTGGAGGCTTCCTCCCTCCTGTGAGGGTCTGAACCTGAGGAGTCCCTGGAGCAAAGACCCACCCAGTGGTTATCCATGGAACGACCCTAGAATTCTCCCAAGACTGAGGCCAAAGATAGGTCTTGAGGGAGAGCTAGCTTCTGTATTGATCACTTGTTGGATAAACAACGTGGCGTCCAGACCTTGGAGCGCCTGGGCTGATGGACACAAGCTGGGAACCTAAAGGCTGAGCAGTTCCCCAGAAAAAGTCTAGTCTCCTCACACTGTGGGAACCGCCTGATGTGGGGAGGGAAATGCTCCATTGTTATGGGAACTGCTCAGTGCAGAGTTGGGAACACCCCATTGCTGTGGGAGCCACCTAGCGCGGAAAGGGGGATAGGCCCTGTCGCTATGGGAACTGCCCAGTCAGGGTATGGAATTAAACACTCTGTCGCTATGGGAAGTGCTCAGCATGGGGATGGAATTAAACACCCTGTTGTTATGGGAACTGTCCAGTGTGGGGATGGGATTAAACACTCTGTTGCTA